>NC_135546.1:21676544-22276544 GCF_045843805.1 Urocitellus parryii | reverse complement strand
CAATTTCTCTAATCTTATTTGTACATTTTTTTCACTAAAGTTTCCTTATCAGTGTTGTTTCTGATATGTGTAATGGATTTTCTGTGAAATTATCTGCCATGGAATGAATGTCAAGTTGGACAAACTTACTGCGTCCAAAATTTTAAATATATAGTTCAGTAACATTAATTCAAATTGTTATGCAATATATCTTTAAAAAGTTTGCATCTCAGAAAACAACAACAACAACAACAATGCCTAGGAAGCAAGGACTGATTTCTGTCTCTCCATCACAAAACCATTCTCTTTTGTTGAGAAAATTGCTTCTTTAGTTTAGAGATGTCATGTTCTAGAATTCTGCAGTATTCTTTCTGTGACATTTCAGTTAACCTAGTGTACATACATTTTGTAAAATATATAATTAGAATAAATTCCTTGACTTCAAAATTTTATTGTTTCTATATTTCAAATTGGCTCATCCATTCTTTACAAGGGATGTTTGGTTTGCGTTCCCTCATGATGGCTCTGTTGAATAACATTGTAACAACACTGATGTTTAATGTTTTTAATTTGTTATTGATGTGAGGGCTTATTGCCACACTCACTAAGAACTCCGTTTACCTAACTCCATGTTTGCATTTACAATTGAATGCTGTAACTTTTAGTATATTTTTAGCAGTGAAAAGTCTTCTTATTTGTATTTTGGGGGATATTCATACAATTTAACAGATTTATCTGCAAAAAAAACCCAAAACCTTTTTAACAATGAGAGTTTAATGAATATTACCTGGAGCCTCTAGTTAACTTTAAGTAGTATAAACATCTTTTAATTTTTATCTTTCAATTATTGAAAACAGCATGCCCAAGAGTGTTCAATCAACTGACACATACTGAGTGATTTTTGAAAATCCCTACCACTTTTGACTTCAAATATTTATTCCATGTTGGTCAAAAAATAACTATCACTTAAATATTTATTAACCTTTTTAATGCATAAAATTGGTCTATCCAGCATAATATCCCATTTGTGATTAAGAACAGGGATTCTATAAGTATGAAAATATTTTGAACCTATTGTAAAGTCTTATGCTTTGCAATTACCATTTTGCTTCACTGTATTTCCCTTTTCAGTAAGTGGGGTTTGATGTCTTTCAGTATGACAGTGATTCTTGGTTTACATTGAACTCTCTCAATGTTTTCTTTGTGTGTTTGGAAACTAGGGTGTTTGTTGTGAATGTATTTACTCTTAATTCAGAACCTAGGGAAAGGTTCCTTTTCTCTATTTTGCCTCTTTTCAAAGGTTATTTTTAAATTTAAAACGTCTTGTATGTCCTATTACTGTCTTAAACTATGTTATGTGTACAATAATTTAGACAGCCCAGATTGTGTACAGTCACCTTTGTATGTGTCCTTCTTATATCCTCTTGCTTTCCATCTTTGTGTGTATTTTTAGATTTAGAGTATCCTGCGGCCTACCAACAGTTGTAATTTTTAGAGTTAATTCAGATAGCCAAGGTTTATTTTGATCAGAATTTTGTAATCTTGCATTTGGCAAAAAAAAAATCTTAAAACTGAATTATCTCCTTTGCATACTTTGTATGAGTTTCAACTTGACTTCACTTTATTAAAAAATTGAATATGTTTATGTGTCCTTTCAAAATTATATTATTGTTACAGATATACATGCCTATTTACACTTTTGTTTTTATGCTTTTTCTTTCAAATTCTATTGCAAAATTACATATTTTGTGAACCATCATTATAATACAATACAATTGTTTGTGCCAAGACATGTTTAAAATTTCATATGACTTGTGTTGCTGGGCACATTTACATTGTAGAATGAAGGATTACCTTTCGTACTTGTGGAGAACAGCTAGTGTTGATGAGTAGTGTGTGCATTTTTATATCTTTAAAGTCATTATTTTCCTTCTCTATTGAAATATAGTAGCTGTGAATATAATGTCTTGGTTGATAATTTTATTCTTTCATTTTTTGAAAATAGCCATGAATTCCTTTCTGTGTTGTGAAGTTTCAACTAAGGATTTCACAATTGTATAGTTACACATATCTAGGTGACCCATCTTTTTCTCTTGGATGCTCTCAATATTCTGAGTTTAAAAAACTTAGTTGAATACCTGCTTTGAGTCTTTACAAATTGGTGATAATTAAGTGGCTGGATGTTTTATTTTTCCTATTTTCTGAGATGTGTTTTTTAGTACTAGAAAGAAAACTTATGGATTATTTCCCACATTTCATTCTTTTTTCATTTTACTTTGGCTGGCCTTGAAATTTTGATCCTTCTAGCTCAACATCCTATGTTGCTGTGTCCTCCTTGACACTTTCAGACATTTTCTAAAGAAATTCTTTCAACACACATTTTCTGATTATTAAAATTAACAATTCTTGACTAATTTTTATTCTGTTTTTGTGTGTTGGTTTAGTTCAGTAAACTTCATTTAAATGATAATTTACTATTCCCTTGGATTAATTCATAACTTTTCTTACAGTTGACTTAGCTGTGTTTTTTCCTGGTGGTAAGCAGGAACCCCTTTTTTGAACAGTCTGCAAATATTTGCATGTTTCATATTTTTTAATGAAGCAGAAGAAAGTTGGTAAATTTTTAAAATATATTGTGAAGGAGGAAAGGCTTTGTGTAACACAATGTATTTTCCTCTACTGTATTACTCTTCACAGTAATGTACGCATCTTGGATACTGTGAACAGTAAGATGATTTGAAAATTTCTCAAAGTATTTTTCTGTGTAGATTTTTCTTTGTTCATATATATTTCTGCCATAACGATGAACTTGGATTTAATAATCCACTCCCCTGCTGATGTTCCTTAATTGCTGTAGTTCCCCATGTTTGCAAAATATACTCAGCCCAGTACAGTAAGTAAACATGTTTGTTTTTTATTTATTTTTTATTTATTTCAGCCATGACTTCTCATCATCCTCGAGAAATTTTACCAGAGCAGGGAATAAATGAGAGAGAGAGAAGTTATGGAAAGTGTGACCTTGACAATTTACAACTAAGGAAACAATGGAAAAATATAGGTGAGAGTAAAGTTCAAAAATCATATTATAATGGACAAAACCAATTAGTAGTCTGTATTTGCGATAAAAATTTTATATCCAAAATACACCATAAACAATTAATTTCTGAAAAATTATTTAATGTATTTCCATTAGTATTAAGGATATATATATTCTTAAACATATATATTATACTTAAGAATATATCCACAGCCATTTTTGATGACTATATTTCTTCTGAAAGGAAATGGGGAAAATTTGAAAAGATATCTGGTCCTTGCGTAAGTTTTTAACTTAGCCAATTATAAATGTAGCACTGAGTTAAACTTCCCATCAAACATTTGCACAGAGATAATATTTAAGACAAATTTCTAATAGTGATTCTTTTGAGAGTTTCTTTACAAAATGTCCATTTTTTTCTGCAACAAAACCAATGGACCATATTAAGAATTGTAGAAAGATTTCTACTTCCCCCACTCTTGCTCAATGACAATTCTGATACAGATTTCTGGAAAGAGCACTATATAGATAATGCTATAAGTAACACCTTTAGCCATGTCTCTACCCTCAGTAATTAACAGGATATTTACATTGGTGATAAAAATTATGAATATAGAGAAACTCCGAGTAATTTTGTAAAAACAATTTACCAAAATGAAAAATGTGGGAAAGTCTTGCTTCAGTGCTCAAAAACTATTACTCAGCCAAATATTTGTAGTCAAGACAAAACTTTCAAGTGTAAGGTATGTAAAAGGGCTCTTAATAACAGTGCAGAGCTTGCTCAATACAAGAGAATTTATAGAGAATGCGAGCCCTATAGTTTTAAAGAAAATATCAAAGCATCGGCTTGCTCAACATCTTCTAAACACAGTAGATACTATGACAGTGATAAACCCTATAAGTTTAAAGAATGTGGAAAAACTTTTAGTGAAATGTTACAACTTGTTAAGCATCAGAGGATTTATACTGAAGAAAAGACCTGTAAATGTAAAAAAGTGTGGCAAAGCTTTAAACAATTTTCAACTCTTACTCAACACCAAAAATTTATTCTGCAGAGAAGACCTACAAATGTGAAGAATGCAACACACCCAAAAACTTTACTCAATATCACAGTGTTCATACAGGAGATATGCCATGCAAATGCAAAGAATGTGACAAAACTACTAATAAAAGCTCCAATCTTATTTGTCACCAGTGGACACACACTGAAAGATGCCCCACATATGTAAACAACTTTGCAAAACTTTTAGTCAAAAACCAAGCCTTAAAAATCACCAGAGAATTAATACTGGAGAGAAGCCCTACAAATGTAAAGTGTGTGGCAAAAGTTTTAATACAAAGTCGAATCTTGATCGCCACAGCAGAATTCATACTGGAGAGAAGCCTTACAAATGTAAATTGTGTGGCAAGAGTTTCAGTCAAAAATCATCACTTACTGAGCACCAGCGAATCCACACTGGAGAGAAGCCCTACAAATGTAAAGAATGTGGCAAAGCTTTTAATAGCATCTCACAGCGTGATTCTCACTACAGGATTCATACTGGAGAGAAGCCCTACAAATGTAAAGTGTGTGGCAAAAGTTTTAATACAAACTCACATCTCTATTGCCACAACAGGATTCATACTGTAGAGAAGCCTTACAAATGTAAATTGTGTGGCAAGAGTTTCAGTAAAAAATCATCACTTACTGAGCACCAGCGAATCCACACTGGAGAGAAGCCCTACAAATGTAAAGAATGTGGCAAAATTTTTAATAAAAAATAGTACTTACTCAGCACCTGAGAATCCACACTGGAGAGAAGCCCTACAAATTTAGAGAATGTGGCAAAGATTTTAATCAACAATCATCACTTACTCGACACCAGAGAACCCATACTAGAGAGAACTCCTAAAAATGTGAAGAATGGCAAAGCTTTTAATATTGAAGATCACATCTTACTAAACATTATAGATTTTGTACTGGAGAGAAGTTTTACAATGAAAACATTGCATCAGTGTCTTTAAGGATGAATCAACCCTTATTTCACAGTAGTTCAACACTATTTCACACCAGAGATATGATAGCACAGAAATTATATAAATGTAAAATAGGTGACAGAGTCACCAATAGTTGTTCACACCCTACTCAGCACCTCAGAATTCATATGAGTGAGAGGACATGCAGAAAAATTTTTGCAAAGCTTTTGGCCGTTGATCAAACATTTTTAAAACAATGCAGGATTTATAGCATATAGAAACCCAAAGAATGTGTCGAAGATTCTATTCAAATTTCAGACATTTTTTATTTCTGACCTCATATCTGTAGCAAATGTGGAGTAGCATTTGTCCAAAGTGTGTACCTTAGATAACAGCAAAATATTTACAAAAACACCTTGACAATAAACTTACTACCATCTTTATATTTATCTATAGCCCATGCCTTGAAGTATTTGGGACCTAGGTGGAAAAAAATCATTTAAATGTAGAAAATGGGTAATTGCTTTTGACATTTGCTGAAAATTTTCTTAACATCTTTAGCAGATATTGTAGAAATAAGGAAATACAAGTATAGAATTGTGCATCCCTAAAAGGATATAATTTTCGTATAAATCAACAATTACTAAATAGTCTCATTTTTCACAACTGGAGAAACAATAATACTCAGAGTTGATTATTTCAGAAGTCTCTTAAGATTTATATGAAATTTAAAATTTAAATTTTTAAGAGCCTCTTAAACTTAGGTGCACTTTATCAGAAAACCACATCCTCAGATTTTTTTTCATTTTTATTTAGAGATAGGTTTTGCTAAGTTGTATAGGGCCTCACTAAGTTATGGAGCCTGACTTTGAACTTGCAAAGCTTCTCACGTCCCTAGGGTCACAGCATGGTCCACCATGCCCGTTTTACAGAGCATTTTTACTTATATATTATTACAGATGCAATTTGTTACTAAATAAAGTGTGAATTTCTTAATGTAAACCTTGTCATGCATTTAATGATGTTATTAGGTCACACATCTCCCCGTATTCAGTTTGCTAATGGATCAATGGAATAGTAAAACGTTCTATTGGGTAAATAATGCTATAACGTCTCCATTAATTATTTCATATGTTTACTGAAGTATTATTTGGAGAACATTATTTATGTAAATTATATACTCTCTTGTTTGTAATTATGGGAAAATTAAGAGAGTTATAGGAAGGACCTAGGGATACTAAAACAATGCCCGGCTTTCCCTACTTTGAATTATGAGTTTAACATTTTACATTATAGAGTAGCAGTACACCCTTAGGGATCTACAACTTTGGAGAGGTATACAAGCTCCCAAACGGGGATAGGAGAAAGACCCAAGAGACTAGGAGCCAACATGTGTATTCAGGCAATAAAGGAGGGTTGCTGAAGGGGGAAATAGTCTTAATGTTTCCTGGGGAATCCACATGGTCCATAGGCCCATACTGACTCTTGGACTGAAGAAACAATGCAGTTCCTCATGAATTCTATGACTTTCATCACTGAGGTGACTATACTCACCTCTAGTATAGGAAAAACATCACAATTTGTGACCACTTCTTTAGTGTTGGATACCCAGTAGAAAAGTGTAACTAGAAACATGTAAAATGATGACTGTAAAAAGAAACAGACATACTATAGGAGCATTTATGTCCCCACATTTTTTATTTCATTATATATTTTGATTGTGTAGACCCTTTGGTTCTACTTAATAATTTACAATATAATGTTTGTTATACTTATTGGATTATACGATAGATAGCATGTGTCATGGTCTCCCAGAACCCTCTGCAAACCAGTAATTATAAGATACTATAAACTAACCCTGTCCCTCCTCAGATCTTATAGCTCCAAGAGCCCATGACACCACAGAGAGAGAGAAACACAATTTTGATTGAAATAAACCTCTAGACTCTCATCTACAAGTCTTGTTCAAGAAGTAAAAACACAATATTCTCTTCATATGTGAGCCTTTTGGGTCAACAAAACACCACCCACCAACATTTCATTTAACTTTATTTGGGAAAATAAATATTGAAATATAATGATAAGTTCTAGGAGAATAATATTCACACCATTCTTTATTCCAAAGGGTAAATATCTAGGTTTCATGCTTATCTCCACATTATTTTATGCAGAAAACTGGCTTCATTTTACATATCAGAGTTTTAACTATAAGGCCAGGAGGGAAGATTCAGTCCTAGAGGTCTAAGGAAAATATTAAAGATCTTCCCTTTCCTTGATTGAATGATGTTTGCAGTCCTTGATGAAATAGATAAAGAATGCTGATTTCTCAATGCATCTGGCTCGGTGGCTCACCCATTGGAATCCCAATTTATTTAGTCATCTCAAGGCTATCACTCCCTCCTCTAGAATCTGTTCTTGGGAGGACTTGTTCTTCAGGGGATCACCAGGTCATGCAAGATGTTAGAATGAAGTTTTCTTTGTTCTAACTTGTATTTATTCAGCCTCACTTTCAATACAAGTTAGGAAAAGACTTCAGACTCTCACCTGTGGAGAGGATGCTCTGCCCAGCACTTCCCAGTCAGGACCCTGAAAAGCTCTTTGGGACTCCCCAGTACATAGGTTCAGTGGTTGGGTTTTCCTAGTCTGGCAATAAAGTTGCCTGTGTCTGTTACTTTTGCCTTCTCCCTTTCTTTCATACTATTACTCAAGGAAACACTGTCTTGTGTGAAGAGAGTGTGTTCCTTATCTATTGGATCTGACCTGCGAAGTTGAGCAGCTGCCCACATACTGAATGTCACAAACACATGTATGTCTTATCTAATCAGTAAGTAGTGTATCTTTCAACTGCATGATTTTTTATTGCAGGGGGGGGGGAATTGAGAATGCTTTCTTTGAGTGCCCACAGCACTATTCATAGTATTCATAACACAGCTATGTTATGTTTCCTCTCTGCTCAACTTGTAAGTATTGTTCTTGTGCTGCTTTGTAAAACAAATAGAAAAGAGTTGTAAACCAAATATTTTGTGATTATACCTAGTTGCGCAGACTGACTTGGGCAACTCTATTTACTATTGTTGTTTTGTATGGGCTCAAGGTACTCTTTTATACATTTATTTAACCTTAATGACATTACCATTCATTGAAGAGTTTTTGACTCACAAACCTTCTCGGTATACAAATTTTCCCTTGTCATTTTTAAAATTTCTTACTCTTTTTATACATGATATTAGAGCAAATTTTGACATATTATACATGGAGTAAAACTCATTTTAGTTAGCATTCCATTCTTGAGGTGTACGTGGTATGGACCTTCCCTGGTGGTGTATTTATATAAAAACATTGAAAAGTTGTGTCTGATTCATTCTACTGTCATTTGTATTCCTATATCCCTTTTTTCCCCTTCAATCCAACTTTGTCAAATCCCCTGGATTTCTATTCTCTCCCCCTCCCTTGTTGAGTGCTTTAGCATCTATATATATTATGTATTATATGTAATGTCTGTTTCATTCTACTATCATTTCTATCCCCATATTCCCTCCCCTCCCTGCACTCCTCTCTACTTAATCTACATAAGTATTCTTCCCCACCCCCATTGTGAATTAGCATACACTTATTGGAGAGAACATTTGGTCTTTGTGATTGTGTGTGTGTGTGTGAGTGTGTGTGTGGTGGGGCTTATTTCACTTAGCAAGCTATTCTTCAGCTCTATCCCTTTACCACCAAATGGCATAGTTTCATTCATCTTTAAAGCTAAGTAATATTCCATTGGTGGGGGAAATTATATATATGTACATATATCACATTTTATTTATCCATTCATCTGTTGAAGGAAACATAGGTTGGTTCTATGGTTTATCTATTGTGAATTGTGCTGCTATAAACAATGGTGCAGCTGTTTCCCTGTAGTGTGCTGTTTTTAAGTCCTTTGGGTATAGTCCAAAGAGAGGGATAGCTGGGTCAAATGGTGGTTCCATTCTGGATTTTCAAGGCGTCTCCATACTGCATTCCATGGTGGTTGCACCAATTTGGAGTCAATCTCATGAGCAATGTGTGAGTGTTCCTTTTTCCCCACAACCTCACCAGCATTTATTGTTGCCTGTATTATTAATGATTGCCATTCTGACTGAAGTGAGATAAAATCTTAAAGTAATTTTGATTTACATTTTCCTAATTTCTAGATAGGTGGAATGTTTTTTCACATATTTGTTAATGGCTTATATTGAACTCAGGGGCACTCAACCCCTGAGCCACATCCCTATTTTTATTTTATGTAGAGACAGGATCTCACTGATCTGCTTAGTAAATTTTTTTCACTGAGGCTGGCTCTGAACTCATGACCCTCCTTCCTCAGCCTTCCAAGCTGCTGAGATTATAGGCAAATACCACCATGTGAGCTCCCCAGAGAGCCTTCTTTAACTGGTTGGAACCCACTTGTTCAGTATGTTTTGGCCTTAATCCTCACAATTAGAGATGAAATTATTTTCCTCTCTATGAAAAATCATGGCTACAAAGAGATTGGACTCAACAACACCTAATTACACAGCATGTCCACATTACAACCAAGGTGTGGTATGCAATTCTCCACCTCTCCAAAGAGCTCTCCTTGGCTCCACAAAGTTGAGAGTACTGGCCAACCTTCTGCCATGGCTCATTCAGAAGCCTCCAAGGAAGTCAGGGTGTATGAGGGACAGAATTTCAGGTGGCTCGTTGGTGATTAATAGGCTATGCCAGGGAGTAAGGCAGAGCCCAATTCACCAAAGGCACAAAACTTTCATGTGGCTGGTCCAGAATGGGGGCTGCATGAGGGGATTCTTTTCCTCCACCCTTGATGTGTCTTTCCTAACTGTGCATATGCTGAATACTTGTTGAATGACTTGCACTCTTTTCCTGTTTTATGTTTCCCTCTCATGTGGCTTTGGAGGTGTCATGCTTTGGCAATTATTGTGACTTTCTTCTTCAATTTTCCAACCTCCCTCATCCCATCCATGTGGAATTTCTGTCTGTGGATATTAGTTTTCATTTTATATATTTCCATTTAGTCCAAATTTCCATTACCTCTAGAAAAAATAAATGTTTTATTCATTATCATGCTTGTACTTACCCTTCACATGTTGATAATGGCAGTGTTCAAGAACTATCTTCTGATTTCTACAACTGGAACATAAATGAGTCTGCTTGAAATGACTGTCCTTTCTTTTGACTCCAGATAAGGGGGATACTTTTTAATATAGTGTGTTAATGTTTTTATGTATATTTATATACAGTACCCAGGAGACTGAGCCTACTTTTTACATGGTTTTCTCTCAGAGAAGGTGGAATTGATCATGTAGGTTTCTAAGAGTCGACTCCAGCTCAGACTCTGCCTCAGCTCTGACTAGCGTCCATCTGCCTGTGATTTCTACAACATGTGACCTATACCTCTTCCTCTTCTTTTCTTAATTTTGATATTTCACTTAGAGCTTGAGCCACAGGACTGTCACTTTCGAAAGGATGACTTACCAAACCATCACTACCCCCAAGAATGTGTGCTCCATGTGCAAACTAGAAAAGAGGGACCCATCACACACTTCAGGGCTTCAGGAAAATTATGGGGGTGCCAGTAGTCCCTCACATCAAAGTAGAGGCATTATAGGTTGTGGGACAGTTTTGGACTAATTTGATTTTAGGACCAGAATTAGAGTAATTTAAGTTTCCTTATGAACATCAGAAAATAATCTCAATCAAGATCCTTTTCCAGATGAGTCCAGGAAACTTGAAGAGTTTGAAGCCCAGATCTCTTGGATTTCTGTTATCCATCAGACAAGACAATAAAATTAAGAGAGATGACATGTCCCACTGGGGAAGCCACAGTTCTTTGTTCTCCAGTGGGAACTTCTTGCCTTTCTAGAGACATTAAAATTACAAATCTGCAGAGACAGAACTTAAACACATCCTTTCCATACAACTTACAAGTGTTTTTGCTCTGCTAAGGTTATTCAGGTGACAAAGTACCTTTGTGTCCTCAGATGCAGAGTTAGTGTGGATTCTAAAAAGGGCATTGGAGGAGGAAATTCAGTCTACTACTGAGCTTTCCCAGTAGCTTCTTTGCTTCTCAAAGAAGCAAACATCTTTAGAAGACAATATCCTCATTGCACCATACAGAACATGGTCCTCTGAGCTTATTTGGACTGTTGGAGCCAAGGGTATCATGTTCTATATGGTGCAATGAGGATATTGTCTTCTAAAGATGTTTGTTTCTTTGAGATCCTGCTAAAAAGAGTCAATTTTTCTTTTAGTGAATGTCAGTTTTACTTCTTCATTTTTCAATTTAATAACTTCATGGGACATAACTTACATATGGTATGTCATGTGTAGACTTTAAACACTATAATTTGTATACTTATTACCAGGGAATTAATAAGTTTTAATATTTTGATTGATAATCTTGCTTTGGTCATCTTCTTAACTCATAGAACAATTATGATTTGCGTAATTGTACATTTTGAAATCTTTAGAGGTAAATGAGGTTCTATGTTGAAAACCTCATTTTATAGAATGGAATCTCACATGGTTAAGAATTTTCAGTTGGTAAATGTCAAACAAGGGACCATGATCAAAAGGAAGTACATTAAGTCTTTTAGAAAATCAAATAAATGTGCTGTTAGGTTCCAATTCATGGTGGCATATTATAGGCTTTTTATAATTCACAAGAATTTGGAAGAATATTTTTATGTATTAGTCCATTCTGTTTTAATCACTAAAAACATTTTGCAATATCTAATAATGGAAATTTGTAAATTCAATTTTGCTTAGAGGAACATTCTGAACACTTGAAATCCATCCTGCCCTGGTCACTTTCAGATTTTTTTCCAAAATTCAATTTTTTATGTCATTAACATGCATAGATAAATGTGACCCCAAGACACAGAGAACAAGATAAAGCAGGAAAGCTGAAAAAGGAACTTGACTCTTCCATCACAATATCACTCAGGGAAAATGGACCCTCCTGCAGGATCGTGTGGATTTCCCAGTGATGAGAGCTTGGGGTCTGCAGAGAAGTGCTTTTGCTCTCTCATCCCTGAGGATGTCCACAGAACAGAGTAGAGGAGAGTGTGGCTGTGGAGTCTCTAATCAAGTCCTCCAGAGACCAAGAAGGAAGCAGGCCTGATTTTATTGTGCAGTTACCATGTATATGTACTCAGGAAGTGCCTAAGCAAAATATAGACAGCCACCAATGCAATGTTTGCTAACTGTCCTTGCAGTGAACAATCAAAGAGTGGGACTGCAACACATGGCCTCGTGCCCAGAGTTGTGCTGATGGGGTAAGCAGTTTGCCACTTCACACGCCTAGCATAGGGGGTGGCCACGCAGACGCCCTTAACCTATGCACTGTATGCAGTACTCCATGCACTTGTCCCCACAGAGAAGCCCCTCTGGGGCTTCTTCTTTCTTGACTTTAAGAACAATTTCACTTCTAGTTCCTTTTCTCAGGAGAAATTTAAAATATAAGTAATATAAATATCATAGATTTAAGTGTGAAACCTGAGCTGTATTTTCAAACCCTGACAATTTACAAAAGCAAGCCATGGTTCTCATATCTACTTCTCACAAAAAGCTGCCATTCATTCAGTCAGGTATTGCCCAGGGTTTGCTCATCGTGTTACTGGAGGGTGTGTTTTTCACCCGAGGTGCTGGGTGATGGTGTTGCCCTCTCTGAGATGTCAGTCATTTCTCCCTAGTGCTCTTCATAGATTCCCAGCACACAAAGAGCCACAGGTCAGAGGTTTTTGCCGAGGCTGACATCAGTCCCAAGCCCACTTGTTTGAAGCATGACCAGTCTCAATTCTCCATCTCCTCTTTGTCTGTTGGTGAATACCAAGAGGACATGGGGAGGGTTGGCAGTAGTGGTGAAGCTGAGCTGTGAGATGAGGACAACCCCAAGCTGTAAGTCTGCACATATGTTGTTAGGGGTGACAGATCCTATTTCCTCTCCCGTTATGAACAGGATGGTGCTCACACTGCATATGGGAGAAGAGATGCTTCTTCCTCTCACTTTCACCCTGGAATGTGCCCACCCAGAGGGTCCAAATAACCCTAACTTGCAGCAGGGTATCCTTCTCCTGTAATTCTCTCTACTTCTGTCTTGACCACCAGCTCGTGTCCGCTGCCTGAGCAGTCCTCACTAGATGGTTGCAACACAGATGATGGTGCATGTATCACACAGACTCCCCTGACTTTAGTGACAGCACCGTATCTAACATGACTCCTTCCTGGATCCAGATACTAAAGGGAGTCATTACTATAAGCTCTAACAAACAAAACTTCTAATTTTTTTGAAAATTTTCTTTTCATGTGTGATCGGTTTTTTCTCATCTCCTCACTTGGCCTTTCCTTGTTCTTACCATATGTGAATTCTTCAAATGTAAACTATTTCAGAAATCTGTGTAGATTCCCTGTGATTTACATATTCTTCCACACAGAATGCCCTCCAGGGGGCAGCTTGATTTCTTCAGTGCATAAAGGACATGAGTGCCCAGTAAAATAGGGCATCCATGGACCAAGCTGGAAGTATCACTCAGTAGATCCTTGTTTGAGGAATGTTTCTCAGATTACCTCTCTGATGTCAGAGAGCTTGTGTTATGTCTCATGATCTCCTGGACTATGTTGTGCCAGGCATTATGTGCACAGCTGGGAAGGTACATAGCTCAGGATTTCAGTCATCTATGAATCATTCCCATTCCCCAGCATGCTTCCTAACAACAATGGAGCCTCAGCAGGGACATTAGTATAGATATTTCTTCACAACACTACCATGGTACATTTACACAATTTTAACCATATATAATTGATGCACATCATTTAGTGATGATTGTGACTCAAAACTGGAGCTAGCAGAATGACCAGACTGTGCTTTCTCCTGGCCACTACCTGTATGAAGATTAGTTCTCCTCATTATTACATGAAATTGTGTCCCTTTCTTTGAAGCATACCATCAGGAAAGGGTCTACGTTTTTCCCAATATTAGTATAGAAGTTGATCATCAGAAAACAATTTTCCAACAGTTTCAAGGCAATAAACAACCCATCCATGAGTTCTTGACTATTACTGCAAATTCATGGCACCTGCACACTCCAGTTTGTATGACTGCATTTTCCTCAGCTACACAGATCTGAAATTCATCTAATGGCCTGGAGACACATGTGATTAAAATATGTCATTTATTGAGAGTTAGAAAACTTGGATGATGTAGGATTCAAATGTTTAAAATGAATTAAAGCAGATTCTGTGTATCACAGAAAAGTGATAGAATGCAGTTTTTGATTTTAAATTTCACATGTCTTTTTGTTGTTGAGACAAGGCAATTTTAAAACCCTTCTCCTTTCCTTTGTTCCACAGATTGAACCCAGGGCACTTAGTCATTAAAGTATATCACCAGCCATTTTGTGTATTGGGGAAAAATATTGCTAAGTTACTGAACTTTGGCCTTGAAATCCTCTGACTCCTGAGCCAAGGGGATTGCAGGCATTCAGCTTCACCTAAAACAATTTTTAAGTTATTTTTTATATGATAATATAGATGAATTTAAGCTTATACTATAAAAATATTTATATAATATTTGACTTACATAAAATAAATTCATAAGAATTGGCATATGACATTTATATATAGATGTTTCAAAAATAACTAAGGCCTAGTGATTAAATGTGAAGCCTAATATATTCAGGGTGTACCAGGGATTAAACTCAGGGGCACTCAACCAGTGATCCACATCCTCACTCCTATTTTGTATTTTATTTATAGACAGCATCTCACCATGTTGCTCAGGGCCTTGCTGTTGCTGGATTTGAACTCATCATCCTCCTGTCTTAGCCTCACAAGGCACTGGGATTATAGTCTACAATTTTTAAATGTATATTCTTTTTTTCTGGATTTACCATGGGAGACTGCTTTTTCTAGTGATTTTTCATATTTCACAAATCCTGTATGTTTTCACTCATATGTTGAAGCTGAGAAAGTTGATCACAAAGAACCACAAAAGAGAAAAGTTTTTTATGTCTGTTATAAGAGACAGTTGGCAAGGAGTGCCAAAAAGCAGTTCAGAGGGAAAAGTAACTCTTAGGTTTTATAGCACATAGTTTGAAATGTATAAGTAATTATTAGACTGTGGACATTCTAAAAAGAGTTCACACATTTCAAACATCAAAATGATATTTTAAAAGGTAGAAATTGCACTAATTTGAACACTACACATATTCAATTAAAATATTGGATTTTATATGTAGATACCAATGAAAAATGAAACAATAATTAACACTTCAAGCCAAGTAGTAAAAATAAACAAGGATGGCTGGAAATACAAACCATGTCTCAATAGTAACCTTTAATATTAGTGGCTTAACACACCAATCAAAATACATAGGCTAGTAGCCTGGATTTAAAAAAATCCAACAATATTCTGCCTCCAGGAGACTCAGGAAAAGACAGACTGAAGGTGAAAGATTGGGAAAAAACATATCCCTCACATGAACCTTGAAAGCAAGCAGGGGTCTCCATACTTTTATTAAATGAAGTAGACTTCAAGCCAAAGTTAATCAAAATAGATAAAGGAGAACATCTCATACTGCTCAAGGGAACCATACACCAACAAGACATAACAATCATAAATGTATATGCCCCAAACAATGGCGCACCTATGTTCAAACAAACTCTTCTCAAGTTCAACAGTGAAATTGACCACAACATGATCTGGGGTGACTTTAACACACCTCTCTCACCACTGGATAGATCTTTCAAACAAAAGTTGAATAAAGAAACTATAGAGCTCAATAACACAATTAATAACTTAACTGACATATATAGAATATATATCAGACCGGAGGAGGAAGCTCTGCACCATGCCAGGCCAGAGGGAGAAAGAAGTCCGGCTCCACCCTGTGCGCTAGTCTGGAGGAAGCCTATCAACCCTTAAAACCCCAAATCAAACTTTTGATCATTGAATATTAACAGTTTTCCCATTTCATTTCCATGATCTTTTTTGCATTTTACTTTCACCTTTTTACATTGCAGTGAACAATTTTTTGTTAATAATTTCATTCAGATTATTTTTCCTATATTTGTCATTTTAACACTGCTCATTGCTACTGTATATAATTTAAATGATTTAATGTTGACCATTTAACCCACGACATTATTGAACTTATTCTTATGTTTCATTAGTTCATGGAAATTGCTTAGAAACATTTTAGAAATAATAGTATTATCTGCATATGCTATTTGATTTTTGATAAAAATCCCATCTAATATTCTCAAACAATATTTAGAAGTCAGAAAAGCAAACATTTTTTTCTTTTTCTAAAACTAGATTGTGAAACACTTCAGTTCACACCTTTAAATATGAAAACAGTTCATAGCTGCCATTAAGTGGATTGAAAAAGAATTTTCCTCTGGTCATAATTGGCCATAGGTTTTACAGTAATTTGGTAAGTGATTTGCCAGAGCTTTGCTCTATCAAAATGATTTTTGGGAACTTCCCATATGACAATGTCCCTCTTGGTCATGAAGTCCAATCATTCTTTTTGTTGTTGTTCTCAGTTTCCTAGGGGTTTTGAATATCTGCATCAACATCTATAAAAAGATGTTCTGCAATTTCCATTCTTATGCTGTGTTAGCTGATATTTCTGACCTTACAGAAAGAATTAGTCAATTTTCTTCTTCTACATTTAGACGTGATCATGAATTATTGTTACTGATCCTTATTACATGTTTCATAGAAATCACCTGTGAAGGCTCCTTTTTAAAAATGTGATTACTATTTGGTTTTTTGGTGGGTTGGCCTCAAATTTTTAGAGCTGGGTTTTTGCCAGGTTGGCCTCAAATTCCTTAGCCTAAATCCTCTTCCTGCTGTGGCCTCGAGGTAGTGAAGACTAGTGGCATGTACTCCCATATCAGCATAACTGCAAGTATTTTTTGAGCAGTTGTAAAGTTAAATGTTGATTTGTAGGTCTAATTTATATTTCTTCACATCTGGATCCTCTAATGTATTTATTGATTTCTGAAGTAATTTTCAAAGTTGATGATTATCTAGCAATTTATCTATATTTTGTTGTTTTCCAGCTCGAGATTTTCTTGGCAATTAAGGTGGAATAATGAGGAAGCATAATGTGGGAAAATGAGAACCTGGCCTTTTGCTAATTGATCTCAAGATGCCCCATGAAGGATGGAGAGTGTGCACCCATAATCCTGAGAGACAAATAAAGCAGAAAAGCTAAATTATCATTTTATGTAGCCTAATACGTGATCTTGAGTAACTTTCATATGTCTTTACACACTTGTTTAATTTTTAGGGCAGAACCTAAGTATTTTACCATATTTAAATTAGGTTATGAAGGGTTTATATTAAATTTTGGTGAGTTGTGTAAGATTCTTATATTTTGGATGTTAAGCTTTTTCAGACATGGGGCTAGAATCGGTTTTCTTTAACCCAGTCTACTTTACATTTCATTGATTGATTCCTTTGCTGTATAGAAGCATTTTTAGCTTTATATAGTCTCAGCTGTTTTTCCTTGTACAGTCTCTGCATATTCTATCTAAAACCATTGCCAATACAAATGGCAAAAAAAATTTCTCATTTTCTTCTGCAATTTTTATGGTTTAACGTTATATCACAATGAGATATAACCACACGCTTGAGGGCACAATCCTCAAAATGTTAGTAGGTAACACATACTGCAGAGGATATAAAGAAAAAGAAACACTTGGACATCCTTGCCAGGAATATAAATTTGAATAGACATTAAAAAATTTATAAGGGTTTTTTTCAAAAACTTATAACTAGAGATGCAATATGACCCAGACATTGAGAATATGCCTGTATTTTTAGGATTCTTCAAAAAAAATATAATACACAAAAAATGTACATGTGTATACAGAAGGGAGCTTATTTTATTTACTCACATAATCATGGGAGTAATAGTCACCAAATGTTTGCCTACAGGATGGCAACACTGGGAAACTGGTAACAGCTCAGTCCAAGAAGCTGGAAGCTTCACAATATGAGGAAGCAAATGAAGCAGCTGTTGTCCAAAACAGAGGACTTAAATGATCCTGGTAGATGAAAAAACAAATAACCTGATCAAAGTGGGTTAAAGACCTGAACAGATACTTGTCAGGATAGGATATACAATCAATAAATATATGAAAAAATGCTCATCATCTCTAGGAATCAGAGAAATGCAAATCAAAACTACTCTAAGATATCATCTCACTCCAGTCAGAATGGCAGCTATTATGAAGACAAACAAAAATAAGTGTTGGTGAAGATGTGGGGAAAAGATACACTTATACACTGCTGGTGGGACTGCAAATTGATGCAGCCTATTTGGAAAGTAGTATGGAGATTCCTTGGAAATATGGGAATGGAACCTCCATTCGACCCACCTATCCCTCTCCTCAGTATAAGCACAAAGGTTTAAAAACATCATACTACAGGGACACAGGCACATCAATGTTTATGGCACTATAACTCACAATAGCTAAACTATGGAGCCAACATAGATGCCCTTCAGTGGATGAATAGATTAAAAAATGTGGCATACATACACAATGGAATTTAACTCAGCAATAAAAGAATAAAATCGTGGCGTTTGCATGTAAATGGATGGAGTTGGAGAAGATAATAACTGGAGTTAGCCAATGCCCCCCCCCCCCTCTAAAAACAAAAAACAAATGCCGAATATTTTCCTGACATAACGGGGTTGACTTACAGTGGAGTATGCAGGGGGAGCATAGGAGGAATAGATGAATTCTAGATAGGGCATAGGGGTGGGAGGAAAAGGGAGGGGGACGGGGATTTGCAAGGATGGTAGAATGTGTCATACATCCAAAATACATGTATGAGGACTTGAATTGGGTGTCAACATATGTTACATTAAAAAGACACAAAAATTGTGGTATATTTTTGTATTAAGAATTGTAATGCAAAAATAAAAAAGAATCGCATTAAATTACATTAGGTAGAGGAAAGTGAAAGGAGGGGAAGGCAGGGGATGTGGGAATAAGAAAGAGAATGAAACAGACATTATTGCTTTATGTATGTATGTATGTATGTGACTGTATGACCCATGTGATTCTACAATATGTATACTCAGAAAAATGAGAAATTATATCCCATCTGTGTATGATATATCAAAGTATATAAATGCATTCTACTGTCATGGACAACTAAAACAAATAAAAATTTTTAAAAAGACCCAGGTAGAGCCAATGGTGCAAGTCCCCAAAGGGGACTTCAAGAAGCTTGGAGCATAAGTGAGTGACTGCTTCTCTTGCTTTTTAAAAATCAAACCTATTGAACACCAATATATATTTTCATTACACGTATTCCCCATGCTTTCTGACTCAGCCTTCTGGAAGCACACTCACAGACACCTGCAGAGATCGTCCACACCAATTCTCTGGGTATCTCAATCCACTCAAATGGACATCTGACATTAACCACTTCAACAATTGAAGGAAATAAAATCCATCTTTAGGAATATCTACACTCCCAAGTTAACTGCAATACTATCACAACCTAAATTCCCAAAGAGTAACTCAGGAAGAAGAACCAATGCTATATTACAGATAATAGTGAAAGAGAGATTTATCATTGTGTTTACACACAAATGTATCAACATACATATATAACCTTTTCAATTTTTAAAAAATTATTTTGAGACAAGGTCTTTTAAGGTGCAGTGGGTGTCACCAAGATGTGAAGCTGGCTCCAAGATCATGATTCTCCTCCCTCAGCCTATCAAGTCCCTAGCATGACAAAAGAAATGTGGCTCCACACCTCACTTATTACTCAACTTTAAAATAAGGATGGTGTATATGGCAGTGTTGCCAAAATTTGAAGGCTAGCCTTAGTAGTTTGGTAACATTCTGTCTTAAAACTGAAAAAGATGATGATGGTGGATCTCTGACACAGGTAAGGCAACCCTGGGTCCAAACCCCAGAAACAAAAGAATATTTTCCAATAACACAGACAAACTGGAGGACTTTAGGCTAAGTGAGATGATTCAGATACAGAAATACATTGTATACTCTATGTTCAGAGCCTGGAATAGAATAGTATGGATGTGTAGGAAGAGACTAGTTGTTATCAGGGAGCTTCATCAATAATATCTCATCATATAATGGAAATTTCAAAAGACAGCAGGATTGTGTTCTTAGTGAAAAATTTGATAATTATGAGAGATGATGGTTTTTATCATCACATAGCAATTGAAAATACTTATGGGATTCAGTGTGATGTTTATATATATATATATGCATATACATGTATTTATAATATCCAAACATCCTCTTCGGCCCTTGATGCACCCCACACACTCCTCAGCCTTACTAATCATTATTGTACTTGCGCATGATATTATATTAGTTAACATATGACATGTGACACTATTGTGTATTTCTTCACTTAGCATGACATCATCCAATTTCATCTATTTTGCTGACCATTAGAGGAGTTTGTATTGATGGCTGAGTAATACACCATGGTGAATATATAATATACTTTTTGGTGGATGTGTTCAATTGCTTACCTACACCACTGGCTTTTCTCTATGTCTGTATTGTTAAACATACTGTTATTCAACTTGAATTTATGTACCAAAGAAAGCAACAACTACAAAAAATGAAGATACTGGGAGTGGGGCACATACCTGCAATCCCAATGGCTTGGGAGGCTGAGGCAGGAAATTCACGAGTTCAAAGACAGACTCAGTAAATTAATAGGGACCTATACAACTCAGTGAGACCCTGTTTCTAAAAAAAAAATTAAACATGACTGGGGCAGTGGCTTTGTGGTTGAGTGATACTGGGACCTATCCCTAGTATACCCCCCCAAAAAAAAAGAGAATAAAGAAACTAGAAAACTATGTCCTAACCTGATTTTATCAAATGAAAAGAAGCCAGGCATAAGAAAAATCATATTCTTTAAGTTTGTTAATATAAAGTTAATAAGCCATCTCTTTGAATCTTTCACAAACTGAAAAATTTTGAGAGCATTCGGTAGGTTATATTACATGAAAAACTGCTCTTGTGCAAATAATGAAATAAAACCTTAGCCAGGTGTGGTGGTGCATGACTGTAATCCCAGAGTCTCTGGAGGCTGATACAAAGCCAGCCTCAACAACTTAGGGAGGGACTAAGCAATTCAGTGAAACCCTGTCTCTAACTAAATTACAAAAAAAGATCAGGAATGTTGCTGAGAGGTTGAGTGCCCCTGGGCTCAATCCACAGCATTACAAACAAAAACAAAGATAAAAAAGAAATAAGACATTAGGGTGCTGAACATTTATATTTTCAGTGTTGCAAATGTTTGGCCCAATACTCCCAAGTTCACTTCATCCATCAATTTATAATTGAAATCTCTAGTTATTTGTTTGTGAGAGAAAAGAGACAGAGATGTTCCTGAACTCTGCCATTCCTTTGCTAGTTTCTGCCATAAGCTAGGCAAAGATGTGCCCATTGTGATCCCCAGGGTACTGTGGCTCAGTCCTTTAACTTCATGCAAGGATGCACTTTGAGGAGTGGATGTTGACTGCTAAAGTGGGGAAGAGGTAAAAGGGAAGTAATGTGTGTGGGCGTGTGTGTGGGGTGTGATAATGAGGACTTCTGACCAAGTCCTACCCATGATCATCTTTTTAAAATGTAAACAGTAAATGGTTTATTTTCTTATATATCTTCTTCGATCCTAATCCTACAGTTAAATGTGAGGGACCCTATTCTCCATACCCAGCTACCTTAGCATTTTATTTCTCAATCTGATGCCTAACAATTTGAAATACCTAGTCCCCCTTCCTCAGAGCCTTGACCTCATGTCTTTTTTTCTTATATTTGTAATATCTGGGAAATCCTCAAATACTAAGTTGCAGGTGAATCCACAGTTAATGTTCCTCTTCCAAGGATAAGGATAGACATTTTCTCTCATTGTGGCCTCTACCTTCTACTCACAAAATGGGGACATTATACACGTTTGCAACCTAGATATTATCCTGAGCCAACCTGTAATATGAAAGTCAAGAATTTATTCCCTGGTGTTGGGGCTCAGGGTGAGAGCACCTGCCTAGCACATGTGAGGCACTGGGTTAAATCCTCAGCACCACATAAAAATAAATATATAAAATAAGGTACTCTGTCCACTACAACTAAAGAAAACAAAAAATACTAATCCCTACCAGGGTTGTGATGGCACATGCATGTAACCCCAGCTGCCCTGGAAGCCGAGCCTTGAGAGTCACAACTTTGATTCTAGCCTCACTAACTTGGCAACACCATATCTCAAAGAAAAATAAAAATGGGATGATGATAAAGCTCACTGGTAGACCATACCGAAGTCCTGTCCTCAGGATAACAGGGGAAAGTTTTTAATTCCTATCTTTTTTCTATGAGTTAGGGTCACCACAAAAAAGAAGGTGGCTTAGGGATAATGGTATATTTTCTAAAAACAAGCCATGTTAAATGTTCAAGTGTTCACATTTCTTGAAATATTCCCAAGTATTTTGCTTTTGATATTATGGTCAGTAGAACTGTCTTTAATTTTATGTTTGCTACTTATTTTCTTATGCACATAAATTACTGGTGATATTAAATTTTATTACTGTTTTGAGCTCATCTGTTGCTTCTAATAGTAATTAGTGAAATCCTACATTAAAAATATCCACTTAAAATCCACTACAACCTCATACCTCATATTGGAAAACCACAAAATTAGACAGCAAGAAACAGAAGTAAGTTGCAAGATCCCTTTGACAAAGGCAAAGATTCTGGTGAGAATCTCAGAAAAACTCTATTCTCTAAAAGTCAGAAACCAAGAGAAAAAGACCATAATTTCCCACACAATCACATGATTTCATTCTTTTATTGCTGAATAAAATTACATTGTGTATATATAATGCATATTTTTTACCCATTCATCCACTGAATGGCCTCTAGGTTGGCTCCACAGGATATCTGGGTAAAATGGTGGTTCCATTTCCAGATTTCCAGTAAATCTTCATACTAATTTCCATATTGGCTGCACCAATTTGTAGTCCCACCAGGAGTGTATGAGTGTGCTTTTTCCTCACATCCTCACCAACACTTATTGTTTTTTTGTCTTCATAGTAGCTGCCATAATAAAGTTTTATTATAGTAAAATTCACACACACAAACACACACACACACACAGACACACACACACACTCAGGTTTTGCTTTGGTGTCTCTGGACAAGACCATGTGGACTAGGAACCTACAAACACGATGTCATCCTACTGCTAGTTAAGAGTAGAAATTGGTCCATGGGCAGGCCTCTGGAATCACCCACAGCATCTCCCATAAACCTGAGGATCAAAGCGGTGTGAGGCCTAGAGATGTCAGAGAAGACTCACTGTTTTCGTCCCCATTTCTTGATAGTGATTTCTGGGCCAATAAACTTTGCTCTACTTTGATTACATTTTATGTATTATCTAAAATTCACTCTTGCAAGAACACAGGATCCAAGAAACACAACATAACCTTTGCATCTCTTGGATCACAACCAGCAACAATGTCAGATTTTTTTTTTGCTTTAGTTAGTTACTCACTTCATTTAATCTATTTATTAATGCAGGTGGACACCAGCAACAGCTCTAGGTCCTGTTGGAAGGTAACAGTCACATACCTACACACAGCAACTTAAGGGGAGACTGTGGAAACAGGAATTCTGACCCTTCATTGTTCATGAAGACTCACCAGTGTCAGAACTTTGAATATTTTATTTTGAGGCAGGGTCTTGCTAAGAGGCCAACTGTGGCCTCCGACTTGATATCCTCCTGAAGCAGCCTTCCAAATTCCTGGCCTTAACAACATGTGCTCCCAAACCTTGTCCTTTGCTTATTAAAAAAACTGCATGGCTGCTAGTTACCTCCCTCCTGTGATATATGTGATATCAGACCCCAAACAATAAAAAACCCCACACAATTACAAAGCTCAAATCTGACTTTTGCTGCGTGAGGTTGTGTAATGGGAAGGGATTTCAGGGAGAGAGAGGGACATTAGCTTAGAAAAAGTAGGTTCCTTGGTTTTCAAAGCAGAAAACAACTTCATCATTGTCAGGTGCCTGAACAGACCTATTTAGAAAACAGATGCACATTCAGGAAAGAAATTGAGGGGCCAGGGATTCAGTGAGGTTGGTAGTGTGATTGCCCTGCATGCACAAGGTCCTAGGTTCAATCCCCAGCACCACAAAAAGAAAGAAAGGAAAAATGTGAGAAAGCTCTAAAGGGAGAGACAGGAAATACGTGGTCTGAGGTGTTGCTATTTGGAGAGGGACATTTAAGTGGGGCTGGAACAGAGATGGGTCCAGATCAGACTTCTGTAATTTCTCACCCATTTTTCTAAGCTTGCTCATATCATGCTAGTATTTGGGGGTCCAAGAAGCTGGTCAAGGAGAAATGCTGCATTGCAGGGAGTTCATTTTTTTATTTTAATCTGATCTTTATTTTTAAAAATAGATTTTAAAACTAATTTAATTGGAAAGGAAACCTTTATTTTATATATTTCTTTTTTATGTGGTGCTAAGGATCGAACCCAGTGCCTCACAGGTGCCAGGCAGGTGCTCTGTCACTGAGCCACAACCCCAGTCCCTTGTTTTTAATTTCAAGTTTTTGTGGGCATTCCTGCATTCTGGTGATTTATGAACCTTCTGTTTTGAGGTTCAGTGAAACATTCTTCTTGGTATCCCAACATTTCTGCCCCAACCAGACATGTTCCACAGTTCTCTATGGACCTCAAGTGTTGCTAGAGGAATGATTAAATGATCATTTAGTTATCAAAGCAAATAGGGCAGTGTTTTCAGGACAGATGTCTTAAGAGAATGCTCATTATTAGATTTCTATTTTTACTTATGTATTAGTGATGGACTCATGTGGTTTTTGCAGTCATCCACAAATGTGGTCCACAAACCAGCAGATTTCAGAGACTTTTCATGTTGACAGCTATTTTCAAATGGTTGAATTCTGATGGAGGCACATTCCACCGAGGGTAAACATTAAGATGCTTTTAAAGTGCTCATGAATTTTCCTGGCTACAATATTGCAGATGGTTTTGCCAGTGTTCTTGCCACTCTGCTTATCTCATTAGTGTTGAAAAACCTCCCAGATGCAAGGAACGCACCCCAGAGGCAAGCTCCTGCAGCTGGCCACCCACAGACCCCCACACCCAGCCATCCAATTCTCCATCCCCCATTAATTGGGTGTCAGGTGCTGTTGGATTGTTAATTATTGGGTAAAACCCAGTATTTTGCCCCCTAGGAGCCCAAGGTCTAGCTTGTTGGTTATTGGAACCACTGGGTTGGTTATTCACTTTTCCTTGCCTCTCAAGACAAATCTGAGCTCCATCCCGGGACCTATATCTAGTGGCACTGGTAGCTTAAGAAAATCTCTCAGTTGGGTTAACAAAACTAACAGCAAGAATAATTTCCCTCATGGAGGAAGGAGAGTTTCTGGCCCAAAGGTGTCCCCAGCTCTTTCCCTCTTCTCACCCACATAATCTTCTCCTCATCCTGGGCAAGACAACCATGTACTGCTCATCCCTGGAATCCTGGGTATGTGCCCTGACCTTCTCAGTCTTTCTTCAAGACAAATGTTCCCAATTCACAAATGCAGCAAAACTGGTTCCCCAAAGACCTGGGCTGCTGTTACTGAGAAATGAAAGTAAAAAATCCTGAAAATGGGGGCTGGGGCTGGGGTTCAGCCATAGAGTGCTCACCCCAACAAGTGCAAGGTACTGGGTTTCATCCTCAGCACCACAGAAAAATAAATGGATAGATTAAAGGTATTGGATCCAACTCCAACTATAAAATATATTTAAAAAAATAAATACTGAAAAGGCAATGTATCTAGCAATTAGGGAAATGCAAATTAAAACTGCACTAACATTCTCTTTCACTCAAGTCAAAATGGCATTTATCAAGAATACAGTAAAAATCATGCTTACCCACACGAATGGGGTCCTAAGGAGAATAAGGTATATTTTATGTTTGGATAATTTTACCAAAATGGACTCTATGGTCATGTATAACTAAGAAGAATCAATAAAATAGAAAAAAACATAAAACATACTAAAGAGGACCATAGGATCAAATTGATAGCATCACACTCGGATGAGGAAATGTCTTTAGGTACATTCCAGAATTTTCTAAACCGCTCCCCCATTGGATGCTGCCTAAGGTGTTAGAGTCTGTGGGAAGATGGAAGTTCATGACGCTACATGAAAAAGAAAGGATCCATCCGCATTCATCTGCAGGTGCATGGGTCCCAGGGGGCAGGTAATCTTGAGTTCTCCAAGGTTAAGTAAGACAGAGAGGAGCAGGGTGCATTGGAGTCTATGGAGTTATTTACCAAATTAGGAAAACCTGGAATTGGCTTTCCTGGACTCCCAATCAAAACCAAATTGTTTTTCCTTAAAGAGACAGACCCTTGAGTCCCTCGACTTCTCTGTATTGTGTGACTTTTTCACCACTGAATTGGGGAACAAGACCAGAGCTCTCTTTTGAAACACATTGGCTTTGTTTGCATCAAGACAAACAGGTAGGGTATGTCTCTTTTTTTTTTCTTTATTCTTGGTATGTGCAGCATATTCAGCTGATACTAAGGATGCAAACCTCGGCAGGGTATCTCTGGTTTTTGGAGGAGGCAGGATCCCATTGTCTGGTATCCTGAGGACTGGTGGGAACCAGGGAGAACACTCAGGGTGGCCTTGATCTGTGCAAGGCTGTTATCCTGTGGCCACCGCAGGTATTTCTCAAAAAGAAAAAAAAAAGTGGCACATGCTTGTCATTCCAGTGGCTGGGGAGGCTCAGGCAGGAGGATGGCAAATTCAAAGCCAGCTTCATCAAAAGCAAGTGCTAAGCAACTCAGTGAGACCCTGTCTCTAAATAAAATTCAAACTAGGGCTGGGGAAGGGGCTCCGAGGTGGAGTCCTCTGAATTCAACCCCCAGTGGCCAGAGAGTGAGGGAGCCCGGGTGCAGCTGGGGTTTACCCAGGTCTGTGCTCTCCAGGTCTCTTCTGTGATGATCTCCTTACTCTGCCTCCAGCCTCAATGTGGGCTCGAGATAGATTCAACTCAGCTGGAGGAACATCAGCTCTCACACTGGCAACTGGGTGGTAAACTCCTCCAGGGCCCCTGCCAGGTCCCCAGGGAGCCTCCACCAGCGCTGGCCATGACGCTGGCCATGACGCACTGGGCAGTTCCTACTGAGCAAAATGCCAGTTCTGCTTGGAGAATTTTGCACAGATGAAAAGAGGACAAGTCAGCTCCCGAAGACGCTCTGGGAGGTCTTGTTATAGGAGAAGGCCCAGGTGGTGAAACTGTCAAAAAATGACTTCAATTTCCTAACATCAAAACCCAACAGAACTTAGAATTCTGGTCACCCTAACCCTGACCCAATGCCGAGACCTCAAAAGGAAAAGAAAAAAGAAAAATGTTGCACCCAAACCCTGCCATTCTTGTTTCCTCCTTGCCTGGAGCAGAGATCACCCCCCTGTCAATCAAAAAAAAAGCTCGCTGGGCTCAGACTCGGGAGAGTGGAGACTGACTGGTTCCCTGTCCAATCAGAAGCCCCTGTGCTGAGCTCTGTCCAATCCTGAGTGTAGCCAGCAGCAGAGGGCGGGCCTCCGAACTCGGAATGGGATTTATTTCTCCGTGGTCCCCGGTTCCACTCAGATTCCTGCAGTTGGACTCCAGGCTTCGCTCGTGCCCAGGATCCCGGGTGGCCCTGCCATGCAGGGGCCGAAGCTCCCCAGGGCAGGCTTGGCTGCTGGGCACCAGGAGATGGTGAGTGTGCAGTGGCACCTGGTGCCTGGACAGGGAGGCTCGGGAGGGAGGCGGGGCAAGGAGTCTGTCTGGTGGGACCAGCTTTTGGGAGAACCCTAGTTGGCTGACCCTGACTCTGGGGGCTCTCTGCAACCACAGGCCTGAGCCCATTGGGGACAGTGCCCCCTTGTCCTCCTGGCCAGCCGGGTGGAGAGCATGACAGTGGCGGAGACTCCTGGCAGCCTCCCCATTCCCTGGGGCAGCCTCAGCCCCTGCTCAAGTCCTATCTATCTGGCAGGTGAGCGCGGCAGCCTGGCATCTTCCCGGACTGTGGTGATTGACAAGTGGGACCACTAGAAGAATCCAATTCCAAGCCAGGAAATGGCGCACACCTGTCATTCCCAGCGGGTGGGGGTGGGGGCTGATGCAGGAGGATTGCAAGGTCAAGGCCAGCCTCCACAAGTGGGTGAGGCACTTAGAGATTCAGGGAGACCCTGCCTGGAAATCAAATGCAAAATAGGGCTGGGGATGGGGCTCAGAGTGCCCCTGAGTGCAATGCCCAGCACCCCCCTCCCCCCAAAAAAATCAAATTTCCAAACACCATTTTCCTGCAGGAGGGAAGCTGCAGGGAACAGGGACCTTGCCTATTCCTAAGCTAGTTTTGTGGAGTTTGTTTATTTATTTATTTATTATTATTATTATTATTATTATTATTATTATTATTATTATTATTATTATTATTATTATTTTGGTGGTTGTTGTGTTTTGGTAGTTAAGAGAAGGTTGCTTTACCACTGAGCTCTCTCCCTGGTAGTTTTTAGTTTTTATTCTGCCCGCTGGTCTACCTAAGTTGCTGAGATTGGGCTTGTTACGGTTTGATTGATAATGACTTTTCCCTTGCAATTAAGTGTATGATTTTTACAACCACGTGGTTTCGTGGGTGGACTGTTGACGTCGTGATTCCTCGATGACAATTGGAACAGTACAGCTTCCCAATGCACAGGTTGGGTAATAACTTCTTCTTATTATTAATTTTTTTCTCTTATATTTTTTTCTGTTATAATTCAAAAGTTTCTTGGTTAAGTTTACATATACTTAACTTTGTGGATGAATTTTAGGACTGGATATTCCATTAAGAGTAAAGCATGCTGGATTGTTAATTAGTGTGCCATAGTTACACATAATACCACATGCATATGGCACCCTGTAAAACTTACCCATGGTATTTTATACTATTTTTGAGCTGAATGTACCATGACTACTAACGTATTATCCTAGGCATATGAACTGATTTGAGTAAGTCCCTGCAGTGTGGGACTATCATGTGTCTTTAATGGCAAAACAGTTTCCACAAATAGTTAAGAAGCACTTAAACTCCTTGAGTTTATTAGAATTCTTTTGTTTCCTATCTTCATTGATACTATTTCTTTTTCTTTCTGATACGGTTTTATTTTACATTTCTCATGTTTCTAAAGATATTGGATTGTTTTTATTCTTATTATTGAACACATAGGTATCTCCTGGACAAATTGGCAGCTGAAATCTCCTCCCTGAATTTCTTCTGTGGTGGATTTGAGTGTCTTGACCATGAGAATCACCACTCCATGTGCCCTTTTCCTTCCCAAGGGGGCTGGGATCTGCAGGGGTCTCAGGTTTTTCTTCCCCCTGAGCTTTTGTTTTTTGGGGGGCAGGGGGTCATAGTGGATTGAATGCAGAGCTCCTTTCCCACTGAGCTACATCCCTTGTACTTTTTATAATTTATCTTGAGACAGAGGCTGAGTCTGGTCTTGAACTTGTGCCTCACCCTCCCGAGTGGCTGGGATTACAGGTATGTACCCTCCTGCCTGGGTCCCCCTGAAAGTTCTAAATGTAAGGGAAGCAAAATGTCAGATCCAGAACCCCGTTTCCCAGACGAAAGCTGGACACCTATATCAATAAAATTTTAAAATTCCAGTCCCCTGTCCCCATTTCCAGTAAAAATGTGTGTGTGTGTGTGTGTGTGTGTGTGTATGCATGCATGCATGTGTACTCCCTCTTTCTCTCCCAGGCCAGACACATTGTCAGAATGTCTTTGGGCTGAGTGTCCCCCCTGTGGACTGCATGTCCCAGGGGTCTCCTGCCCTCTGTGATATTTTCCTGGTCCTGTTTTGGCTCTGCCTGACACGAGGATCCCATACCTGACACATCTGAGGTCTCCTGAGCATCTGGTAAATATCAGCCACCTGCTGACCTATGAGTAGGTGCATTTAGGGGAAGTAGTTTCTCAGGGGAGTAGGTGATGGTCCTGCAGCTGGGAGGAGTCTCCTTATTCAGAAGCCACTTCAGATGTTCCCTTGTCCTGGCTCCTGTGGATACTTGAACATCAGTGGGCATGCAGCCATTTATTAACACACTGGTTCAAGTTCCTTTGGAAATGCATCCAGAGTGCTTGTTAGCTTTTAAAGAACTCCATGCTATTTTTAAAGATGGCTGCACTAAACTGATATTCTAGCCCCATGTGAGCGGGTCTCTTTCTCCATACCCACGTCGTTGGAGGATTAGTTCCTTCTCCTATTTGATAGGAGCCTTTCCCACAGCTGTGATCAGGCTGCAGAAACTCTCCTACTTGGCTGGTGACTGAATTCCTGACGCAATTGGTTAGAACCCAGGCTGCCTGTGCTCACTGCAGGAAGGTGGTGTGAGCCTATTCTAGAAAGAAACAGGGTTTTGACCCCTTTTGCTTCACTCCTGGTGTGGATTGTTGCACAGGGAAATACTCAGACATCAATGTGAAGCCCCTCCTTTGTGATCCAGGGAGATTTGCATATGCACAGTTGCCATTGCTCCCAAAGCTTGGTGGGTTAGGATGGAGTCCATGAGATGGGAAAAAATGCCGGGACCCTGAGTGTTTGGACATACTCCTTCTAGAAAGAACTGGTCAGACCTGGAGTTATTACTGAGGTAGGGGGGAGAGGGTTCAGGCAGGGCTGCCAGGGTGCACTGCATTTGTCCTGTCTACCCTTAGGGACTGGCAAGAAAGGATCTCATTTGTTAGCAACCATAGTTTGCAGATCATGCTGGCAAATCCCTTCTGGGTATAAACTGGGACCCTTGATCTCACTCCCCCTGTGCCCTGGTCCCAAGGATAAAGCTCATGACCCCCCACAGCCATAGAAAACCACCCCTTTCCTCTCGTCCTGATACTTGTGTATATCCAGTTTGTTTTTCTATGAGAACCAGACAAATTGCGTTTCCAGCTACAAGTCATTTAGTGTCCAATGTGCTCCATTTGTGACCCCAATCAGTCTTCCTCTAATCTGGGTGACACTGGATGGAGGTAATCTTTCCCAATTATGTGGCACATTGCTCAAGGAAGGACTAATGCCCACCTGTCCCCCAACTTTGCCTGACCTTTGGATGGTAGAGATTTTCTCAGTGGTCCAATGCATAGGTCTCTCAATCCATGTATAATTTTATTTAAGAGGGACTCAAAACAGAAGTAGGTGTTTATTTGGTGTATCCATGTGTGGAGAGAATCCAAGAGCCTCCTATTCTGGTATAATTTTGAAGCATAATCCTATTCAATATGTGCTTCTTTGGCGTGCTGGAGTATAATCCAGTACCACGCACGTCCTACACCCAAGCCCTACCAGTGTTCTGCGCCTCCAGTTCCCACACCTCCCTTCCTGTTGGGTTGTCTTGTTCATTCACATCAAATCCTCTGCTGGAGATGGTAGCATTTAGCTAGGCCTTTTCATTGCACTTCATAATGAAATTGACATTTACATACATATGGAGTCATCTATGAAATTTCTGCATTGTGATTTTCTTGGTCCTCAAATTACTGCAATATGATAATTTTATAATATGCATTATTGCCTGGTAATGACAGCTCCAGCTTTTACTCTTAGAGTTCAGAATTTCTGGCTAATTTCATATCAATTCAACCTTCCAGGAGAATTTTCAAATTGTTTGCTTTGGTCCCTTCTTCAATGGAAAGGAAATCATGGTGAAATCTTGATGGGGTGTTGTCATAGATGAACCTGAGGAAAGCTGTCCTCTTTATAATGAGGAGTCCTATCATCTATTCCCAGGGTGTGTAATTTAATCTTTTATGTGCTTATCTGTATTTGTATTTTTTCAAATTCTGCAGATGCACTATTTAAGTATGCTTATATGTGAAATGTGACATTTATGTGACAGCGATATAAAACTGACATGGTGTTTCATAGTATTTGTCAAACTGTATGCAATATGGCAAACAAAATGTGGCTGATTGCCAGAAATGGTTATATTTATAGTTTATTCTTTATCTATTACCAAATGGACATCTTTTGTCACCAGGCCCTGGGTCTCGGCTCTGGAGGAGTGTGCTGTGTCCCCATATGAACAGGTGCTGTAGTGTCCACATCTGTTTTCATGGACCTTCATGATAACCCCACATGTTCTTCAACACTGTCTCAATTTGTGTTCAATGTGACTTTATCGTACAGTCCCTCCTTTCTAAAGACGTTGATTGCTTTGTGATGAAGGGACATTTAGATACCTGCTATTTGAAGGGGCTGTTCATGGCTCTTGCTTGTGTTTCTCTTGTAGTCTCTGTTCTCCTTTCTTTGGAGAGTTGGGTAAAGGTGAGACAATTGGTTTCTTTCATCTGTCACTTCTCCTTGTTCTCTTTAATGGAGTCATTTGAAGAATAGAATTTTTGTTTTCATATATACAATTTATAAATTTAAAAATATGTTTTCTGTAACTTTGAAAAGGACTTTTTTCGTTCTTTTGTTTTCCTTTTGTGAAACTGGGGATTGGAACCAGGGTGTCCTATTACTGAATAATATCTTCAGTCCTTTTAAATTTTTCATATAAAATATTTAATTTTTTCTTAATTTTTTAAAATTACTACTGCCTATTTATTTTTAAATTTAGCCAGGGTTTCACTCAGTTGCTAGAGTAAGCTTCACAATTGTGATCCCCCTGCCTCAGCCTCCAGACCACTGGATATATCAGGTATGTAGCACCAAATGCATCCTATCTTAGTTAGTTAGTTAGTTAGTTAGTTAGTTTCTTTCTTTCTTTCTTTCTAGATGTTTTTTAGATCATGATTTTTTTATGGTTTTTATTATTTTTTTAAATGCATGACAACAGTGGAATGCATTGTAATCCTTATTTCACATAGAGCACAATTTTTCATATTTCTGTATATAAAGTGTGTTCACATCAATTTGTGATATTATACATGTACTTTTTTTGCATTACAACTCTTAATACACATATATATCACAATTTTTCATCTCTCTTTATATATAAGGGGTATGTTGACACCCACTTCAAGTCTTCATACATGAACTTTGTAAAAAGATGCCCATCACATTCCACCATCCTTGCTAATCACCTGTGCCCTCCCTTTCCCTTCGACCCCTCTGCCCTATTTAGAATTCATCTATTCCTCCCATGCTCCCCCTCCCAAACCCACTATGAGTCAGCTTCGTTATACCAGAGAAAACATTTGGCATTTTTTTGGGGGGTGGGAGTGGGAAATTGGCTGACTTCACTTAGCATTATCTTCTCCAAATCCATCCATTTACGTGCAAGTGCCATGATTTTGTTCTTTTTTAATGATGAGTAATATTCCATTGTGTATATAAGCCACAATTTTTTATCCAATCATCCACTTAAGGGCATCTAGGTTGACTCCACAATTTAGCTATTGTGATTTGTGCTGCTATAAACAATGACCTGGCTGTGTGCCTATAGTGTGCTGTTTTTAAGTTTTTTGGTATAGTCCGAGAAGAGAAATAGTTGGGTCAAATGGTGGTTCCATTACCAGATTTCCAAGGAATCTCCATACTTATTTCCAAATTGGCTGCAGCAATTTGCAGTCCCACCAGTAGTGTATAAGTGTGCCTTTCTCCCACATCCTCGCCAACACTTATTGTTGTTTGTCTTCATAATGGTTGCCCTTCTGACTGCAGTGAGATTGTATCTTAGAGTGGTTTTAATTTGAATTTCTCTGACTGCTAGAGATGATGAGCATTTTTTCATATAATTGTTGATTGATTGTATATCCTCTTCTGAGAAGTGTCTTTTCAGGTCCTTGACCCATTTATTGATTGGATTCTTCTTCTTATTATTATAATTTTGGTGTTAAGATGTTTGAGTTCTTTATATACCCTAGAGATTAGTGCTCTATCTGATGTATGAGAGGTAAAAATTTGCTCCCAGAAAGTAGGCTCTCTATTCTTTTTTTTTTTTGATTATTATCTTTAGTTTCAATCCATCCATGTGTTGATTCTCGGTTTCAATTCCTGTGCTATAGGAGTGTTATTAAGGAAGTTGTAGCCTAATACCACATGATGGAGATTAGGGCCTACTTTTTCTTCTATTTGGAGAGTCTCTGCTTTAATTCCTAGATCCTTGTTCCATTTTGAGCTAACTTTTATGCATGGTGAGAGAGAGGGATTCCATTTTATTTTGCTGCCTATCTATTTCCAGTTTTCCCATCACCATTTGTTGAAGATGCTATCTTTTTTCCAGTGCATATTTTAGCACCTTTGTCTAATATATGATAATTGTGGTTTTGTGGGTTGGTCTCTGTGTCCTTTATTCTGTACTATTGGTCTACCAGCCTGTTTTGATGCCACGACCATGCTATTTTTGTAACTATGGCTCTGTAATATAGTTTAAGGTCTGGTATAGCAATGCCACCTGCCTCCCTTTTCCTGCTAAGGATTGCTTGAGCTATTCTGGGTCTCTTATTTTTCCAGATAAATTTCATGATTGCTTTTTCTATTTCTATGAGGAATGCCATTGGGATTTTGATCAGAATTGCATTAAATCTGTAGAGTGCTTTTGGTAGTAGGGCCATTTTGATAATATTAATTCTGCCTATTCAAGAACAAGTTAAAACTTTCCATCTTCTAAGGCATTTGATTTCTCTTTAGTGTCTCATAGTTGTCATTGTATAGATCCTTCACCTCTTGTTGATTCCCAAGTTTCTTTTTATTTTTTGAGGATATTGTGAATGGGGTAGTTTTTCTCATTTCTGTCTCAGAGGATTTGTCACTGATATACAGAAATGCCTTTGATTTGTGGGTGTTGATTTTATATCCTGCCACTTTGCTGAATTCTAGTTCTAGAAGTTTTCTAGTGGAGTTTTTTGAGTCTTCTAGGTACAGAATTATATTATCAGCAAATAGTGCTAGTTTAAGTTCTTATTTTCCTATACATATTCTTTTAATTTCTTTCATCTGTCTAATTGCTCTGGCCAGTGTTTCAAGAACTATATTGAATAGAAGGGGTGAGAGAGGGCATCCCTGTCTTGTTTCCGATGTTAGAGGGAATGCCTTCACTTTTTCTCCATTTAGAATGATGTTGGCCTGAGATGTAGCATAGATAGCCTTTAAAATGTTGAGGGAAGTTCTTGTTATCCCTAGTTTTTGTAGTGTTTTGAACATGAAGGGGTGCTGTATTTTGTCAAATGCTTTCTCTGCATTTGTTGAGATGATCATAAGGTTCTTATCTTTAAATGTACTGATGTGAAGAATTACATTTATTGATTCCTGTATATTGAACCAAACTTGCATCCCTGGGATGAATCCCCACTTCATCATGATGAACCATTTTTGATAAGTTTTTGTATTTTATTTGCCAGAATTTTATTCAGAATTGTTGCTTCTGCTTTTTAGAGGTATTGGTCTGAAGTACACTTTCATTTCTGTGTTTGTCTGATTGTAGAATCAAGGAGATATTGGCCTTATAGAGTGAGTTGGGAAGTGCTCCCTCTTTTTATATTTCATGGGATAATTTGAGGAGTATTGGTGTTGCTTCTTCTTTGAAGGTCTTGTATCCATTGAGTCCTGGGCTTTATTTATTTATTTATTTATTTTGGTTGGTAGGCTTTTGATGGTGTCTTCTATTTCATTGCTTGAAAATGATCTGTTTAACTTACTCAGTTTCTGTAAGTCACGTGATTCTAGATATTTGTTGATGACTTCAATATTTTCTGTTTTATTGCAGTACAAATTTTCAAAATAATTTCTAATTATCTTCTGTATTTCTCTAGTGTTCATGGTGATATTTCCTTTTTCATCAAGGATTTAGTAATTGGAGTATTTCTCTCTTTCTTTACAGTAGCATGGATAAGGTTCTATCAAATGTATTTGTTTTCTCAAAGAGCCAACTTTTCTTTTTGAAAATTAAAAAAAAATTAAATATATATGGCAGCAGAATATATTACAATTCTTATTACACATATACAGCACCTTTTTTCATATCTCAATATATAAAGTAGGTTGACATCAATTTGTGTGTTCATACGTGTAATTTGGTGGAAGATAATAGACATCATTATCCATCCTTGCTAATCCCTTTCCCCTCCCTATTCCTCCCACCACTCTGCCCTAAATAGAATTCATCTATTCCTCCCATGCTCCCCCTTCCTACCCCAGTATGAGTCAGCCTGCTTATATCAGAGAAAACATTCAGCATTTTTATTTCAGGTTTGGCTAACTTCACTTAGCATTATCTTCTCCAATGCCATCCATTTACCTGCAAATGCCATGATTTTATTTTCTTTTATTGCTGAGTAATATTCCATTGTGTACAAATGCCACGTTGTCTTTATCCATTCATCCACTGAAGGACATCTATGTTGGCTCCATAGTTTAACTCTTGTGAATTGTGCTGCTAAAACATTATGACTGTGTACTGTAGTATGCTGTTTTTAAGTCCTTTTGGGTATAGACCAGGGAGTGGGATAGCTGGGTCAAATGGTGGTTCCATTCCCATTCACTCTGTCAATTTTTATTTGCTTCTTTTGTTCCAACTTCATTGATATCAGCTCTGATTTTAATTATTTTCTGTCCTTTACTGCTTTTGGTGTTGATTAATTGTTTTTCCTAGGGCTTTGAGATGTAATTTTAGGTCATTTATTTGACTTTCTCTTTTTTTAAGGAATGAACTCCATGCAATAAACTTTCCTCTTAGTAATGCCTTCATAGTGTCCCAGAGATTTTGATACATTGTATCTGTGTCCTCATTCACCTTTAAGAATTTTTAAATCTCCTCTTTGATGTTTTCTGCAACCCATTGTTCATTCACTAACATATTATTTAGTCTCCTGGTATAGGAGTAGCTTCTATTTTTATCATTGATTTCTAATTTCGTTCCATTATGATCTGATAGAATGCAGGGTAGTATTTTTAATTTTCTGTATTGCTTAGAGTTCCTTTTTGGCATGACATATGGTCCATTTTAGAGAAGGATCCATTTGCTGCTGAAAAGAAAGTGTCTTCGCCTGTTTAAGGATGAAATAGTCTATGTATGTCAGTTAAATCTAAGTTATTGATGGTATTATTGAGTTCTATAGTTTCTGTCTGGATATTGTTTGGAAGATCAATCCAGTGGTAAAAAAGGTATCTTAAAGTCACCCAGAATTATTGTCTTGTGGTCTACTCTACTTGGCCCTTAAACTTGATAAGAGTCTGTTTGAACATAGATGCTCCATTGTTTTGGGGGTGTGTATATTTATAATTGTTCTGTCTTGTTGGCATATGGTTCCTTTAAGCAGTATGTAGTGTCCATCTTTATCCCTTTTCATTATCTTTCACTTGAATTCCACATTATTTGATATAAGAATGGAAACCCCTTCTTGCCACCACATTTCATGTGAGTGGTATGTGTTTTAATATTTATTTTTTGTATATGGACACAATACCTTTATTATTTAGTTTTATGTGGTGTTGAGGATTGAATACAGGGTCTCACATGTGCTAGGTGCGTGCTCTACCACTGAGCCCCAGCCCCAGCCTGAGTGATATATTTTTTTCCAACCTATCACCTTCAGTCTGTGGATGTCTTTTCCTATGATATGAGACTCTTGGAGGCAGCATATTGTTGGTCTTTTTTTATCCAATCTGCCTGTCTTTTGATTGCTGAGTTGGAACTAAACTTTCAGGGTTATTATTGAGACAAGAGTTGTATTCCCAGTTACTTTTGTTTATTTTTGGTATTTAACTAAGTCAGTTTCTCTTTGATAGGTTTTTCCTTTAGAGTGATACTACCCCTTTCTGATTTTTATTGTTGTTCATTTCCTCCTCATGGAATATTTTGCCAAGGATGTTCTGTAGTGCAGGTTTCTGGTTGTAAATTCTTTTAAATTTGTGTATGATGGAAGGTTTTTATTTTGTCATAAAATAACATCTGAATCGAAATCTAATTGCTAATCAAAATTTAATTTTGCTGGGTATGATTCTTGGTTGGCATCCATTACTTTCAGAGCTTGGTTTATATCGTTGCAGGATCTTGTTGATTTCAGGGTCTCAGTTCAGAAATCAGAGATCGTGATTGGTTTTCCCCATATGTAATTTGATTCCTTTCTCTTGTGGCTTTTGAAATGCTCTGCTCCTCCTGTATGCTAGGTGTTTTCATTATGAGGTGCGTTGTTGTAGACCTGTAGTGTTCTTTTCCATTTGGTGTCCTATACAGTCCTTGTATTTGATTTCCCAATTCACTCTACATGTTTGGAAATTTGTCTGGTATTATTTCATTGAATAGATTGTCCATTTATGTAGTTTAGACCTCTATGCCTTCATCTATCCCGATAGTTGTTAAATTTGGTCTTTTCATATTATCTCACAATTCTTGAATCTGCTGCCCATGGTTTCTTACCATCTCCACTAGGGTCAACTTTATTTTTTCAAGATTATATATTTTGCCTTCAATGTCAGAGGTTCTGTCTTCCAAGTGATCTGTTCTGTTGGAGATGCTTCCTATTGAGTTCTTAATTTGGTTTACTGTTTCCTTCATTTCAAGGATCTCTGTTGTTTTTTTTTTTCAAAATCCCTATTTCCTTATTGAAGGAATCTTTTGCTTTCTGTATTTGCTTATGTAGCTCTTTATCAAAATGATTCTTTGCTCCTTGTATTTTCTCTCATATCATCCTTTAATTCACAGAAAATTATGTAACTTCTCCCATTTATCCTGCTATTCTGACCATGGATTCTAATAATGTAGCATCTTTGTTTGGGGCATATTCATTCTTGGTTTCTCATGTTGTTCATGCATCTTCCCTTCCAGCTCTGTGTTTTGAGATATATAGCCATGTAGGCTTATAGTGTCCACAATGGGTTTCAATACCTTTCTTTTTAAAAATTCATTTTTGTTAAATACACAACATTGGAATGCATTACAATTCTTATTACACACATAGAGCACAATTTTTTGTATATCTATATAGAAAGTATATTCATGCTAATTTATGCCATTATATATGTACTCATTTCTTTCTGCAATACAACTCTTAATACATATATATATATCACAATTTTTCATATCTCTGGTTGTATATAAGGTATGTTGGCACCAATTTGTGTCTTCATACATCTACTTTGGATAATGGTGTCATCACATTCCACAATCACTGCTAATCCCCTGCCTCCTCTCCACCCCTCCAACCCTTCTGCCATATGTAGAATTCATCTATTCCTCCCATGCTCCCCCTCCCACTATAGTAAGCCTCCTTATATCAGAGAAAGCATTCAACATTTATTTTTTGGATTTGCCTAACTTCACTTCTCCAATACCATCCATGTACGTACAATTGCCATGATTTTATTATTGCTGAGTAAAATTGCATTGTGTATATATGCCACATATTTTTATCCATTCATCCACTGAAGGGCATCTGGGTTGGCTCCATAGTTTGCTATTCTGCATTGTGCTGCCATAAACATTAACATGGCTGTGACCCTGTAGTATGCTGTTTTCAAGTCCTTTGAGAATAGTCCGTGAAGAGGAATAGCTGCGTCAAATGGTGTTTTCATTCCCAGATTTTGAAGGAATCTCTACACAGTTTTCCATGTTGTTTGCACCAATTTGCAGTCCCACCAGCAGTGTATGTGTCTTTTCCCCCACATCCTTGCGAACACTTGTTGTTTGTCTTTATGATAGCTGCCATTCTGACTGGAGTGAGATGATATCTTAGAGTGGTTTTGATTTGCATTTCTCTAATTGCAAGAGATGATGAACTTTTAAAAAAATATATTTGTTGATTGATTCTACATCATTTTCTGAAAAGTGTCTGTTCAGGTCCTGGGCCAATTTTTTGATTGGATTATTGGGTTTTTTGGTGCTTAGCATTTTGAGTTCTTTATATACTAGATATTAGTTCTCTATCTGATGTGTGAGGGATAAAAATCTACTCCCAGGATTTCGGCTCTCTCTTCAACTCAGATTTTTTTTCTGAGAAGACACTTTTTAGTTTGAATCCATCCCATTTTTTATTCTTGGTTTTAATTCTTGTGCTATAGGCATCTTACTAAGGAAGTTGGGGTGGCCTAGCCCCATGTGATGAAGATTATGGCCTACTGTTTCTTCTATTAGATGCAGAGTCTCTGGTTTAAATCCTAGGTCCTTGATCCACTTTGAGTTGAGTTTTCTGCATGGTGAGAGATAGGGTTTTAATTTCCTTTTTTTGAAAATGGATTTCCAGTTTTCACAGCACCATTTGTTGAAGAGGCTATCTTTTCTCCAATGCATGTTTTTGGAAACTTTGTCTAATGTAAGATAATTGTAATTTTGTGAGTTAGTCTGTGTGTCCTCTATCCTGTACCATTGGTCTACCGGCCTGTTTTAGTGCCAATACCATGCTGTTTTTGTTACTATTGCTCTGTAGTATAGTAGAATAAGGTAGATCTTTCCATCTTCTAAGGTCTTCTTTGATTTGTTTCTTTAGGGTTCTGTAGGTTTCCTTGTATAGATCTTTCACATCTTTTGTTAAGTTGATTCCCAAGTATCTTATGTTTTCTTTTTTTGAAGTTACTGTAAATGGGGTAGTTTTTCTTATTTCCTTCTTGAGGCTTTGTCACTGATATACAGAAATGTTTTTTTAAAATATATGTTAATTTTATATCCTGCTGCTTTGCTGAATTCATTTTTCAGTTCCAGAAGTTTTCTGGTGATGCTTTTGGGGTCTTCTAGGGATAGAATCATATTGTCAGCAAATAGTGCTAATTTCAGTTCTTTTCCTGTACTTATTCCTTTAATTTATTTCATCTGTCTAATTGCTCTGGCCAGTGTTTCAAGAAATACGTTGAATAGAAATGGTGAGAGAGAACATCCCTGTCTTGTTCCAGTTTTTAGAGGGAATGCATTTAGTTTTTCTCCCTTTAGAATGATGTTGGCTTTAGCCTTAATGTAGAGAGCCAATAAGATGTTGAGGTATGTTCCTGTTATCTCAAGTTTTTTCTAATTTTTTGAACTTGAAAGGGTGCTGTATTTGTAAAATGGTTTTTCTGTGTCTCTTGAGATGATCATATGATTATTATTTTTAAGTCTATTGATGTGATGAATTAGCTTTATTGATTTCTATATGTTGAACCAATACTGTATCCCTGGACAAACCCCACTTGATCTTAGTGAACGACCTTTTTAATATGTTTTTGTATTTAATTTGCCAGAATTTTATTCAGAATTTTTGCATCAATATTCATTAGAGATATTGGTCTGAAGTTTTCTTTCTTTCATTTGTCCCTGTCTGGTTTTGGGATCAGGGTGATATTGGCCTCATAGAATGAGTTTGGAAGTGCTGCTTCTTTCTGTATTTTCTGAAATAAATTGAAGAATATTGGTATTTTTGAATTTCTTCTTTAAAGGTCTTGTTTAACTCGGCAGTGTATCCATCTGGGCCTGGGCTTTTTTTTGGTTGGTAAGCTTCTGATGGCATCTTGTATTTCATCATTTAATATTGATCTGTTTAAATTGTGTATGTCTTCCTGATCCAATCTGGGCATATCATATGACTTAAGAAATTTGTTGATGCCTTCAGTATCTTCTGTTTTATTAGGGTATACATTTTCAAGATAATTTCTAAATATCCTCACTATTTCTGTAGTGTCTGTTGGGATATTGCCATTTTCATCATGTATGCTGGTAATTTGATTTTTCTCTCTCCTTCTTTTCATCAGCATAGCTAGGGGTCTGTCAGAGAACTAACTTTTTTTCAAGGTTTAATTGTTTCTTTTAATTCAATTTCAGTTCTAATTTTAATTATTTCTTGCCTTCTACTGCTTTTGCTGTTGATTTGTTCTTCTAGGGCTTTGAGATGAAGTATGAGATCAATGATTGACTTTTTCTTCTTTTAAGGAATGAACTCCATGCAATGAAGTTTCCTCCTAATATTGCTTTCATAGTGTCCAAGAGATTTTGATATGTTGTGTCTATGTTCTTGTTTACCTCTAAGAATTTTTTAATCTCCTCCTTGAAGTCTTCTGTAACCCATTATTAATTCTATTGTACCAAATTGATTCACTCGTTGAACTGCTTATAGAACTTGAAATACTTCAAGTTTGTCTTTTCATGAGGTGAAAGTGTCACTTTACATGTCTCCAAATATTCATATTTTATGAATATTTTACACATTGGGAATGTGTCATGGATGATACTTGAAACTAATTGTATTGAGGACCTCAATCTATCTCATGGATAGAAAGCAGAGAGAATAGGAACCAGACTGTTTTCAAAAGCTTTTTTACCAGTCTTTTGGACTCCCCTGTGCACAATCACCTTATGAGAATATCTTTGACAAGTCTGATTTGCATCTGGAATGTCTGCCAAATTTCACATTCACTGATGGCAGAAAAGTTAGGAGTTAGGCTTTTATTCAGTGCTTGTATTATGGTATATATCCTTCACTTCACTCTGATATGGAATGTATATACTGTTTTCGGACTTATCTATTTTCCTCTAAATTAGATAATGCAAAGTATCTTATTACATAATTCAAGTCACTCTCCTACATGACAGTCAGTTCTACTAACTCTTAATTCAAATTAAAAACTGAATAATGGTTTGGTCCATGTTCTATTGATCTAACAATTTTGATTTCAGGAGGCATTGATATTCGGGGATGTGGCTAATGATTTCTCTATGGAGGAATGGGAATGCCTGGATCCTGTTCAGCAGAATTTATATAGAGAAGTGATGTTGGAGAACTACAGCAACCTAGTCTTTGTGGGTGAGCATAACTTTCCTTCAAAATTCCTAATTATCACTATTTAGTTTTCTTCCCTTAAAGTATATCTTTTGGGAACTTCTCCACAAGAATGTGTTGCAGATTTTTGCTTTCAATAAAAAAGATGGGGTAGTTCTTGGTTCTGACAAGAAAATGTTAATGATATTTACTTTCATTCTTAATATTTTCCTTTGGCATGATATATATCTTTCACTTGACATATGGTTGTCTTAGAGGAATGCAGTGATGTCAAATCCTGTGGCCCACATATAGTAGAAGACATAGTCGAGGTAGAGGAGGAAGTCTAAATTCAAAAAGGTTCATTGAGACATTATCCAGTAGAAAACATTTTTAGAAGGTTTGAATTTTTTCTCTTTTTATCATAGAAAAACCTGTCCTGTGTTTTGTGCTTATTGCCACACTCACTAAGAACTCTGTCTACCTGACTACATGTTTGCATTTACAATTGAATGCTGTAACTTTTAGTATATTTTTTTAGCAGGAAAATAGTCTTATTTGTATTTTGGGGGATATCCATACAATGTAAAGCATAGATTTCTCTGCAAAAAAAATTAACTATGGGAGGTTGATGAATACTACATGGAGCCTCTAGTTAACTTTAAGTAGTAAAAACATATTTAAATTTAATCTTTCAATTTTGAACAACAGCATGCAAAAGAGTGTTCAATCAACTGAAACATATTTAGGGAATTTTGAAAATTCCCTACCACTTTTGACTTTAAATGTTGGTTACAAAAAAACTATCACTTAAATATTTATTAACCTTTGTTTTAATATATAAAATTGATCTAAACAGCATAATATCCCACTTGGGATTAAAAGCAGGGATTCTATAAGTCTATAGTAGTTTCAAAATATTTTCAAAGTCTTATGCTTTGCGATTACCATTTTGCTTTACTGTATTTCCCTTTTCAGTAAGTGGGGATTTATGTCTCTTAGTATCACAGTGATTCTTTGTTTTCATTCAACCCTCTCAGTGTTTTCTTTGTGTGTTTGGGAAGTATGAAGTACGTAGCAAATGTATTTACTCTTAATTCAGAACCTAGGGAAAGGGTCCTTTTCTCTCTTTTGCCTCTTTTCAGAGTTTTTTTTTTTTTTTAATTTAAAACATCTTCTATGTCCTATAACTGTCTTCAACTATGTTTTGTGTACTATAATTTAGACAGCCCAGGTTTTGTTCGATCACTTTTGTATGTGTCATTATTATATCCTTTTGCTTTCAGTATGTGTGTGTTCTTAGATTTAGAGTATCCTGTAGAGTACCTACAGTTGCAATATTTAGAGTTAATTCAGATATCCAAGTTTTGCTTTGATCAGAATTTTGTAATCTTGCATTTGCCAACAAAAAATTCTAAAAATGAAGAATCTCCTACTCATACTTTGTGTGAGTAGCAACTTGACTTCACTTTATTAAACTGAATATATTTATGTGTCCTTTTAAAATTATATTATTGTTACAGGCATATATGCCTATTGACAGTATTGTTGTTATGCTTTTTCCTTTCAAATTATATTGCAAAATCACATGTTTGGAGACCTGTCATTACAATAAAATAGACTTGTTTCTGCCAAGAAATATTTAAAATTTCATATGACTTATGATGTTGTGCACTTACATTTTATTATGACGGATCACCTTTAGTAGTTTTTGGAGAACGTATCCAGTGATGATGAATAGTGTGTGTATTTTTATATGTTTAAAGTCTTCATTTTCCTTCTCTTTTGAAAGGTAGTAGCTGTGAATATAATGTCTTGGTTGATAATTTTATTCTTTCATCCCTTGAATATAGATAGACTTGAATTCCTTCCTGTGTTGTGAAGATTTGACTAAGGATTTCACAATTATATAGTTACACATTTCTAGGTGACCCATCTTTTTCTCTTGGATGCTCTCAGTATTCTGAGTTTTTAAACTTGGATTAAAACCTACTTGGAGTCTTTACAACTTGGAGAAAACTGAGCTGCTTGGATGTTTTATTTTTCCTATTTTCTCAGATGTGTTTATTAGTACTAAAAAGAGAACTTAAGGGCGATTTAGCACTTTGCATTTTTTACTTTGTCTGGTCTTCAAATTTTGATCCTCTAGCTCAACCTCCTATGTTGCTATGCACAACCACCCCTGACTCTTTCAGACATTTTCTAAAGAAAGTCTTTAAACATACATTTTCTGCTTATTACTATTAACACTTCTTGACTAATTTTTATTCTGTTTTTTTTTTTGTGTGTTGGTTTATTTCAGTAAACTTCTTTTAAATGATAATTGACTATTCCCTTTGAGTAATTCATAACTTTGCTTACAGTTGATTTAGCCATTTTTTTTCTGTTGGTAAGCAGGAACCCCTTTTTGAACAGTCCCCAAATATTCACGTTTCATATTTTTATATTTTAATGAAACAGAAGAAAGTTGGTAGATTTTGAAAATATATTCTGAAGGAGGAAAATCTTTGTGTAACACAATGTATTTTTCTCTACTATGTTACTCTCCATAGTAATGTACTCATCTTGGATACTGTGAACACAAAGATGATTAGGAAATTTTTCAAAGTAATTTTCAGTGTGTATTTTTCTTTGATTTATATATTTCTACAGTAATGATACACTTGAACTTAATAATCCACTCCCCTGCTGATGTTATTTTTTGGTGTAATTTCTTAGGTCTGCAAAACATACTCAGCCCAGTACAGTAAGTAAATATGTGTGTTTTTTTTATTTATTACAGCAATGACTTCTCATCATCCTCGAGAAATTTTACTAGAGCGTGGAATAAAAGAGAGAGAGGGAAGATATGGAAAATGTGACTTTGACTATTTACAACCAAGAAAACAATGGGAAAATATAGGTGAGAGTAAAGCTCAAAAATTGTATTATAATAGACAAAAATCAATCATTAGTCCCTATTTATGATAAAAATTTTATGGTCAAAAGACATCAGAGAAAATTAATATCTGAAACAAAAAATTCAATGTATTCCAATTATTTTGAGGAGTTTTATATGTATTTTAAGAATAAATCCATAGCCATTTTTTAACTGAAAGGCAATGTGGAAAATTTGAAATCTAGTCCATGCAACAGTTTTTAACTTGGCCAATTATAAAAGTAGCACTGAGTTTAAATTCCAGTCAAACACTTGCGCAGAAAAGATATTTCTAAAAGTGATCCTTTTGGGAGTTTCTTTATAAAATGTCCATTTTTCTGAAACAAAAGATTAATTTCTCCTTTTGCCCAAATGGATAATATTAAGAATTTTAGAAAAGTTTCTACTTCCCCACTACTGCTCAATGACAATTCTGATACAGACTTCTGGAAAGTGCACTATATAGATAATGCTATAAGTAATACAATAAGCCATGTCTCTACCCTGAGTAATGACAAGTATATTTACATTGGTGATAACAATTATGACTATAGAAAACTCCTAGTCCTTTTCTAAAGGAAATTTACCAAGATGAAAAATGTAAAAAGTCTTGCTTCAGTGATCAAAAACTAGTTTTCATTAAAATATTCATAGCCAAGACAAAAACCTGCAAGTGTAGATATGTGAAAGGGCTCTTAACCACAGTGCAGAGCTTTCTTAACATAAGAGAATTTATAGAGAAAGACAGTATAGAAGATATTGAGCAAGCAAATGCTTTGATATATTTTTTAAACACAGCAGATAGTATGACAGTGATAAATTCTACAAATTTAAAGAATGTGAAAAAACTTTTAGTGAAAAGTTACAACTTGTTAAGTGTCAGAGGATTTATACTGAAGGAGAGACCTGTAAATGTAAAAAGTGTGGTAATGCCTTAAAAAGTTTTTCAACCCTTACGCAACACCAAAAAATTTATCCTGCCGAGAAGACCTTCCAATGTAAAGAATGCAATGCACTCAAGAACTTTACACAACATCACAGTGTTCATACAGAAGATATGCCATGCAAATGCAAAGAATGTGACAAAACTTCTAATAAAATCTCAAATCTTATTTGTCACCAGTGGACACACCCTGGAGTTATGCCCTACATATGTAAACAATTTTGCAAAGGTTTCAGTCAAAAACCAAGCCTTAAAAATTACCAGAGAATTCATATTGTAGAGAAGCCCTACAAATGTAAAGTGTGTGGCATGAGTTTTAATAGAATCTCAAATCTTGATCGCCACCACAGGATTCATACTGGAGAGAAGCCCTACAAATGTAAAGTGTGTGGCAAGAGTTTCAGTCAAAAGTCATCACTCACTCAGCACCAGAGAATCCACACTAGAGAGAAGCCCTACAAATGTAAAAAGTGTGGCAAAGCTTTTAATAGCATCTCACAGCATAATTGTCACAAAAGGATTCATACTGGAGAGAAGCCCTACAAATGTAAAGTGAGTGGCAAGAGTTTAATAAAAACTCACATCTCTATTGCCACAACAGGATTCATACTGGAGAGAAGCCCTACAAATGTACACTGTGTGGCAAGAGTTTCAATCAAAAGTCATCACTTACTCAGCACCAGCGAATCCACACTGGAGAGAAGCCCTACAAATGTAAAGAATGTGGCAAAAGTTTTAATCAAAAAAATAGTACTTACTCAGCACCTGAGAATCCACACTGGAGAGAAGCCCTACAAATGTAGAGAATTTGGCAAAGATTTTAATCAATAACCATCACTTACTCGACACCAGAGAACCCATACTAGAGAGAACTCCTAAAAATGTGAAGAATGGCAAAGCTTTTAATATTGAAGATCACATCTTACTAAACATTATAGATTTTACACTGGAGAGAAGTTTTACAATGAAAACATTGCATCGGTGTCTTTAAGGATGAATCAACCTTTATTTCACAGTAGTTCAACACTATTTCACACCAGAGCCATGATAGCACAAAAATTATATAAATGTAAAAGAGGTGACAGAGTCTCCAATAGTTGTTCACACCCTACTCAGCACCTCAGAATTCATATGAGAGGACATGCAGAAAAATTTTTGCAAAGCTTTTGGCCATTGAACAAACATTTTTAAAACACTGGAGAATTTTTACCATATAGAAACCCAAAGAATGTGTCCATGACTGTATTCAAATTTCTGACATTTTTTTATTTCTGACCTCATATCTGTAGCAAATGTGGAGTAGCATTTGTCCAAAGTGTGTACCTTAGATAACAGCAAAATATTTACAAAAACACCTTGACAAATATAAATATTTAATAAGTTTCTTATGTATAGCCCATCCGTTGAAGTATTTGGGAACTAGGTGGAAAAAATCATTTAAATGTAGAAAATTGGTAATTGCTTTTGACATTTGCTGAGAATTTTCTTAACATCTTTAGCTGATATTGTAGAAATAATGAAATACAAGTATAGAATTGTGCATCCCTAAAAGGATATAAGTTTATTATAAATCAACAATTACTAAATAGTCTCATTTTTCACAACTGTAGAAATAATAATTCTCAGAGTTGATTATTTCAGAAGTCTCTTAAGATTTATATGAAAGTTAAAATTTAAAATTTTCAATGCCCTTAAACTTAGGGGCACTTAATCAGTAAATCACATCCTCAGATTTTTTTCTGTTTTATTTAGAGATATGGTTTGCTAAGTTGCATAGGGCCTCACTAAGTTATGGAGACTGACTTTGAACTTGCAAAGCTTCTTACATCCCTAGGGTCACAGCATGGTCCACCATGCGTTTTTACTTATATTTCATTTTAGATGCAATTTGTTGCTAAATAAAGTGTGAGTTTCTTAATGTTAACCTTGTCATGCATTTAATGATGTTATTAGGTCACACATCTCCCACTATTCACTTTGCTAATGAATCGATGCAATAGTAAAACATTCTATTGTGTAAATAATGCTATAATGTCTTCATTAATTATTTCATGTTTAATCAAGTATTATTTGGAGAATATTATTTATGTAAATTATAAACTCTCTTGTTTGTAATTATGGGAAAACTAGGAGAGTTATAGGAAGGACCTAGGGATACTAAAATAAAGTCCAGATATCCATAGTTTGAATTATGAGTTTAACATTTCACCTTATAGAGTAGCAGTACACCCTAAGGCATCTACAACTCTGGAGAGTTATACAAGCTCCCAACCAGGGAGAGGAGAAAGACCCAAGAGACTAGGAGCCAACATGCAAATGCAATGATAGAAAATTAACTATTTGATTTTAGTAAATCAAGGAAATAAACATGCATTCTTTATATTCTCAGAAAAAATATAATCCATGATTAACTAAAACTTATTCTCATTTTTTTGTATCTTATTCTCATTTTTTCCTAAATATCATTTGCTCGTTCAGGATATTTTTCTGCTCTAAACACTTTTTGTCTTGAGGTTAGTTACTCTTTTAGTTTTGCTTCTTCTGATGAAGTTTACAGACAGTACCTGACTTTCCTTCACATCCTTTCATTCATTCAGCTGCACCAATTCTTTATATCTGCTATACACATCAGCAGGACAAATATAGTTATAAAAAGAAAGATGTTTTAGAGGTTCAAAACCTAGGCTTATGGGCTAGGTAAATTTAGGAAACTATCTGTGCCAGGTGTGGTGTCACACATTTCTAAACCTGGTGACTCATGAGGCAAAGGCACAAGAATCACAAAATTGAGGCCAGCCTCTGCAACTTAGTAAGACTCTTTCTCAAAATTAAAAAAAAAAAATCAGGGATGTAGATATAGTATTCCCTGGGTTCAATTTCAGTACCAGGAGAGGTGAGTGAGGAAAACAAACAAAAACTAGAAAACAATTACAGATTGAAACAGAATTATTCCAATATAAAATAACCAGGATATTTAAAAAGAATAAAATATTCTTCTCTTACCTCAGAGTTTTAATGAAAATCATAATCTTAGAACAGTAATGTTGTAAGAGCCCAAAAATGCAAATGAGAACAGCTATAAGGTGGGTATGAGGATTCAGTTACTACCTCTCCTACATGAACTACATAAGAAATGCTAAGCCTTTCCCTTTCCAGAGGGACAAGAGGAACCTTGAGAGAATTAGACCTCTCCCTCTTTGTGTATACATAACATACATTGAAATGTGACTCTCAGGGCTAAAGCCTTTGATCAAGATGTGAAGACTAAGAGATTCCAGCATTTGAGTGTGTGTCTGATATAGGGTAAGACATACTAAATCTTGCCACACTAACATGAAGACTCCCTTTTTCAATTATTCCTTCTTTCCATCCTTGTCATTTTATCACTGCTTCTTCAACTTTAATTCCATGTAACCTAACATGTTCACAATTTTCAGAAATTAGGCACTTATGTTTTTGGGAAACCATTTCACTGTTTATTCGCTTACTTAACAAAAGAGCAACCCTTACAACTGCTGAGTCCTCTTCTGTTGTTCAGTTATACAACTCCCTATATACTCGAAAAAATTATTTTTACAAAATATAACCAAACCCAACACTGTGACTCCTAGATAAGAGCATGCCTGATGCAATGGGAGTCCCTGAGCTGGACCTATTGCCTCACATGTTTTAAAGGTTTGTAAAAAAACTTTAAATTTTATTAACATGACAAAATTAACCTAGATACCTTTGCTTACTTTGGATTCAATACATACAATTCTCTAAACATTCACTAAGCAATATATATTTCAAATTTCAAATCTCCAAAATAAACTGCATACACAACCATCAAAACACTCACACACACACACACACACACACACAAACACAAACTTGCATCGCAAAATAAGTAAGTAAGTAAATAAATAAATAAATATAAAAAGGGTCTCATCATTTCAGGAAAAGATCTATCCTATCAGTTGATCAGGCCAGAAATCCTAAGTGTTATCCATGGCTGCTTGCCATTATCATATCAAAAAATATTATTGATTCTAGTTTTGAATTATAGCAATAACTGACACTGCTACACAAACTGAGATTAGTCTAAATATAACCTACATAACAAGCATAAAAATTTTTTATTTTGCACAATGAACTTTTGGTCAAATGTTTCATATTTTTTAAAGAAACATTTGGTGGTGCAGAACACAGCTGAAGCCATCTGATTTTTGCCTGAAAACCATTTGGGCAGAAGTAAAAGTAAAATGCCAAAACTGGAAATTATTTTTTCAAATTGAAAGCCAATCTTCTACACAAAAGAAGAAAAAGAAAACAATATGAGAAAAAAAATTATCAAGAGCATGAAAAAAGTTTAGCGAGTAAATTGTAAAGAAGAATTAGGCTGATGCAGAAGAGAGCATGGTGTGTAGACCAGGGTTGGAATCCTAGCTCATCATTTGTGCCCTTGGGTAAGTTATCAGCTCTAATCTGCAGTTGTGAGGATTGTAAGGGAAACTAACTATACTTGCCTAAGAATCCAATTGGAGGAATTAAAAAAGATATGTTTCAAGAGGTCCTCAATATATAATAGCCACTAAAACTATTAGTAGGCTATTTAAGTAATTTTTCAAGTTGGAAAATAAGACTTACTGTTTCTCTTCAAACTGAAAAAAATTACCTGTAAGCATAAAAGCTCAACATGAGATAACATTAACAAGAAGTAGGAGTGAAGAAGAGGTTCCTCTCCCTCGATAAAAATCTCTCACTCCTGTTGTGTCTGTGAACTGACTGAGGAAATTTAAAGCTGATACAGTGTTTCAATGTGTAGGAGGCTTCCAGACAAATATTCCTATTGCCATCCAATGGAGCTGGTTGACGTATGCTGTGTTCACAACTCTGACTATTTCAAAAAGTAAGAAAATGGTAAAAGAAGCACATAAGACAAAAAAGTACCGTTATACACTTTGGGATGGCTCTCCAACCTTTAGTTTCCATGGAAAGAGTGAGAGCCACTGGAATTTTTTATTCTTATATAGGGGACACACAAGGGGAAGTTCCATGGAACATTTTATCCCAAAAAGTGAAAAGGGATAGGATTCCTAAGGAACAGGAGTGTGTAACTCAACCTCACTGAGTGATTCCCAAAATTGGAACCACACCTCATTATTCGAGTGAGGGTAAAAGTCAAATATATTGTGGGGTGCAATAACCATTCAGTACCCCTTTCTCAGAACTTAAATTTTTGTACTATCCAGAGTGGTTACCAACATCTTTCAGGCTAAAAAGAACCTCTGATGGTACAGAACACATCTGATGACATATGATTTTTCCTGTCAACAATATGGGCAGGAGCAATGCAGGACTGTCTTTCCATCTTCAATTAAAAGTAAAATTTCATTAGAAACAAAAAAGCTATACATCTTTGAGTAACACATAAACTTGTAAAAAAATGTCATGAATATACTGATTTATAATATCTTACACAGCTAGCCATGGTGGAACATGCCTTTAATCCCAGTGGCTCAGGAGACTGAGATAGGAGGATCACAATTTCAATGTCAGCCTCAGGAATTACAAGGCACTGAGCAACTCAGTGAGACCCTATCTCTATATAAAATACAAAAATGGGGTCGGTTGTAACTCAGTGATTAAGTGCCCCTGAGTTCAATCTCCAGTAACTCTGAGTGGTGTTTGCCAGAACATTTCTATAAAACTCTGCACTGCCATTTGCTCAGCCTAACAATTTTCTAAGGCAATGAGATATTGAGTCTTTATTTCTTTCTCTTTTGTTTCACCCAAACAAAAAAGGCATCTCTTATGATTGAGTTTGATATAAAGTGTATATCTAAATTACTTTTCATAAAAAATAAAAAGTGATAGCACTTATCACACTTTCTAAGGAAATTAGTACTTTTAAAATTTTTAATTATGACTTTTACATATATTTCAGGCTTGTTTTCCTGTTTCAATAACCAAAATGGAAATATTTGCTAAATATGCTTAAAAATACTCTAGATTCAAACAGTATTTGAAGGCCAGGGTGGACAAATGACCAAACTGGGCATAAAGAGGAGATTCCATTGGTGATCCGTTAGGGGAGAAAAAAAGTTGATGCCACAGTTACTTTCATAATTTTAATAAAATCTATCCAGAAAATTGTCTTAGGGAATATCTGCTTTCAACAACAAAGCAAAATCTTCTTACATAAAAATTCTTCACCTAAGTGAAGCCACTTGGCTGCATAACTATATTTTAATCCAAGCTTTCATGATTCTTTGGAAAATTATTATTTTTAAAACCTTAATATTCAGAATATTGTCTTTAGATTAAAAATACAATCTTTTAAAATGTATACCAAATATTCTTGTTAACAACTTAAATCTCAAAATAAAGAAAACCTGTCTGGCATTATAAAAATATCTTGAATTAGAGATAGACAAGAAAACCTTGAAATAATGCTTAACCAATCACAGAGTGACTATTCTGTAATAGATTACCTCTAATTAGACAAAAATAAATAAAATTTATAAAAGAATAAAGAAAAATAAGCAGTGATTACTGATTTATCATTAGAGAAAGTAATATCAAACACAGCACAATAAAAAAACGAGGGAAAGCCCACAGCTGTACTAGTAAACAACAGGCCTGGCCAAATTAATACTAGAAGCTAGACACAATTCAGGTGTAAGAGTGACACCTAAACATCTATTGAAGAACGGAACTATGAGCTGCAAAGAATAATGTTACATGGGCACTGGCTGAAAAATAACCAAGCAATTCTCAAATTAGCTCTTCATTAAAGACTGAGTTAGGACTCTTAAATGAGGATATTCTTTTCAAATTATTGGTAATTTTAATTGGTTCACTTAATATGCAAATAGTGCCAGGAGGTAAATCAATTGTATTTGAAGCTTTAATGTTTAGAGCACAGAGAAGCCCAGAAAAATGTCTTGCAAACATGGAGATAGAAGATGGCAATCTACATCTCAAAGAGTGGGTCTCAAAGGAAATAATTCCAGCAAGTATCTTAATGTAAAAATTCAAGAATTAGGACAAATAAATACCTGTGTAACTCAGTCTATTCATTGTCTTATGAGATCCCTGTGACACTGATGCAGCCCATTAGAATACACATATACTGTCCCTGCCCCTTGGTTGAATGAATGTACAATTGGATCAAATCACATTCCAATAGCATTGAAAGGCTGACCTGCTACAACAATAAATAAATAAATAAATTTCTTACTAGAATATTCTAAAGGCATTCAAGGACATAGCTTCTTACCAGATGGGGCTATAGAGACTTGTTTTCTGGTATGGCACGTCCATAAAACAATATAGACTACATTTACCTCCTTTGTTTATGTAACTCCCACTTCTCTTTGTGTCAAAACTTTCTTAGTAAGGATGTTCATATATAAGTCTCATAAAGGACTAGAAGGCCAGTGGGGTTGGCTGGTACATGGGCTACCTGGGGCAGGTAGTTAAAACAAAAACAGTAGCAACAGAAAAGAAATATAAGTGCCCAATAAATACTGACAACAAAGTGAAAATGATTTCTCTGTTATTTCTCCACATATATAATATGAAGATTTACATGTATTATGTTGTCAGGGAGAATAATACAATCTAGAATTCTTTTGGAATGGCCATGTAGATGATTCAAGTGGTGAAATTCTTAGAGTTTAGGAGATTCCTCATCTTGGGTATTTGTTCTGCATATTCTGGAAATCTCCAGCTTTTTTTCTCTTGAAGAGACAATTTTCCAGAAGGCTTAGCTAACCTTACAACACAGATATCACTGTGAATTTTCTGGTGCACTTCCTCTTTCCCCAGGAGACAGAATTAACAAGTAGCTTTACTATGGTCTGCAAGGAACTTGGCAAAAATTTTGATTTACATGTAGGACAATAATTAATACTGGCTGTTTCCAAAGATAACATTCCCACTGAAAAATTTTATACACAGATTAGAAATAGATGAAATATATGCATAGACCTCCACACATTGGATTACAGAATAAGATCTTTGGATAGTAATTTTAGTAAAAAAACTAGAGTCCAATATTTAAATATCCACCTTACCACCCATGTCCTAATTCTGCCATTGAAGGTGCCCCTCAATTACTTCCCTCCCCACACACACACAGAAGGGGAATGTCAAAAAACATTCCAGCTCTGATCCCAGATGAGGACTTGCCTGGATTGGTCTTCTCTAAACTGCTCTCTTTTACCCATAAATGCCTTCTGATAAATAGTCATAGGTCCTGGTGTGAAGGCTGAGCCAACATGCAAATGTGCTCTGGACATATTTGTGCCTAGAACCCTGGAAGGTTTGAATACACCATGAAAACATCTCTTTATCATGTGCATCTCCCTTTAAATGAGATGAATAATGCACCCTCTATGGAATGTGTGTGCCTGGTTACCAGACTTCTAAGTTCTATTTGGTTCTAATGCTAAAAAATTGAGGTTGATTTCAAAGCTTCATTACCTGGGCCACTTCCTATAATAAGACTATCACAAAGCATTCTTTGGAGTGCTGACTTTTTATCTTTTACATATTTAAACATATGCAAATGAATATGGCCTTTCAGTTTGTTGGAAAGTTGTCAATACATCTTGTAAATGTACTGGAAGGCCAGCAGAGTTGACTGATACATGGGCTACCTGGGGCAGGTAGCTAAAACAAAAACAGTAGAAACAGAAAAGAAATATTCAGTGCCAAATAAACACATTGCCTTTTGCCCACATTGGTGAGTGCTTCCAGCAGGCTTGGCAGGTGCCCTGTAGTAGACTTGGATGTGGATGTCCGCATTAGAGCCTGATTTTTCTCTAAGTGGTTTAATCTGGAGGCAGAATAAGAAGATTAGCACAGAAGAGACATCAGAGAGCACAGACGTGTAAAATCCAGCTGTCCCTGGGCTCCCTTGGTCACTGGTGAGACATTTTTTGAAAGAAATACCTATGGTGTCCACATGATGGCAGCTTTCCACAGAACAAGGCAAACCTGGGTAATCTTTCTGGCTCCCGCCACTCACCTGGATCCTGGGACCTGGGTTCTCACCTGCCTTCCTACAACAGTCAAAAAAGCCCTGCCAAAGGGTGCATCCGTAATTGTAGATGGACACTCTGTACTTTACAAAGAAAAAAAAAACAGCATTACTTACTTCTCACCTCTGCCTGCTTGTTTTGATACGATTCAAAAGAGAGCTCTGTATCTTGCTCCCCAAATATCAGGGGTGCAAAAAGTCATATAATACAGAGGAGACTTATTGTTAAAAGAGGGTCAAGGATTTCTTTCTTCAAGGAAAAAAAAAAAACATTTGGCTTTCATTGTAAATCCAGGAAACTAATTCCAGATTTTTATAATTCTATATATATCTCCATGTATGTGCCATTAAATAAATATATAATCAAGCACCTTGCTCCTCTCTGCCCTAGTTAAACATGGGGGACCTTGAGATTATCTTCTCATTTGGATCCCTTCACCTGTATATCAATGCAGAAGGGGTGCAGTCCCTTCTTCTTGTCTTTTCAGGCCTGAATACCTTTGGCAGACTCCACATAGGGAGAGATTCAAAAAATTTTGAAACAAACCTAAAGACATTTAATCATCAGACTTTTATTCTATCAATTTTGTTTCATGTTCCTATTCCCTATTTTTAATTTATTTTAGTTGTTATTCTTAAGTTTAATGGCATAGAATCCATTTTGATAAAATTATACAAGCATAGAAACTCTTATTTATAATTCATAATTATTTTGAGCTGGGAATATAGTACATTGGTAAAGTGCTTGCCTCACATGTAAAGATATGGTTCTATCCTCAGCACCAGAAAAATAAATAATGATATTTTGCCGTTAAAACAATAATTCATAAATATTCTAATTATTCATTCTAATGTCTTTCCTATTCCTATCTATTCTACCTTTCTAGAAGGTTTCTTTGGATAATCTACAGAACTTCTCCCATTTTCCTCTCTCATTTATTGTGATTTAGCCTCCACATATCAGCAAAAACTTTCCACATTTGTTTTGTTTTTTTTTTTTGTTTGTTTGTTTGTTTTTTTCTTGTTTCATTCACAATGAGAGTCTCCATATCCATTTAATTACTGGGATATGTAATAGAGTCATTCTTCTTTATGGGTAAGTAGTATTTTATTGTTTATATATACAACAATTTCTCTATCCATTTATCAGTTGATAAGCATCTAGCTTTGTCCCATAGCTCAACTCTTGTGAATCGTTTTGCTATAAACATTGATGTGACTTTGTCACACTGTATTATGCTGATACCAAGTCATATATGTGTGTGTGTGTGTGTATATATATATATATATATATATATATAAAATAAACATATATGTTCTCTTACAATATATAATACATATTATATATATATATATATATATATATATATATATATATATATATATATAAAATATTGAAGAATGTGATAATTGGTTCAAAGTGGGGGGGCATTCAATACTAGATTTTTCTTTTTTTGAATCTCCACAATGCATTCCAGAGAGGATACACAAATTTGCAGTCTCACCACAATGTTTGAGTGTTTCTTTTTTTTTTCCACATCCTCACCAAAATTTGCTTTTACTTATATTCCTGATAATTGGCATTATAATTGGAATGAAATGGTAGCTCAGTGTAGTTTTAATTTGCATTTCTCTAATTGCTAGAGGTGCTGCCTTCAGTGTTTTTGACTTTTGCTTCTTGGTAGCAGCATCTATGGCATTTTGGGAACCAGTTTTGCTTTATTTATGAAGTGTGGACAAGATTTCACTTGAAGGAATGACTCTGAAGCTTAATACACATGACCATGAGTCCATGGATGACTTTAACACTGTTGTCATGATCATGATTATGGAAAAAATAAATATAGGGTGAGAAGAGGGAAAACAAATAGGGAGCAAGAAAGAAATGAAACATATTGGGGACAAAAAATACACCTTCCTCAATTAAGTGTAAGTGAATCCAAACCAGGCCTGGTCCTCAGATGTTTAGGAGAGGGATGGGCCATTTCTCCAAAGACCAGTTCCTTAGCTAAGCCAAGCTGAGACTGGTAGCAATGTGCCCAAGATGCTCCCAGCTATGGTGTGAAATGTATCTGTGGAAGTCACAACTTGAGGTAAGTATCCTCATGAATTTTCAAGGTTTAATTAATGCACACACCCCTTTTGGGCACATTGGTCCAAGAGCTGAGATTAATGCTGGCACAGACTCTTGGTAATGGCAGACATGACCCACACTCCCCTTGTATTTTCTAACCAGTAGAGGTAGCAGCCCCAACAAGGAAGCTCTAGTTTCATCCCAGTGTTAACAAGAAGCATGCCAAATATGGCTTTACACAGTGCTGATGAAGGAACTCCCTGTGGGATCCTGCTGAAAAAAAAATGGGCAGCAAGAAGAGAGACAGAGAAACAGACACAGAGAACTGTGGTCATGGTACTTGACAGGTACTAGTGACCTTGAGTTCTCTTACAATACTGGAGAAGGAGCAAGACCTGTGAATAGTCATCCTGAATTGTAAACCCCCTGAGGTTAGGGTCAGGGCTCAACCCCCAAGCAACATTGACACATTCATTCTCATAGGAATGTCCATTCCAAGCCTTAAATTTTTAAAAACTTTTCCTAAAGACCACATGCACTCTGAAAAATACAGTGTCATTCTTCTTGGTGTGGCACCTTCTATGAAGCAGGACAGGTTTGGTACCTGGATGAGCTTCCTAGCATAAATTCTTAGGGACAGCTGTACAGGGCATGCAGGCCAGAGTTGAGTATCCCAGGCCACTCTGAGGCACTGAGTGGAAACAGGGATTATACTTCAGTCATGTATTTCTATATTTGTATGCACTAGCAAGAAGTTCACTAGGACCACTATAGTTGTATATGCATCGAAACATTTTGCTCAAGAAATTCAGCATCAACCAGCACAGTAGTAATCTCATCACACATGCAATTAACAATTTGTTTTTACATATGAACATTATCTGAAATAAACCATCCATACTTTTAAACCATCATTCTTAGGTCTGCAGAAGAGCTCATAGAATAGTTGCACCATAGATACCCAGCCATATTGCTATATTGGGTGATTGGGTTTCTTATAGTTTTTAGCCATTCTAAAAATAATCATAATAAACATCTTACACTAAATAATAAAACAAGAAGTGAGTGTAGAGGAAGTATTCTTGATTAAGGAATGATTTCTTTCCTCTCTCTTCCCTTTTCACAGGACCACACTTTCTTGGAAGTATAGGCTTTGGGGATAATATCTGTCCTTAAATTGTTGGGACCTCAACTCGTAGACTCTTTGTGTCTCTCACCCATACTATGGTATCTTTCTGGTGTAGCTGTACAGGTTTTGAGCAGGTGGGATGCATTGACCTCCTAAGGATGACCCTTACCAGCACTGAGAGAGGAGCCAGACTGAAACCCAGTTGTGAAACAGGGCTGAGCAGAAGGGAGCTGAGTGGCCAACTGTGAGAGAAAAGAATTCAAGCCACAACGACTTCATATTGCTTTCTGAGACAGAGGAAATTACTTTATGTGCAACCTTCTGGTTTATGCAATCACATGAAGCCTTCTCCATCCACAGGATGAAATGTCTTGGAGTCTTCAGGATGAAGGCAAGGTGTGGTGGGGCTCTCTATATCCTTTTGTTTTTCCAAGTTTTTTTTTCTATTTCTATAGGATCATTAGCTTCTAGGAAGTCACGTGGTTCATCTCCTAGGTGAGAGAAAGTCATTATGACAACATGGCTGTTTCACAGACTAGACAATTTTAGAATGAGAAGTTTGCACACTCTGTCCTTAGAGAAAGGAGATCAATGTCATTTGTGATAGAAATAATCTCAGTTGAATAAAAGAAAACTTTGTGCAAGGAATCAGGAAATATTGATCAAAAAAGCTCTGTCCTAGCTGTTTGTGCAAGATAGTTAGACCAGGTCCCTGAGGACTGACTTTTTTCTCTTCACAGTGACTGGTATTTGTTCTTACTCTCAAAGGCCCTTTTTTATTCTGGGTTTGGTGTCCTCTGTGTCTTCCCCCTGAAAATTGGTCTAAGTCAGACATTTGTGAAGCAGATAGGCAGAAGTGGGAAAAGATGTGCAAGGCCTAGCACTGCCTGGCTTCCTGGATACACAATGCAATCCTGTTGACTTCTTCCAATGGCACTTAAAGTAATAATCACACTAAAGGTAAAATAGGAGTTACAACATGATGCAGTGTTCACACAAAATAGTGCTGGAAGAAACCAAGGCCCCTGAATAAATTTATACACCTATAAAAGTATGTGTTCAGAAACTAGGGGTGCAGTGGCCAGGATCTAGTGCCTTAGGAAAGGTGTGGAGACTTGGCCACATTTGGGGTAGGATAACCTGGAATCCTGGTTTAGAGGACCTGGTAATTCCTTTGACTTGCTCTTAGAGTGCAGAGGAAATTACAGGAATGGAAAACCGCATGTGGAGAAGAAGCATAGTGGTCATTTGTGTTCTTCTGTGACCTGGTAGCTCTAATTATTCAAATTGATTAAGAAGACCCTACCTTAGTTGTGGGATGATATTAAATGGCGAACAGATGGCTAGCCTTTTATTAAATTCTTTCATATAATTTTAAGGTAATTTTTATTTGAGGCAAGCATTACTCATTTGGGTTTAAAACTGCCACAAACACTTAAGATTTTGAGGACATTTCTGTAAGTATACCAGGGAAGTTGACTTAAGAAAAATAAGTAAACAAAAAAACAATATGAATGCCAAAATTAGAAAGGTGATGTGGAAATATATATGTTTATCAACCACTAGAAGATATTAGTAGGCAGGAAACCCCCCAAACTCAGGAACAAACTTACCAGTACGGAGTCTATGTGAAGTTCTATCAGGGGATATTTATCTTTCCTGCCTCCCCTCTTCCTCCTCTATGTCAATGATAATCTTCTTGTACTTGATGGAGAGTAGCCTTGAGCTGGGAGGTCAACACTGATTCAAAACAGTCTGGATTTGTCTTCATATACAGGTCTACCACTTTCAAGGCCAATGGCTTTTGACAGGAAGTTTAAACTCCCTGTGAGCGCTAGTCTCCTCATCTATAAAGTGGAGATGTTCTGAGCCCTGAGTGCTTGGACAGTGTCATGAACTAACATAGATTCTCAGATTTACTGTATAGACAATGGCTTCCCTGGATATCAGAAGGGAGTCTGATGTGTTATTTATCACCAGTATCTCTTTTCTCTTCTTCCAGAAGTTGCTTGTATTTTTTTTCCTGGGAATCCCCTTCTGCTTTCCACTCCATGTGGGGTGAGTCAGACACGTTACCCAGACCAGGAATTCATAGCATGAAGCCCCCTGAACAAGAGACTCATAACCTGCAAAGGGGGTTTGAGCTGGTCTGAACATACTCTTCCAGAGGGCCACCAATAAAAATAGAAAGTGAGCATGAAAAGTTTATTGCCAACTATGACTACAGGGGAGGCTAGAAAATAAAATGGAAAGTGAGAGATGAAAAAACAATGATTCCTGAAGTCAGATGTGCCTCAGTCACAACTATCCACATATATTTTACATGTAAAAGAAAACAAATTTGGGGCCAGGTGCAATAGCACATGCCTGTAATCCGAGAGGCTCTGGAGGCTGAGAAAGGAGCATCCTGAGTTCAATGCCAGCCTCAGCAATAACAAGGTATTAAGCAACCCTGTCTCTAAATAAAATAAAAATGGGGCTGGGATGTTGCTCAGTGGATAAACTAACTCTAAAAGTGTTGTTTTTTGTTTGTTTGTTTGTTTTACTGTTGTATATTTATAACCAATAATTTGTTCCTAGTTTCAGGCACATTATTTTTTTTTTACTAGTTCTGCAATGCATACTAAAAACCATATCAACTGAGATACATTTCTTGAACAGGTAAAGCCAGGTTATGGATTCCAGTTTCTTGAGTGTCCCTTGAACAGGGATAACTTCTGATTGGCTACATGTACTAGTGGTTTGAATAGGCTGAACAGAATTTGTGGGTGGAGATCAGATTATTGCTTATTTCTAAACTAAGAGTGGTTTATTGAGCCAAGCATTTACCAGAGCCCCTTATGCTGGAGATACAGGATGGAACTGATCCTCTGATGAAATTCTTCTGGTTGTCCAGTGTACAGGCTTACCATTTGTTTTGGTGAGTTTCTAGCATAAAACACCTCACATGCAAATCTTTATTTGAAAGTGATGAAAATGCACATGTATCTTTTGAAAACATCTCATATCTGGCCTCACATACTGTGGATGATGACCATTCTAACTTCATTGGTAATTTGGATGCAGAAGTGGGAAACAAAGGTCTTTGCTGCCCAGGAACTGGGCTCAACCTTATCTCCTGGTGGTCCTAACCACTAGAGTATGAGGAAAAAGACAGTCACACCATTTAGCTTTATCTTAGCTGATCTTAGCTCTATCTTTTGGCTTTTCCTGAAAGAGCTGGAAACTACAACTTTGTAAATCTTGAAAGTGTAGCTGGAGCAAGCTTAATGTAGATCATGAGACCTTTGTAAATGTTTAATGATACAAGGTTGGTGACTTCATATAAACTGAGAGAGTAAGAAGGCCCCCTTTCAAACTCTAATTCTTATATCTAAGTCAGAAAGATTTCAGACATTTCACTCAGAATAACAGGCATGAATTTATTGAATAGATAAACAAGGAAAAAATGACACTCTCATGGTAGATAATGGGTCCTCTGAGAGGGGAGAAAGACAGTGTGCCTTTCATACAATCCACTTTTGTTGGATATCCCAGAGAAGTTTCCAAAGAGTCCCACACAGGCCTACTACTTAACTTTGAACTGACTGCTGGATGGCATCCCACTGTCAAGTCCCCATTGCTATGATAACTTTTGGTGACCTTGGCCAATGCAACTGATTCTAATTGGATTCTTAACCATAAATTCTTGTAGATTTTAGAGCTAGGAAAAATATTTTTATCTCTCTGGGTTTCAGAATCTGGTATGTGGAAAGAGTCACAAAAGTTCCCTTCTTAGGGTAACATGTCTTCCTCTTATGGACATTTATTTTATACCTGACTTTCTCCTGAAGATAACAGTTTACTGATAAATGTGATCTACCATGTCCACTTAAGGAAGGCAGGGTAGCAGGTTAATTTCTTCATGAAGAGAAAAGCATGTGGGGGTCAGCACAGTGACCCCCACTTTATAGAATTATTCTCTGAACCTCATGCTCTCACCACTCACATCTGTCCCCTATCATTTAGCAAGAAGTAGTTTATCCTAAATCATACTGTTGTTGATCCTATGTTCCAAAGATTGGGCCCCAGACAAACATCAGTTTTACCAGAGAACTGGATAGAAATGTGGGTTCTCAGGTTGCAGCTCAACTTTATTATATGAGACTCAGAGTGGCTCACAAATCTTAATATTTGTGATCCATTCAGTTGCATGGTTGGGGCTTACACTCTGTGCCCTGATTTGGTCTCTCCTCCCAGAACAATTTTTTTCACCACTTTACAAAAAAAAAAGTTATTATGACCTCACTAACTTACACCTTAATGACCTGCACCCAAAATTTTCTAGTTCCATCCCTGGCTGACAGACCCTGAGATCCAAGGGCCTGGGTGCATGGATCTCTACTGCTGAGATGTTCATGGAATACTGTTGCAATGACCTCATTAAGACCTTCAACCACAGTACTACTACTATAGTACTGTAGCAGGAAATTTATTTAAAATGGTGCAGGTCCTCCTCCTCATACAGGAAAGGCTGACTATTTGCCCACAGCCTGAAGTCCTGATAGTGGCAGAGATATGGTCATAGGCCCTAATAATACCAATTTGGAAGAGAAAAGTAGAGACAATATTTTCTTCTCCTGAAAGGTATACTCTGTTTTAGGAACACCCAGAACATATGGCCTGCCTTTTTGTGGTTCTTTAAAGTGTTTATAAGGAAGGTAACTGAGAAGGTGGGAAGACATCTCGAATTTGAATCTAAGCCTAGCTCTACTCCAGACTATTGTGGACATTATCTGCTAATGTACCTCTTCTGCAACCCACATTTACAACAATGCTGGAAGAGACTGTATGCAACAGGAACAGTGCCTGCACAATTCCCACATTCCAGGTGCAGAGCCCTTCCTTTCCTCCCACCTCTGGAAGCCTTTTGTGTTCCCCAGCACTAAGATGGGGAAGGCCTAACAGCAAGCAGGGGCTTCGGTGCCTCCCTATGACCAAGTCTAAGTGGTACAAGTCACAGATGCAGTTGTTCTGGCCCTTTTGAGGAGATTTATAGATTTGCCATTGTCGTAAGAGTCCTTAGGGTTTGTTTTAATCATATATAGGAGATGCACATGAACACATGCACTGTCACAGAGAGCTACAGCTTTCTATAAGCAGTAGTGAAGAGCCATTTGGGAAGCTCCAGGGTTGGTCAGGAAATAGGGGTGTGGGAGGTGATGGAGAACATGTAAAAGAGACTTTCTTCTATTTGCACAGGAAGAAAAGATGATACAGCATAAGTGGATTTAGGGTTATTATGTTATTATATTTTCAGTGAGCTTTAGGGGGCATGAGCCATCTCTGTTATTCTGGTAACTGGACATGCCATTATTATATCACACAAAGACTGACTTTGGATGCTGGGAGCAAAATTAGAAGGATATTTGTAGTATGATAATTATATTAGTTAATTTTGACATGAACAACTTGGGAAAATGGCTGACAGTCTGTAAAAACTAGCTCTCTCCAGAAGGTCATGACTGGGTGAAATGATGCATGCCTGGGTGAGGTGGTCCATGCCTATAAATCAAGTGATTCAAGGGCCTGAAGCTGGTGGATTATAAGTTCAAGGTCAGCCTGAGCAATTTAGTGAGATCTGGCTCACAGTAGAATTCAAAAACACATCTAGGGATCTTCTTCAGGTATAGTAGAACAGCTGTAAAATGCTTTTGAGTTAAATCCACAGTAACTTCATCTGCCCCCAAAATACACACACATACACAGTTTAAGAATTTATCCCCTTGATGGTAAGAAAAGCTCCATTGTCAAAGAAGAGAGTCACAACTGTAAAAGGCCTTGGTAACACAAGTGCTTTGTATTTCCAGAAAAAAAAAAAGAAAATGACTCTGTAGGTTCTTCTTGAGGCTTGCTCTCTGCTCCCTCAGGCAAGGGACGCTGTTTGTGATCATTTTTTAATGGACCCTATGAAGCCTTGTGAGTGACTGCAGAGCAACAGGACTCTTTGTTTTAATAGAGTGTCTTCCAGTGAGCCATGAATCTTGGCCAGCAGAGCAGAGAATTCTGATGCCTTTCAACAATCTCTCCTCTGTCCTTTTATCCTCAATTTGACACCAGGTGATAACTGCCTGGCACAAACTCAGGATGTATGGGACAAGGAAAGACTACTCAGATACAGAGAAGATGGCAGTGAAAAGGCTTTGAATCTCACTGTAGCTTTTTTTCTCTCAGATGGCATCTTGGAAAGGGAAAGTGAAACACTGCACAGAAAATTCTGGAATGTGCAGGATCAGAAGTCAAAGGTTTTTCTTGGAGATGGCAAGATAATGTCCCAGGTCACCAGCTCCAGCATGGGGTTGCAGATTCTGATGGCCTGAATATTAATTTGTGTGTGTGCGCGCGTGCGCGTGCGCACGTACATGCACAAAAATGCAGGTGAAGTCCTCAATGACTCACTATTAATTCTTGGAAAAGAAGAGGTGGAAAGACTGCTTACTCAATGGGGTTTCTGCTAAGGAAGAATCTTGCATGTTTTTCAAGTAGGGGCATCTGGCTTGATAGTGACAAGTGACCCAAGACTGGTAAGTTTGGGAAGACTGGTAGAACTCTTTGACAGAGTTAGTAGCACCACAATCAGGCCCAAATTAATAATTCTCCTGCCTGAAGGCTTTAGGTTTCTTCCAATAATATGCTGTGTGTCTCCTTCTGTTCCTTCTCTTGTTTCTTTCCTCCCTTCCTCACTACTGGGAGACAATCATTGTGCTTAAAGCACTGGGAGAAAAAATAAATTAGAAAAATACCAGTTTTTTTTCAGCATGTATGATCTACCCTGAGCCTCAGCATGGTAAAACTTAGAGACGAAAGGCTTGTTTTTGGTAAGAGGCTTGCCCATCATGATGATGTTTAGTAATCCTATTCCCTACTTGAAAATAAAACTGTCTCTAGAATGCCCAATGTCCACTGTGTGTAACCACTGCCAGTATGAGTTCTCTGGTGTTGAATAAGGCATAATCTTTTCTTAAAAGCTTTGCCACCTTTTTTACATTTATATGGGTTTTCTCCAGTATGAATTCCCTGGTGTTGAGTAAGGCATGATTTTTGAGTCTGAATTACTGAAACTTTCAGGGGTTAAGTGCACACCTGTTGTGAGAGAGTAATTGAACAGAGGCTACCAAATGAATCCCTCCATCAACAGAGGCATCATCTTAATATTGTGGGATTATTATGGAGGTATTTATGTGACAGTAAAAGTTAGTGGAGGTATCTGTGCTTTATAGCACTATGGTAATCACTAAGTAACTATAGCTAGTATAATTTTTTTAAAAAAAGTTTTTAAATAATGCAATTGTTCAGAATTATGTACAGCATAAACTGAGTCTGATGACCACAAAACCTGAGCCTCTTTGTCTTTTTTTTTTTTTTTTTTTGTACTAGGGATCAAACCAAAGTGCTCTCTACCACTAAGATACATCCCAAAATCTTTTTATTTAGAGTTAGGATCTTCCTAAGTTTGCTTAGATTCATGTGAAATTGCTGAGGTTGGTTTTGAAATTGTGATTCTCCTTCCTTGAACTCCCCTGCTGCTTGGATGAAAAGTGTGTACCAGTGTGCCCAGCTAAAGTTTGAGTCTTCCAGAATCCTGAAAGAACCTGAAGTACTGCAGTAGAAGAGATTTCCTCATACTTTATTAACTGTTAAAAACATCATTCACATGGTAAAGCAACTTGAAGAGCTGAGGATGGGTCCAGGGAAAGATATAACTTTCTGAGCTTTCACAGTGTGGCTTGGGACAGACCTGCCTTTTTCTGGGTGACACAACTGTATCCTTCCTTGTAAGTGCTACTGGAAGGATGGACTCATCAGTTCAAATGCTTTTCATTGACACCATTTTTTAACCATTCTTATTTTTTTTCAACTGTAACAAAATTGTTTTAAAAAATGTGCAGGGCTGTGGTTTTCTATTAAGAGAAAAAAAAGCAACTATGTTTCATCAGGTACTGTCCCAGTGTTCTCTAAAACAGATGTCATATATATGCAAGTAGAACCACACTTTGGTACAAAGACACACAGTTCTTCTTCTGGTCTGTCTAGTAAACGCTATAGTATGTTTAGGGGTTGGAAAAGGTAGTATGCTTCTTTCTCATTTGTGCAGACCCTCTGAATTCTCAGGGGCTCAAAGTCTGAATGGAGGCTCAGGACCCTCAGGGGTCATGTACAGGCCTCTTGATGTCTACTTAGTGTGAGCATTTATACCCACTACATGTGTGGATTTAACCACAACATGTGTTGCATTTTGCTGTTCTATATCTTTGTTTCTCAGCCACCTGGTTTCAAACTTTTGAACTCTACATTTGATGTAGAAAGCTAAGATGTATCATGCAGGACATTTTAAAAGCCAGAATCTGATGCCTGAAGTGTGAAAAAACCATCTTTTGAATGCTTTTTATGGACATGAAATCCTGAGTAAAGTTTCTTAATTAACTACAAAGCAAAGACATGGATTTCTGGGTTCAGGGATGCATGCCTTGCATCCAAGTAGTGCAGGAGGCTGAGGCAGGAGAACCACAAGTTCAAATCCAGTCTTAGTAGTAAAAGTGATACCCTAAGCAACTCAGTAAAATTGTGTCTCTACATAAATACAAAGTAGGGCTGGGATGTGGCTTAGTGGATGAGTGCACCTGAATTTAATCCTCAGTATACACCCAAAATAAAATAAATAAGACATTGACATAGGACTATTCTGTCCAGCTGAGATTATGGGAAAACCATAGATGTGATCATAAACTTCAGGCATAAGATAATTTTATTAATGTGTTGGTTTGGTATAAATAGGCCTTTAAGTCCAAATATTGCTTTTGAAAAAAAAAAGATGATTTGAATTCAATCAATACAGAGAAACTGAGGAAATGACAAGTGAACCTAGAGAGGTCCACAGGAGAAAAGAAGCCGGAGCATCCAATCGTGCTTCCTGCCCACTTCCATTGGCTAATGAATAATGGCCAGTTGGGCAAGGGTTGGAATTTTATGGAGTCAGTGCTGTGGAGCTATCTCTGGGCAATTGTAATTGTTCTTCCCAGTATGAAGTTTCTGGTGACCAATGAGGTTTGATCTTACAGGAAATGACTTTTACAGTCTATGGATTTGTGAGAATTGTTGCAAGTATGAATGACCTGTTTCTTGTTAACACTTGAAGCATACTTAAAATTTGCCACATTCTTAACATTTACATGGTTCTCATCCAGTATAAATATTTGGTGAACAACAATACTTTATCTAATAGAATAGCTTTGCCACATTCTTTGCATTTGTATGTTTTCTCCCCAGTATGAATTTTCTGGTGTTGAGAAATGTGTGATCTTTGATTAAGAGCTTTGCCACATTCTTTAAACTTGTATGGCTTTTTCCTAATATTAATTCTCTGGTGTCAAATAAGTTATATTTGATTAATCTTTGCCACAATTTCAAATTTGTATGGCTTTTCTCCCATAATAAGTCTCTGGTGTTGACTAAGAAGTGACCTTCAATTAGAAGACTTGCTACACTATAGATAGTTGTATGGTTTCTCCCTAGTATCAATACTCTGGTGTTGAGTAAGGCATGATTTTTGATTAAAAGCTTTGCCACATGTTTTACATTTGTATGGCATTTTTCCACTATGAAGCCTCCGGTGTCAAAAAAGGTGTGATTTTTTTATTAAAAGCTTTGTCACTTTTTTTTCACATTTGTATGGCTTTTCTCCAGTATGAACTATCTGGTGTCGAGTAAATTCTGACTTTTGATTAAAAGCTTTGCCACATTTTTTTACATTTGTATGGCTTTTCTCCAGTATGAACACTCTGGTGTTCAGTCAGGTGTGATTTTCGATTAAAAGCTTTTTCACATTCTTTACATTTGTATGGCTTTTCTCCAGTATGAATTCTCTGGTGTTGAGTAAGGCATGATTTTTGTTTAAAAGCTTTGCCACATTCTTCACAATTGTATGGCTTTTCTCCAGTATGAATTCTCTGGTGTTGAGTAAGGCATGATTTTTTATTAAAAGCTTTGCCACATTCTTCACATTTGTATGGCTTTTCTCCAGTATGAATTCTCTGGTGTTGAGTAAGTTTTGATATTTGATTAAAAGCTTTGCCACATTCTTCACATTTGTATGGCTTTTCTCCAGTATGAATTCTCTGGTGTTGAGTAAGGCATGATTTTTGATGAAAAGCTTTGCCACATTCTTCACATTTGTATGGCTTTTCTCCAGTATGAATTCTCTGGTGTTGAGTAAGGTTTGATTTTTGATAAAAAGCTTTGCCACATTCTTTACATTTGTATGACTTTTCTCCAGTATGAATTTTCTGGTGTCGAATAAGGTATGATTTTTTATTGAAAGCTTTCCCACATTCTTCACATTTGTATGGCATTTCTCCAGTATGAACTCTCTGATGTTGAGTAAGTTTTGATTTTTGATTAAAAGCGTTGCCACATTTTTTACATTTGTATGGCTTTTCTCCAGTATGAACTCTCTGGTGTTCAGCCAGGCGTGATTTTTGATTAAAAGCTTTTTCACATTCTTTACATTTGTATGGCTTTTCTCCAGTATGAATTCTCTGGTGTTGAGTAAGGCATGATTTTTGTTTAAAAGCTTTGCCACATTCTTCACACTTGTATGGCTTTTCTCCAGTATGAATTCTCTGGTGTTGAGTGAGGCATGATTTTTTATTAAAAGCTTTTCCACATTCTTCACAATTGTATGGCTTTACTCCAGTATGAATTTTCTGGTGTTGAGTAAGGCATGATTTTTGATTAAAAGCTTTGCCACATTCTTCACATTTGTATGGCTTTTCTCGAGTATGAATTCTCTGGTGTTGAGTAAGGCATGATTTTTTATTAAAAGCTTTGCTACATTCTTTACATTTGTATGGCTTTTCTCCAGTATAAATTTTCTGGTGTTCAGGAAGGTGTGATTTTTTATTGAAAGCTTTGACAATTTCTTTACATTTCCAGATTTTCTCTCCAGTATGATTACTATAGTGTTTAAAGAGGTTTGAGCAACACTTCAATACATTTTCACATTTCTTCAATTTGTAAGGTTTATCTCCATTGCAAAGCCTATTGTTTTTAGTAACACATAGAATTTGAGTAAAATATTTTTCACATTCTTTACTTATGGAGGATTTTTCACTGCTCTGATGAAGAATTGAGAAATTTTTAAATGCTTTTACATTTTTTTTTAACTTGTAGAGCTTCCAACCAATATTAATTCTCTGGAGTTCAGAAATTCTTGTAGTTTTATTAAAAATGATTTCACGTACTTTATAGCTGTAATTTGTCTCTTGATTATAAAAGCTTGGATAAATAAATTTTGGGTATGGATTAAAAACTTTTTCACTTTTCTCATTGAAAAGCTCTTTTGAACGATCACATGGGTGATTTCTAGGATTTAAAAAAAGAAGAAAATTTTAATGACTTTCACAGAATTTACATTGTTTTACACCAAATCTATTATGCTGTGAATTACTTAGGGTAGAGACTGTCTACAGTTCCTAAAAGATTTATCATAAATATAGGTCTCTCTGAGTATCACTGAGGGTGTTTTTAAAATTCTTTCTACTTTTAAATTAAGCAATACTAGGTAAGTACAAATACTCCCCCATTCATTATACTTCCATGCATTGCCACAAGGAGAAACTGTTCATTTCATCATTTTTGTAAAGTAACAGTCAGAGAGACTACTAAAACTCAGAAATTTCTTCTTTTCCTTGTCCTTCTTTTTCTTCAATCTTGTCTAAAGAAATATTTGTGTATATTTACTCAATTGTGAATTTTAAATTATTCCAGTGACTAACTAAAGCATGAAATAGACTCCATTGCAAATTTTTCATTTTTTAGAGGAATGCTGTTCAAATATACTTGAAAGCACACACAGGTCCTGAAATATGAATGCCATATGTGTTCTTGTCTCTCTCCAGCTTAGCCAATGCCCCACATCCCTACAGTTCCACCTTTCCTCCAACACACTATTGTCTAGTTTTAATTTGTGGGGAATCCTGCAGGCACTGGGACATATTATTACCCTGATGTGCCAGAACATTCTTCATTAAGCCAAAGAGCAAACTTCATCTGAGCTGGGCTGCTCAACTTTCCAGCAAAAATATCTATCACTGAGGGTGTTTTTAAAATTCTTTCTATGTAACTAGCTCACTGAAATAAGTTAGAGAATACTTTTGATTTGTTGAAAACATATTCCTTGAGATTCAGATAAGTAGTCCTAAGGCCTCAGAAAAATCAAGTGGCAACAGGATTTAGTTCATTAGGGACATGTATAGGATCCAAGAAGTCTCTGTTTCTCACACTTGGAAAGTTTTTCTCATTCCACCCAAAACCACAAAAATGCATAAATCTTTTGGGATATTCACTTGGAATCTGGTCAAAATCCCTGTTGATATGAAAGATGAAGCAGTGCATGTCAGATGGAGCTGCTGAAAGATATCTATAAACTGTGCATGAAATTAAAAAAAAAAAGCATGGAAGCCTTTAGGGAAAAAAGTCTAGTATCTGGGAACTCACAGTTGAAATCCAGCTGGTTTGAGACTATCCAGTACATGTTATATATTACCTAGTTTTGTCTAAATTAAGCATGGCACTGGAGATGGTATCATCCATTGGAGCCATATAGCCACTTAGCATCACAAAGATGGGTAAGACATGTCAGAATGCCAATCAACCTGTCTCAAGAAAGACTCTTCCTGTTGAAATCTTATTCCTACTTTGATGCACACTCCCTTAAATAAAGAACTGGAAAAATTATCTAGCAGAACTTATGTGGTCTAGAGAATCTATAAGATGTTTTACCGCTTTTAACATAAGTTCTTGCCTGGTCTTATATTCCTTTACTAATTATTTCAGATATTTATTTTTTTTTCAGATGCCTCATCACCTTCCAAAAAAGAAATTACTCAGGTGGGATGCTTGATGTCCCATGACATGGAGTAATTATGCTAACTTATGAGCCATAAATACATTGGTAACTACACAAAGACTGCTTCAGTTTGAATTGAAATTATAAATAAATATTTACAAGCACCTTTGACTCAAACTATCAAGTTTCAGGGAGAAGGTTCTACAAAAGTGGGCTTCTGCAATGGTAGACAGAATCATGAAATGACAAAGACATTATAGATCTTTTTTTTTTTTTTCTTACAGAGGAGAAGTTTAATGGTAAGCCATTCCTCATTCAAAGGTTGTCTTAAATCACCACTGTGGCTGCTTTACTTTTCTCAAAGGGTTATACAATTATTAGCTTAAGCCCTTCATTGTTCTTCATTTGCCCCACACCATCCCTACTATTTCTATCTCAGGCTTGTTTTATACCTCTTAGCAAGATCCCAGAAAAGTGTCAGAAGCCTTTAAAAATTCTCACAAGACCCTCATGTCTGCTTTTGGGGTGTGATTCCTGCAAGCCATTTGGGCTGTGGGTGTGATTCCTGCAAGCCATTTGGGCTGTGGGCTTTCTGGGAGACTGTGCTGAAATTTCCTGGGACTTTCCTGTGTTTGGATTGTCATACATGACAGATGAGCTGTATGCTTATTTGATGTGTTTTAGAAAGATTCAACTGCTTCTCTTTTTTTTTTGCTTAATTATTATTGCATTTAAAAGCAATACCTACCAAACTTTCACTGTAAGCACATTTAATTACTGAATTGTTCTTTTCAACAGAAATGTCTTACTAAGGCTTGTTTCAGCATTTCCTTAATCTGCATGTATTTCTTTTAAGTACAAATAGTATGCATGTGTTTAAATTAGACAATTTGTCTATACTGTGTAGAAAATCTCTTTTCCTTACTTTATAAAAAAGACAGATTAGAATGCTGCAACTTTAATGATCTATACACTTTTCTCTAACCTGCGCTTATGTAGAGATTATTAAAAGTTTTAAAAACATAACTGACTATAAGCATTTTATAACTTTTTGAGTTTTTTTTTCATTAAAATGCCTATTTCTATTCTAATTCTATTTCTAAAGCTGAGCAAACTGGTTGAGTCTTTATTATCCTAAAGGTATTTTTAAGATACAGCTTCATAATGCCCTGTAAACATTGTGTAAATGTAATTTGATACATGTTTTTGCAATTTAAAGTATTGTGTATTGCAAGTGGTTTTACGAAAAATACTGAGTAGTAAAACTTTTACAATTACAATAGTGCAATTTAAAGTTTTAATGAAAGAAAAACTGAATGGCACTAGGTGAGCAGTCAGTCTTCTGAGATTTTTGTAATAATATAACCTGATGAACTTGTAATTTTTTGAATAAATAATTTTCATGTTTTTTCCATTCATTAAGACAAATTCTGAACTTCCCTCTCTTTCAATTTCAATTTCTTGTTTAAAACCAAGTATTAACTGTCCTGCTTTCCATATCTTTGCTTTTTCAAGTTTTGCAAAAAATATTGTATTTCTTGCTCTCCTGAAAATTCTTGGTTTTGATTAGGAGACATACCTAAAAAAATAATAGGAAGTTATTTCACTTACTATGGTGAATAACTCTGAAATTATATAAAACTTTATCAAAGTGGGGGGGAATAGCCGCAGAACAGTATGATTCAAGGTGATTATTACTCAAGAAATACATAGAATTTACTACAACATGATGACAAAAGCTTTGAGAATTTTGAAAATTATCTTAAGAAATTATAGCACCATAGATGAGGACAAAATGCAAACTGACTAATATTACTACAACAATGTCAAATCATATCCCTTCAGTTCAACATATTCAGAATCCACCAATGACTCAAATGTTTCAGGAAATGAATATCTCTTATTTGTTTATTTATATTTTTATGTTTGGGGGATTATTTCATAAGAGAACACAGGGGTATTCTAACACCAAACTAGATCCACAGGCATTTCTATATTTCTATATCTATATATTTTTTTAAAGACAGTTTATGAAAAAGATGCTGAAATTTATTTTAAAATGGCATTCCACTGTCTCAGCTTTCCAGTTATATGGAATTAAATTTATATATCATTGCACATCACCTTTTTTTTTTGTTTACTTTGTAACTTCCAAATATTTTCCAAAATGACTATAATGATCTAATTGAACAGATTTTGAATAGAAATATCCCAATGAAAATAATAGCTCACACAATAAAAAGTATAATCAACTAAAGCAAACAATGTAATACTAGTAATTGAGAGTTCAAAAATTGATGTTGTTAATTATCTAAGTAATGCCAGAAAACCACCTTAAACGTATTTAATAAACTAAATATCAATGTAGAAAATTGAAAAAAATTAGAAAAAATAGCAACAGAAAAGTTAGAAATTATATACTAAAAATATTCTTTTAAAAACAATGTATCAGGCTGGGGACACAGCTCACATGTTTGAATTCTTGCCTCACATGCAAAGGGATGGGCTTAATCCCCAGCACCACACACACACACACACACACACACACACACACACACACAGTCTCATGAATTAGAAATTTGAGGAAGAAAATATATCAAAGGCTAGAATTAATTAAAATACACAGGTACTGCTGGAAGATGTGGTACATGACTGTAATCCCAGTATCTTGGGAGACTGATGCAGGAGCACCATAAGTTCAAAGACAGACTCAGCAATGGTGAGGCACTAAGCACCTCAGTGAGATCCTATGTACTTTAATATAATTCCAAAGTAATGATAAAATAAACATTGAAGGTAATAAAATAAAATAATCACCATAAAATCTATGAAATACAAATTAAGGCAGTTTTTTTATAGTAGAAAAATTTATAAATAATCAAAAAAATTTGAAATCTACAGAAATAAGTTCTTTCTCATCAGGAATTTAAGTAGAAATAAACTAATTTGTAAAAAACTAAACAGAAAACAATGTGATTAACAAGATTAAACCTAAAAATATATTAACTATGTCAGATGCAAATCTTCTGCCGCAGTCCGGCTGCAGCAAAATAACTGGGGGGTGACGAACAACTTGTGTAGATTGATGCAGCAGGAGTAGGAGCCATTTATTGTAGGACAACAGAGGTATTTATATATTTTACACAGCTTATCTTAATTAGCATAAGCTAAATACATCAGTCAATCAATAAGGAATCTCCACACTTAATGGCTTGCTTTTGTTACTTCTCAAACCACTCCCTCTGGCATTTTGCCAGGCACCATCCAGGCTTGTTTATGCACTCTTAACATTTCTCTGGCAAAATGCCAGGCGCCATCCTGACTTGTTTACAGACCTTAACAAACTATGTCAGATGCAAATCTACATAATGTTTTCTTAAGATATAAGGTCACAAAAGTCTAAAAACAAAAAGTTATAACAAATATTACATTCAAAATTGCAAAGGTGATAATAATTATATAAATGAGAGACAAAGTACAATATCATATAAAGATAAATACGACTAATCACTGGAATACAATCATAATCAAAATATTTGTAACTCCAATCATATTTTTTATATATAGAATGAAATCACAGAAAAAAATTCAACAGCATAAAAAGCAACACAGTAATAGTAGGATACATCAATCCCCAGTTGATGTAAATTAAAAAAAATCATTGCATTAGTACTCAGGAATGAAAAAACTTCAAAAAGCATTAAAAACTAATTAGGTTTACAGAGGCAATCTTCTTTATAGTGTATGGAATATTGTTCCAAAGAGATCAGGTTAAAAATACAAGACAAATGTTAAATATATTAAAATATTGAAGTTGCTTTGTAACATAAAATAATAAGTTGGAAAGCAAAAGTGAAAGTGATATTCAAAATTTATGAATATGAGTTTAAAGCCAAATTCAGCAATTAAGCAAGGCCCTAAGCAACTTACCTAGGCACTGTCACAAAATAAAGTATAAAAACAGCTGCCAGCTAGGCACAGTAATATACACCTGTAATTCAAGCAGCTTGGGAGACTGAAACAGCAGGATTGTGAGTTCAAAGCCAGCCGCATAAACAGCAAGATGCTAAGCAAATCAAGGAGACCATGATTCTATGTAAAATAAAAAAATGGGGCTTTAGATGTAGCTCAGTGGACAAGTGCCCCTGAGGTCAATCCCTAGTACCCTTCCCCCAAAAGAGCTGTTGATGTGGCTCAGTGGTTAAGCACCTGTTCTAAAAAAAAAAGTGCCAGTAGCACCCCCAAAAATCTAAGAAGACTATGTAATACCAAACAATCAATATTATTTTTGTGTAAACAAAATAAGTTATTTGAACTATTCTTTAGAATATTCTTGGTACATCAATAACTGCACAGACTAAAAAAATTTAAATAGTAATTCCTGATATAAAATAATAAAAGTTACAATATTCAATGGAATGAGGTTAAATGAGAAAGCCATGGGTAATAAAATTGAAAGTATATCAATTAGCACTCAACTTGATGGTCAAATCAAAATATATTTACAGACCTCATTAAACAACATTCAAAAGAGACCAATGTGGCAAGCAAATCAAATATCATTTCAAATGACTACATGAAGGCAATTTGGAATGAAAATGTTAGAAATCTTTTCAAAGATAATAAGCTATATAATATCTACAATGATCAACATTCAGGAGAGTATGTTAAGTAAAATAGTAATTCACCCCCCCAACAAAAATACCAGGTAATTCTACTTCTGAGAGATATCTACCAAAATGAATGGCATTAGGGATGAAAAAGTAAGGAAAAGGAGAACTTGTTTGAAGAAAAAATGTGATATAAATTTTCTAGAAAAAAAATGTTACAAAAAAATTTGAATGAACAGAACTGACCAGTAAATTTAAAATATATAAGATAATACGTTCAGCAAAGATATACAGTTTTGACCACAATTACATATTTGACAAATATATAAAAGATAAAAGAATTGTAAACATCTTTATGGTACATTTTAAAAGCTAATGTCTTATTCCTAGACAAAAGAACAGATTTATGTATGTAGAGATGATGAATATGCCATTAATTCTAGCTACTTGGAAGGCTGAAACATGGAAATACAATTCCAACTTTTGCCACGTAGCAAGAGTCTATTTCAAACTAAAAGTCAAAAGGGGGTGATGATGTAGCTCAATATTAAAAGAACCTCTGTGTTCAATCTGCTGTATGTGTATGTGTGTATGTGTGTATGTGTATGTATGTATGTGTGTGTGTGTATGTGTGTATATATATATATATACACACACACACATATACACACATGCAAATGTTAGATACATTACATGATTAAGCACAAAAGCAGAGTAAATAATCAAGGCAATATACAATCATATATAAAACACGGGTAATATTTGTACTTGTAAGTAAAAGCATAGAAAACTTGATTGAAAATTGGCATATGGGTCACATGCAGTTTAATTTTACCTAATGTTGTCCTAAAGTGACAAGTCATGATAATTTCTATTCAATTATTGTATATAGATATAAAAACAAAAACAGTATCACTAATGTGAGAAAACATAATGAACAACACTGAAGCTCTCTAAAGAGTGAGAGTCAAAAAAGACACAAGAATTAGAGAAATGTTACCTACAATATTATGAATAATTGTATTACAATAGAAATCTTTTTTTTAATTTTTGTAGCTATAGATGGATAGAATGCATTTATTTCATCCATTTATTTTTATGTAGTCCTAAAGATAAAACACAATGCCTCACATGTGTGAGGCAAGCCCTCTGCCACTAAACTACAGCCCAAGTCCTGAATATTCTTCTTCAAACCACATTGATCAGCTATACTTACAGAACCACTAGGAGCAGGTATTGTGAAATATTGCTATTCATTACATGGCAGAAAAACTTTACAGAATACTCAATATAAGCATTCAAATAAAGTTCTGATGAGAAAAATTTGAATGAATAAATATTTAAATTATATTAAAGAAACTCTCCTGTAATATTAATATCTTACAACGGTTTGCCTAGAGATATTTGGAAATGAGCAGATTTTCTAGGCAGTCTCCAAATGCAAATAAATGTCAGGTTATGCATATCCTCACAGTCATTGTGGAATAATTTGTAGGGGTGACAAGACTTTGTTTCCCTGCCTTAGAATGCCCTGTAATTTTCCCTAGGAACTAGTCAAGTAATTAAATACATGTACAATGTAAAGCTGCTATGGCAGTGCCCTACTTGAAAAGGCTCTGCACTAGAGTATTAACAGCCTGAAACATAATCTCTGGCACACAACTCCTTGGAATAAAGAAACTCTTTTTAGACAAGCACAATGGTTCACTGAGTCTAAACCTGTCCATAAAACAGTAAGTTTATACAATGGACTTTCTTGAGAGCTACACAAAACTCCTAACACTGCACATTGCAACTTAGTATATAACTGATAAATAAGCTGCATAATGTTGCTAAGTTTGTAATCTGCCTAGTAATAAAGTGAACAGTATGTACTAGTGATGCCAATGACCTAAATTAACCTGTTGATATAAATAAAGCTTGGCAGTTTGGCCTCTCTGTCACTATGCCACATTTCCTGTCACTTATCTGTGTCTTCTATTGATTTTCTTTTTTTAAAAAAAGAAAGAGAGAGTGGGAGTGGGAGTGGGAGAGAGAGAGAGAGAGAGAGAGAGAGAGAGAGAGAGAGAGAGAGAGAGAGAGAATTTTAATATTTATTTTTTTTCGGTGGACACAACATCTTTGTTTGTATGTGGTGCTGAGGATCGAACCCAGGCTGCATGCCTGCCAGGAAACCGAGCTACCACTTGAGCCACATCCCCAGCCCCTCTTCTTTTGATTTTCCTACAATATTTTGTTAATTGAAATGTAGGGAGATCACTGAAGAACAAGAAGGAGCTTAAATAATTGATATGCATGGTAAACAGAGAGTATGAAATGCTCTTTAATGATTGCAACTGAATAAAACCTTGGCTTGAAAAAATATTTTCTGTCAGATTTTAGCTTATCAATTAACATTTTTAAATGTGAATTCCTCTTTAATTTTGGGTCTCTTATCTGTATTCTATGCTTCATTGATTTCTACCCAATTTGATATGTCTACTGTCACTTTTCTCTTCAAATCCCAAGGTTATTTCATTGGAGACCAAGTGGTGACCCAAGATTACATAAAGACATCAATATTTTTTTTGATGGAATATGTCACATTTTGTTATTTTCTTGGTAACTAAAGAAGTCTTTTTAACATTACCCTCATTAGAAAAAAAGAAAGAGAAAATATCCTATGAGAGTCTACAAAATTATTTTCTCAAACATTTTTTTCTAGACAAAAACACTAAAATACTTTGAAACCATTTTCATTCTCTACATTGTAATCACTACTTAGAAAAGATAAGTTACACCTAAAAAGAAAAAAATCTTTAACATTTTCTTTTCTACATAAACAAATGCCCAATCTTTGTACTAAAAACAAGAAACAAACTTTTTAATGCAGAATAGAAGCTACCATAACATACTGCATAAAGTTAAAAAATAAATATTGGTTTTTAATTAAAATTTCTGATTGAAATTTAGGCTCACCAATAAAGAGTAGGTTTTTACAGATCTCTAACATCACATCTCCATATAAAGTCTGCTGAGAAGGGTCCAGGAATTTCCATTCCTCTTCCGAAAATTCAATGACCACATCCCTAATGTCAATGGTTCCTGAAATAAAAATGAAGAAATACATAACACATAAACCATGTGATTAATGACATAGTATTTAATTTCATACAAATTTTAATGAGAGTTAAAAGAGGTGGCTTTCACAAATGGTAGTGATGTCAACCATTCAATAAGATACATTTTTTGTGGTGCCTGGGACTGAACTCAAGGGTTTTTGCATGAAAGGCAAGCACTCTACCAACTGAGCTATATCCCCAGCTCCTATAATTCATTTTAAGCAGTAAAATTGGTGGATAATTTTGGTATAATGAAACCCAGCCAGCAGCACATGTAAAGCAAAACACTGAAGCAAAAAAAGTGGAAAAAATCCAACATAATTTCAAAGGATAAGTAATAGTTGCAATTAGTTATTGAATATTCAAAAGAAGAACCACCAAACAAATCAATGATACTTGAGATATGCATAGCAAAATTGCATAGCAAAATTGTAAGTAATAACTATACTCATATGACAGTGGTCACCTTAGTGTGTAGAAGACATAAGAGATCACTAAAGACACACCAAAACTTTCAACAGTCCACATAATTATTTGAATGTTTATCTCCAAAGTTGTCTATCTTCTCATTATTTAAATATACCATAAATCTATACTGTATTTTAAAAATTACATTTACAACATCACAACTCACTTCTAAAACAAAAGAATAAAATTTTTAACTATCAAACTATTACAAAACACTTAGGTACTTGGGTCAACTTGAATCACATGGCACAAAGTTATAACAAAAAATAAAAATAAAAAAAGCAAATTAAGTGAATAGACTATTAATCTCTCAGTTCATAAGGAAACTGACATATCAGGTGTAACATTCCCAGATTTGTAAAACCACTCTCACTGTGAAACTGTATCCTCACTTGGCTCATTTCAAAGTAGAAATTGAGAGAATACTAAGCAGTTAAGAAAAAAATTCTGAAAGGCTCTTGCACCCTAAATGCCTCTCTGACAGCTTGGAAATACTCCTTTTACCAGGGTCTCAGTTATCACTAGTGAACAAACTCATACATGAAATTAGTATAACATTCTGATCTGTGAAGCCTTTCTTCTGATTCAGCATTATTTTTTTTTTAATTTAGAGATTTAATCCAGGGGCACTCTACCCCTGAAATGCATTTCAAGAAGTTTTGATTTTTTTTATTGTGATAAATGGGCTTACAATGTTGCTTAGGGTCTCTGAATTACTGAGTCTTGAATCATATTTACTTTTATCCTACCTCATTTTTCCACATCACTATAATTACAGGTTTGTGCCACCTTTCCTGACTCTGCAACCACTTTTGATACCAAATGTGCAAACTTGCACAATAACCAATATTTCAACAACTAGTAGTCCAATAATTCAGTTCTGATACCATCTAGTACAGATCCCACAAGTTTGGTGTTCGCTACTATCAAATTTTACTAATTTAGGCGCCAGTTTGAAACCCTAGAACAGAAAAATATTCATATTTATAATTAATTTCCTATAAATTAGGGGTCTATACATTTACTCACTCAAGTTACTTATTCTGATAAAAAAGAACACTTATGTATACCAGCTTGTTATAAATTATATAAATCTGGAAGTTGACAATTGAAACATTGCATAGAATTTAAAAAAAATGTCAGAGGAAAATGGGACACTATATAGGCCATTTGAGGAAATAAGTGGTTGAAGATATTACCTCCAATTTTTATGTTCTGCCATAGAAGAGCCCCTTTCCCAATAAGATTTAGAAGATCCTCACTATTTTAAATATGCTCATTCAGATACTCATTCTGAATATTCCCATTGTTTTACATAAAATAATATTTAATTGAACACTTTTACATTCAGGGGTAAGAACAAAATATTTGTTAAAAAACAGGTTGGTATTCTTTAGATAATTTCCTTTGTATGAAACTCTAAGAATACTAAGCTGTCTCATGGCAGCCCAAACCAACATACACACAATTTTCTTAAAACTCCTAAGTATTCATTGGCTTCAGGGAAAAGGATACTTCATTTGGAATTTTAATTTTTTTTTTTTTGGTATAGGGGTATTCTACAACTAAGATATATTCTAGACCTTTTATTTTTATTTTTTTTTGAGACAGTCTCTCACTAAGTTGCTACACTAAGCTTCAGCTTTGATCTTTCTTCCTCAACCTCCAGGTTGTTGTGATTACTAGCATGTCACAATATGCCCAGAAAGATATGAATGCTCTAACTTCCTTTGGTCCATTTTCATTTCACCTTATTTATTTGCTATTTCTTCTAAAAAGAAACCCTTGACAGCCTAAGATTTTGGATGCATCCATATCTTATATTTGATAAATTTGAAGTATTGCAAAATAGATTTAAAAAAACAAAAGCTGTTTATTACCTATCTCTGAATTTTTTCCAATCTGACATTCTAGAAATAGCTCCACAGCAATAAAAATTATAGCCACAGATACAACTAAGATCTCACTTAACCTTCAATGATGTTCTTTTTCAGGCTCAAAAAATTACCTTAGTTTGAATACAATTTTATTTGAAATTTGCCTCTATCTTTTCTCTTTGGCAACTTTTCTTAATCTTTCAAATATTAGTGATGAATTGCATTTTATAGGAAATAAAAATATTAGACTAAGTGAGACATCCTAAACCCACCATCCTTTTTATTTAAATATTTAGTTACCACCCCAAACTTGAGGCATTACATTATGTCTTCCAATTAGCATATACTGAGTTTTTCCTTGAAGACGTTTGCACAAACACACTAGTTTTTTTTTTTTTTTCCTAAATCCTTGCTACAGAATAATTATTCTCATTTCAAATTCTGGCCCTGTATACTCAATCTTCCCTACATCATTAAGAAAAAGGAGGACCAAAATCATATTTCCCTTTCTTTTCAGTTACAGAATCAATAGATCTGAGCAGTAATGTGTTTCTGGGGAGCTGAACCTAAGTTTTGGGGAAAATAATATTAATATTCCAATATCTGAATTATTTAGATGAAACCTATAAAGGATATTCCTGTAATCTCTAGAGTATCTAGAGTATCCAGCTAGTCCAACAAGGTGTTCCATTCCCTGACCACAAGCTGCTCTGTAGGAAGAGAGGATTACAAACAGGTTAGCATTCTCTAGGTAATTCAACAAATATGGAACCTGTGGACACCTTGGGTCAACTTCATGCAATTTTTACCCCATAGCCACTCAAAGACATGGCAGATACTGAAGAGACATCACACTCTAAACTTTCTTAATGGGGACCTAAACTTGCTGTCTATGCTTATGAAAGACAAATAAACAAAAGTTCAAAGATTTTTTTATTTTAATATCAATGATTAAACTCAGCAGTGCCTACACACTGAGCATCATTCACCTCCCCTTTATATTTTTTATTCTCAAAATGTTAATTCTCTCACATCAGCATATTAAAATGCTGAGATTATGAACTTGCATCTTCACACCTGACATTAGGTACAAATAATTTTTAAAGAGTTTCATGTTATAATAACATGTTCCTCTCATGTAAAAGTACAACCACACAAATGCACAGACACACACACTCACTTTTTAAAATTCCACACAAAACTAAGAGAAAAAAATGAATTAAAACTCTGTGTAATTTGAAATATTCCAGGGAACAATACTTCATAATATATACCAGAGAAAATATGGCATTTAGGAAAATCATGCTTGCCTACATTGGAAGATGCACTTAAAAAAGTGGGTGCCCCCTGATAAGGAAAGAGAAACTGAAAACTCCTTGGACCACAACTCCTCTCAAATATGAATTATTTATATGAGTCAAAATTCTCATGTCCTTATCCTGTATTTAATAACCACTCTGAAGGGGTGTAGGTAAGAAAGTACAGAGCTGGTTTCAGGCCAGTCAGAGGTCACCATTCAGAGGACAAAAGGTAGAATCCTGACTGTCAACCCCATTCTTAGGGACAGATGTGGCAGTATATGGAGCTCTATCAAATTTAGACTAGGGTGAAAAGATTACAAAGGTGACCTCAGGAAAGTGCAGGTTCTCACAATTAGTTATGAATACTTTTACTCAGCCCATTTGTTTTTATTTTATAATGCCCAGCCCTGAAGTCTTCTTATTTTTAAATACTCTAGACCCTGAAAGTCAGAAGGAAAGGGCCCATTACAGAGCCACCCAGGCATCCAAAAACCTGGAGATGGATCAAGAGATTTGCCTGAGACAGAGATGAATTGTTTCCCAGATTTTGAAGCCTTACCTCTTTTCTTTGGTTGTTCCTCTGATTCAATAATTATCACCTCAATCATTTTTATTTTATAATTTTGTACCTGAATAGAAAAATACCATGCTTAGACCCCTGTGCCTGAGAGTGTAAGGTGAGTAATTTCAATTCAGGCTGTAGGACCCAAAAATAACAAAACATTAATTATATTCCTTCTCAGAGCTTTCTATGTGCAAGAACACCTGGCCATTTAAGGGGACATAAGTATTTAATGTCGAATATAATTTTATATAAATTATCAATGACAGTAATACCAATGACAGATTCACAAATGCAAATAATAGAGTAAGAATTACTTTACATTTTTGGATTTCATAACCTTCATACTCTGGCTAAATAAGGCTTTTTGTTTGTTTGTTTGTTTGTTTGCTTTTGTTCCAGAGATAGACCCCAGGGATGCATTACTGAGGAACATCTCCAGTTCTTTTCTATTTTTTTTTTTTTTGCCAGAATCTCACTAAGTCTTTCAGGCTTTCCCTAAGCTTATGATTATCTTTCTTTAGTATCCTGATTCACCAGCATTACAGGTATGCAACAACACACCCAGCTCATGTTCAGAAATTTTGAAGCAACTAGATTTTAGAAAAAGTAGACAATCTTCTACAGCATCATAGTTGGAAGAAATAAAATGATAAGTATATGTGTAACTGAACTTTTAGAGTTTGTAAGGAAAACAAATAAAATAAATAATTATAAGAATGTATAAATAAATTCCTATAAAATCTTATAACTTATAGGTTGTTACAAATAATTGGTACTTTATAATAATTTAAGTTATAAAATAATTAAACATTACATTATATAATAAAATCATGCTTATAATTTCTAAGTAATTTTTTAAAATATTTTTAACCCAAATATCCATAATTTTATCATTCCAATATAGAAACAATGAAAATTGTTAGTTAACTACATGTATTTTTTATTAATTTTTCAAATCTCACACTTCTTTCTACTTCTAATACTTCTCAATGAAGATCAACCACATTCCTAGAACTCATTAGCACATGTGACAAATGGCTGTCACATTACAAGTGTATATCTGATATGCTGTGATTCTCTGGACTGCAGATAATTGAATGACTAAAACCCTCCTTTCTTATCAGAGGTGAGGAAATACGTCTTCCTTAACAATATTTCTCCTTTAAACCAAATGAGAAAGAAATGGTATTTTTAGACCCAGGAGTGTGCTATAAGGTGAGAGTTGCCTAAGGCAGGCCATTCTTCCAAACTGAAAACTGTTAAGGTCAGTAGCCTTTTCATATATTAGACAGAAAACAAAGAATGATGCAAATCCAGGGAAAAGTGTCCTCGTGTCTTCATATCTGTCTACACCTTGAAACTGAAATTTAGTTGTGAAAAAAAAGATCAATTTTTTCTTTGTTTTGCCATTGGGCCTTCATCCTAGTGATCCAGCTATGGTTGTCTGGTTTATATTTGTTGCAGATTATGCTCTGAGTTAAAGTACTAATAAAATTTTCATGTCTACATGAATTTTGGCATTACTCAATATAATTTTATAGGACTTTCAACATTAAATCAAGAAAAATAAATTCAGGGCTTTTTCCAAGCCTAAATCTATGCAGTTAACTTGAAATTAGCATGTTTTGAATTCTGGTTCCTGTTTCTATTAAATGCATTTAAGCTATTAAATATTACAAAGCTGTTAAGTATCACAAACTACCAGCAAACTAATTCATGATTCAAATGAGCAGTTTATGAGCAAGCCAAATTTGGACTGGGTTTATCAGGGCTATTCTGATTTCAGCAGATACTTTACAAGTGTAAGCTCAGCTATTTGACATGGTTACCCTGTTTCTGGAAGAGAGATGGCTGTCCACTCTGGTCTTTTCATTCTCATCCACATAGCCTCTTCTCCTTCATAAGCCTAATATGAGTTTATTCTTCTCAACATGATGAGGTTTACAAAGACAAAAACAGGAAGAATTCAAGACACTTTAGATCTAAGCACAATACCAGTACATTTGCATATTCTCTCTCTTCTACTTGGTGTAATATAGTAGCCATTTTTAAATTCACATATTGGCAAAGAGATACTGCCTCTTCATAAGGACAGTTATAAAAGAGTATTGCCAATTGCTGAGATACAGGGAAGGATATGGAACTGGAGATATTTTTGCATTTTATGCTTTTTTTTCTTTTCTTTCAGAGAACGATTTTTATTTTTTTTCTAAATTAATAAAATTTTACAATGCCACAGGTACTAAAAGGTTATTCAGGTTTTAAACTTAGAATCACAACAGCCTGCCTTAAGAATTCAGATTTTCCCCAGGACACAATAATCATGAAACTTTTCTAGGGCTATTGATATAGTTCAATTGAATGCAAAAGACTGTGGGTTTAATTCCCAGCACCAAAAAATAATCATAAAAAATTTTCTAAGAATTAAGAAACTGAAGAATTACACCTATGGTATAGAAGCACAATATCCTTTACTATTTTTTTCCTATTCAAACACTTTTAAGAACATTCAAGTTTGTGTGTGTGTGTGTGTGTGTGTGTTTAATAGGGAATAATTTGGGTAAATCAATTTGGACTATGTTTTGAAAATAAAGCTAAATGATTCATTTTTATTTTTCATCATGAGATAATAGTAAAAGTGTGCATAACACACAATTTATCTTCAACTTAGTTTAATCTCTTTTTTTTGGTGTTCATAGTCTACTTATGATTTTTAACCTAGAATAACCTTAGATATTTTTTTTTTATAAAAAATTTCCTTAATATAAAAGCAAGAGAACAAGATAGGTATACTGAAAAAAATATTTCCTCCACAAGGAGTTTGACTACACACCTGGAGATATTAAAAAAATTTTCGATTTTTTTTCAACATGGCAAATCTATTCTCTATATACCCCCACATGAAAGGCTGAAGTGGACAACTCCACACAACACACAAGGAAACCACACAGAGCTAATGTGTTTTCAACTATGAACCAAAGGTTCCTAGTTCTGGCTAAACTGTACAATCACCTGAAGGGCTCCTTAATTTCCAAAAATAAAAATAAATAAATATTGCATTAAAACAATGTAATCCATATCCCTGGAGAGAAACCCAGGCATGTGTGTCTTTTTGAAAGATATGAAATAAATTACCATGTGTAGTAAATACAAAAAACTACTACTTTAAATTAACATCTTTTGATGAATGAGTTGCAAAGACATATAAGATATGTGCTCATGACTTTGGCCACCCAATTTCTCAGTATTTTTTTGTTTGTGTATTTTTTTAGCTATGAAATATACTTGTGATAAACAACTAACAAATAAAAAATCTTATTTTTAAATCAAATTTTTGGAGTTTATTGTTGATAAATGCTTGGTGTCATTCCTTTATGTTTGAGGTGCATGAGCACATTAAGGCAGAAGCCAATGGCAAACAGAATAACCATATGTCAACAATTCCTTTCAAGTACATACTCTACAATGAAGTAAACAATTCCAAATATGATTTATTTTTGCAAAGTTTTCACTAAATAAAACACCCTTGAAAATAAACCTTAAATATATGGACTATTATAGGACAATTATTCAAACCAGAGTGCCTGTATTATATTATTGATATCCTTTGCACACACTGAACATTGATATTAATTTTGCCAATTCAACTCAAGTTAAAAATTACTGGGAATACACCAGGCACAGTTTTAAGTGCCTTGATTATGAACCAAATCATTTTTTCAAATAATTTAACTGGGAGGCAGTCAGCGGCCACCATCCGGGAAAGCTGAAGGATACACCGCCACTCTCCTTCAGAGTGCAACATCAAAACAGGTCGGTGTCATTCAGCTCACCCCTCAGACAGCGGGAATTCGCATAAAATCTCTCCTAGGCTTGCCGGGAGAGGGAGTATCAAGCTGAGCCTCCATAAAGACTAGGGGGAAACCAGAGACACCTGACCTCCAACCCCTCCTCCCAGTGGCAGCCAAAACTAAACCTGGCTAGCCAGCGCTGGGGGAGGGGCAAGCAGAAAAAATCAAAGTGATAGAGTGCCAGGGATCCCAGCAGCCTGCAGCAGGGCCCCGGAGATCCAGGCCAACTGATTCGCGTGGCCTGCCCTGCGGCTACAGAAGGCGTGGCGCCTCAGTGAAGCCATTAATTAGCAAGCAGGGAGGTTAGGGAAGGCCATTAGGTGGAATCCCACCAGCCAAGCCCACACAGACCCTTGGGCCGAGCACGGGATCTCAGAAGGGGAAGGAAGCGGTACAGTCCCATCCCCCACAGTGGACACTCCACCGAGGCAGTCAGCTGCCACCATCCGGGAAAGCTGAAGGATACACCGCCACTCTCCTTCAGAGTGCAACATCAAAACAGCGGACACTCCATCCAGGCAGTCAGCGGCCACCATCCGGGAAAGCTGAAGAATACACCACCACTCTCCAACAGCTTGCAACATCAAAACAGCCAGCAGCAGGACCCTGGAGATCCAGGCCAACTGATTCGCGCGGCCTGCCCCGCAGCTACAGAAGGCGTGGCGCCTCAGAGAAGCCATTAATTAGCAAGCAGGGTAGTTAGGGACTGCCATTAGGTGGAATCCCGCCAGCCAAGCCCACCGCCCACGCCCGGAACAGGCCCAGCGACCTGCCAGCATTGTAGTCACGACACCCCAATTGGAATAGGGACAGAGCAGAGCCGCCTTCCACTCCCGGAACAGGCCCAGAGAGCCGCCAGCGTGGTAGACACGTCACCCCAATTGGAGTAGGGGCACAGCCGCCGCCTGCACCTGCAAGGGAGACTTTTCAAGTATACAAGAGCAACATAAATAAATAGGGGGTAAATTTCAAAACACAACAGTTGCACCAAGCAGAAAGAAACGCGAGCAGTATGAAAAGACAAGGAAAGAAAGGACCACAAGCAATGCAGGTCAACTCAACTTTAGAAGAGGTAATAGCTGCAACAGATGGAATATCAGATAAAGAGTTCAGGATATATATGCTTCAGATGATCTGGAGTCTCAAGGAAGACTTGAGACAGCAAAATCAGACAATGAAAGATCACATTGACAAACAAATCCAGGAAGTAAAAGATCAATTTCACAGGGAGACAGAGGTAATAAAAAACAAACAAATTGAAATTCTAGAAATGCAGGAAACAATAAACCAACTTAAAAACTCAATTGAGAATACTACCAGCAGAGTAGATCACTTAGAAGAGAGAACATCAGACAATGAAGACAAAGTATTTCAACTGGAAAAGAACATAGACAGCTCAGCAAGTCTGCTAAGAAACCATGAGCAGAACATCCAAGAATTATGGGACAATATCAAAAGACCAAATTTAAGAGTCATTGGGATACAGGAAGGCACAGAGCTCCATTCCAAAGGAATAAACAGTCTATTCAGTGAAATAATACAAGAAAACTTCCCAGAATTGAAGATTGAGACAGAATCCCAAATCCTAGAAGCCTACAGGACGCCGAATGTGCAAAATCATAAGAGATTCACACCTAGACACATTATAATGAAGATGTCCAACATACAGAATAAGGAGAGAATTTTAAAAGCTGCAAGAGAAAGAAAGCAGATTACATTTAGGGGTAAACCAATCAGGATAACAGCTGATCTCTCAACACAGACTCTGAAAGCTAGAAGATCCTGGAATAACATATTTCAAACACTGAAAGACAATGGGCTCCAACCAAGAATCGTGTATCCGGCGAAATTAAGCTTCAGGTTAGAAGATGAAATTAAAACCTTCCACAATAAACAAAAGTTAAAAGAATTCGCAGCTAGAAAACCATCTCTTCAAAAAATCCTTGGCAAAACATTACAGGAGGAGGAAATGGAAAATAACATTGAAAAACAACAATGGGAGGTAGGACAGTAAAGGGGGGAAAGTAGTCAAAGAGGATAACAAATCAGGTTTAGTAACATCAATAAACAAATATGGATAGAAGAACAAACCATATCTCAATAATAACCCTAAATGTTAATGGCTTAAACTCACCAATTAAGAGACACAGGCTAGTAGAATGGATCAAAAAACAAGACCCAACAATATGCTGTCTACAGGAGACGCATTTGATAGGAAAAGATATACATAGACTGAAGGTGAAAGGTTGGGAAAAATCATATCACTCATATGGACCGCGGAAACAAGCAGGAGTGTCCATACTCATATCTAATAAAATAGATTTCAAGCCAAAGCTAATCAAAAGGGATATAGAAGGACACTTCATACTGCTCAAGGGAACCATACACCAACAAGACATAACAATCATAAATATATATGCCCCAAATAATGGTGCAGCTGTGTTCATCAAGCAAACTCTTCTCAAGTTCAAGAGTCTAATAGACCACCATACAATAATCATGGGAGACTTCAACACACCTCTCTCACCACTGGACAGATCTTCCAAACAAAAGTTAAATAAGGAAACTATAGAACTCAATAACACAATTAACAACCTAGACTTAATTGACATATATAGACTATACCACCCAACATCAAGTAGCTACACTTTTTTCTCAGCAGCACATGGAACCTTCTCAAAAATAGACCATATACTATGTCACAGGGCAACTCTTAGACAATACAAAGGGGTAGAGATAATACCATGCATCTTGTCTGATCATAATGGAATGAAACTGAAAATCAATGAGAAAAGAAGAAAGGAAAAATCAAGCATCACCTGGAGAATGAACAATAGCTTGCTGAGTGATCAATGGGTTTTAGAAGACATCAAGGAGGAAATTAAAAAATTCCTAGAGTTAAATGAAAACACAGACACAACATATCGGAATCTATGGGACACATTGAAAGCAGTTCTAAGAGGAAAATTCATTGCTTGGAGTTCATTCCTCAAAAAAAAGAAAAAACCAACAAATAAATGATCTCATACTTCATCTCAAAATCCTAGAAAAAGAAGAGCAAAACAACACCAAAAGAAGTAGAAGGCAAGAAATAATTAAAATCAGAGCTGAAATTAATGAAATTGAAACAAAAGAAACAATTGAAAAAATTGACAAAACTAAAAGCTGGTTCTTTGAAAAAATAAATAAAATTGACAGACCCTTAGCCATGCTAACGAAGAGAAGAAGAGAGAGAACCCAAATTACTAGCATACGGGATGAAAAAGGCAATATCACAACAGACACTTCAGAAATACAGAAGATAATCAGAAATTACTTTGAATCCTTATACTCCAATAAAATAGAAGATAGTGAAGGCATAGATAAATTCCTTGAGTCCTATGATCTGCCCAGATTGAGCCAGGAGGATATAGACAACCTAAACAGACCAATAACAATAGAGGAAATAGAAGAAACCATCAAAAGACTACCAACTAAGCAAAGCCCAGGACCGGATGGGTATACAGCAGAGTTTTACAAAACCTTTAAAGAGGAACTAACACAAATACTTTTCAAGCTATTTCAGGAAATAGAAAAAGAGGGAGAACTTCCAAATTCATTCTACGAGGCCAACATCACCCTGATTCCGAAACCAGACAAAGACACATCAAAGAAGGAAAACTACAGACCAATTTCTCTAATGAACCTTGACGCAAAAATCCTCAATAAAATTCTGGCGAATCGGATTCAAATACATATCAAAAAAATTATACATCATGATCAAGTAGGATTCATCCCTGGGATGCAAGGCTGGTTTAATATACGGAAATCAATAAATGTTATTCACCACATCAATAGACTTAAAAATAAGAACCATATGATCATCTCAATAGATGCAGAAAAAGCATTCGACAAAGTACAGCATCCCTTTATGTTCAAAACGCTAGAAAAATTAGGGATAACAGGATCATACCTCAACATTGTAAAAGCAATCTATGATAAGCCACAGGCCAGCATCATTCTGAATGGAGAAAAATTGAAGGCATTCCCTCTAAGATCTGGTACAAGACAGGGATGCCCTCTCTCACCACTTCTGTTCAACATAGTCCTCGAAACACTGGCCAGAGCAATTAGACAGTCAAAAGAAATTAAAGGCATAAAAATAGGAAAAGAAGAACTTAAATTATCACTATTTGCAGATGATATGATTCTATACCTAGCAGACCCAAAAGGGTCTACAAAGAAGCTATTAGAGCTAATAAATGAATTCAGCAAAGTGGCAGGATATAAGATCAACACGCATAAATCAAAGGCATTCCTGTATATCAGCGACAAATCCTCTGAAACGGAAATGAGGACAACTACTCCATTCACAATATCCCCCCATAAAATAAAATACTTGGGAATCAACCTAACAAAAGAGGTGAAAGATTTATACAATGAAAATTACAGAACCCTAAAGAAAGACATAGAAGAAGACCTTAGAAGATGGAAAAACATACCCTGCTCTTGGATAGGCAGAACTAACATCATCAAAATGGCGATATTACCAAAAGTTCTCTATAAGTTCAATGCAATGCCAATCAAAATCCCAACAGCATATCTTGTAGAAATAGATAAAAGAATCATGAAATTCATATGGAATAATAAAAGACCCAGAATAGCAAAAACAATACTAAGCAGGAAGTGTGAATCAGGCGGTATAGCGATACCAGACTTCAAACTATACTACAGAGCAATAGTAACAAAAACAGCATGGTACTGGTACCAAAACAGGCAGGTGGACCAATGGTACAGAATAGAGGACACAGTAACCAATCCACAAAACTACAACTATCTTATATTTGATAAAGGGGCTAAAAGCATGCAATGGAGGAAGGATAGCATCTTCAACAAATGGTGCTGGGAAAACTGGAAATCCATTTGCACCAAAATGAATCTGAATCCCTATCTCTCGCCGTGCACAAAAGTTAACTCAAAATGGATCAAGGAGCTTGATATTAAATCAGAGACACGGCATCTGATAGAAGAAAAAGTTGGTTATGATCTACACGCTGTGGGATCGGGCTCCAAATTCCTCAATAGGACACCCATAGCGCTAGAGTTAACAAATAGAATCAACAAATGGGACTTACTCAAACTAAAAAGTTTTTTCTCAGCAAAAGAAACAATAAGAGAGATAAACAGGGAGCCTACATCCTGGGAACAAATCTTTACTCCACACACTTCAGATAGAGCCCTAATAACCAGAATATACAAAGAACTCAAAAAATTAGACAATAAGATAACAAATAACCCAATCAATAAATGGGCCAAGGACCTGAACAGACACTTCTCAGAGGAGGACATACAATCAATCAACAAGTACATGAAACAATGCTCACCATCGCTAGCAGTCAGAGAAATGCAAATCAAAACTACCCTAAGATACCATCTCACTCCAGTAAGACTGGCAGCCATTAGGAAGTCAAACAACAATAAGTGCTGGAGAGGATGCGGGGAAAAGGGCACTCTTGTTCATTGCTGGTGGGACTGCAAATTGGTGCAGCCAATTTGGAAAGCAGATGGAGATTTCTTGGAAAGCTGGGAATGGACCCAGCTATTCCCCTTCTCGGTCTATTCCCTAAAGCCCTAACAAGAGCATGCTACAGGGACACTGCTACATCGATGTTCATAGCAGCTCAATTCACGATAGCAAGACTGTGGAATCAGCCTAGATGCCCTTCAATAGATGAATGGATAAAAAAAATGTGGCATTTATACACTATGGAGTATTACTCTGCATTAAAAAATGACAAAATCATAGAATTTGGAGGGAAATGGATGGCATTGGAGCAGATTATGCTAAGTGAAGCTAGTCAATCTTTAAAAAACAAATACCAAATGACTCCTTTGATATAAGGGGTGTAAACAAGGACAGGGTAGGGACGAAGAGCTTGAGAAGAATATTTACAGTAAACAGGGATGAGAGGTGGGAGGGAAAGGGAGTGAGAAGGGAAATTGCATGGAAATGGAAGGCGATCCTCAGGGTTATACAAAATGTCATATAAGAGGAAAGGAGGGGTAAGACAAGAGAATACAAATGGAAGAAATGATTTACAGTAGAAGGGGTAGAGAGAGAAAAGGGGAGGGGAGGGGAGGGGAGGGGAGGGGGGATAGTAGACAATAGGACAGACAGCAGAATACATCAGACACTAGAAAGGCAATATGTCAATCAATGGAAGGGTAACTGATGTGATACACAATTTGTATACGGGGTAAAAGCGGGAGTTCATAATCCACTTGAATCAAACCGTGTAATATGATGTATTAAGAACTACGTAATGTTATGAACGACCAATAAAAAAAAATAAATAAATAAACTTTCAAAAAAAAAACAAATAATTTAACTGGAGAAAATTATTTTAAAAATGTGTTAAGCTATGTGTTGTGCTGCATGGCAATAATCCTAGCAATAAATGTGCCTTATGCTTTTGGATTGCAAGTTCAATGACAGAATTCATAACATAGTATGGTGTCATTTCAAAGAAAAAAAAATTATATTCACAAAGTGAATATTTTACCAGTGAAAATATATATATATTTTCCACTGGGGTGTGTGTGTGTGTGTGTGTATGTGTGTGTGTGTGTGTGTGTATTTGGTGATACTTACTTCCATCCTCTGTACTGAGGGAAAAAAGTGAATAAAAAAATAATGTTTACCAAATGGGTGCTGAATTAAATAAATAAATAAAGTTACAACCAAGTGTTAGAACATGAAAAAATGCTTGAGAATGATGAAATATTAAAATGAAAAAAAAAACAATTTGAGATTTATACCAAATCATAAATTGTTACTAGTATTCTAAGAAACATAATTATTTCAGAAACATAACTTTTAAAATTTTCATTAAACTATGATGCACATATAAAACCACATAAGGCATTTATGTAAAGATTCAGAAGTTATTCAAAAGTAAACACATTTGAATCAGCCTCACTCAGGACAGTTGAAATCAGTTTTTTCATCTACTATCCCAAAGAGCAAAAAGGTTCTTAATAACTAGCATGGGAATGTTTTATTACATGAATGTAAAATGTATTATTACATAAATGTAAAAATGTGTCTTAAAAAAGTAAATACTTTACCACTTACCCAGATTTAATACCTGTGTATTATATGCCATTTTTTTTTCTATGCTTCTATCCATTTCACAACATAGGCCAGCCATCCTCCTTGTATATTTATTTTTTGGTGAAGTCATATGTACATATCTTGAATGTCATAGAAATACATTATACAGTTTTAACAAATTAGAATGTTAAAACCTTCACTGCTTTTAGGCAAAGAGTATATCATTGCTCCCCCCCTTTCCCCCCCCCAAAAAAAAAACATTTTCTTTTACATGTAACATTGTTTTCCCCAGAATGATGTTACTGTAATTTATTATAAAAACTATAATTTTATTTTGCCTGGTGTAATGCAATATAACTTAAATACAGCTGCTGTGTCAATAAGCATGTGTACATCAGTAAAGTGTTCCTTTATATTGATGACTGATTTTGTATTTTATGGATGCACTACAAATTGTTCATTTCAACATTCAAGAACATTTGAGTTATTTCTTATTTTGGACCATTAGGATGAGTGGGGCCATCAATACTTTTAAACAAATAATTATTCCACGCAGCTTATTCTTTCCTAGTATTTCAATGAGAATATATTTTATTTGTACTGCTTGCTAAGAAAATTATAATTTCCATTTTATCATTCCCATTTAATTAGAGCCAATATTATATGAGTTTACTAAATACAAAATAAAAACCTTACCACAGACTCTTTATTTTCTTGTACCCTTTGTGCATGTACTATAAATATTTATGTACACATTATACATCCCAAAATACATTGCATAATTTTTGTACAAAATAACCATCAGTTATTATAAAACAGAAAGAAACAAGTGTCAATCTTAAGGTTAGTAATATATGTTAGCCATGGTGGTATACACCTATAATTCCAGTGACTTGGGAGGATGAAGCAGGATGATCACAAGGACAAATAGTGCCTCTGCTATTTAGCAAGGCTCTAAGTCACTCAGCAAAACACTGTCTCTAATAAAAATATAAAAAGGGCATGGGAGCACAGGATTTGTCCTAGTGCTTAAGTGTACCTAGGTTCAATCAATGGTACCAAAAAAAAAAAAAGATTTCTAATATATTACAAAATTTAGGCAGTGTGGTAAAACTTTGACAATAATACAGCACATACAGAATGTAATAGATAATACTGAGAAATTATAAAATGTTATTAGTGAAATTCTGGCTGCAATATTAATAGGTATGTAGTATTTGGTAAATTTTCTTTGCTATGTGCACATATTTGTAAGTATACATTTTTAATGTCACTATTTATAGGTTGAGGTACCATTTAAACAACAAAATATAGTATTCTTTTATATTGATTGTTTTATGTTTTACAAGACACTTTTTCTCAGCTTTTTAATGTTTTCAGGAAAGTGAATTCATAAACGGTTTCAAAGTCACTGAACACTACACAATAAGGAGTATAGAGATCCTTTAATACCCCTGGTAAAAACTCTAAGACACATTAGAGATGAAAAACAGTTCTATGTGACCATTCTGAATTTAAGTCTTTGCTCTCAAATTTTTAGGTACACAATGACAGCACACTTTAGGTAACATTCAGCCAGAAATTCACCACATTAGTCAGAAGCCCAAGTGCATATGCTTTGTTGATTTTTCCATTTTATCTAATTTTTTTCTATTTTTATACACTTCATTTATGGTGACCTTGAAAATATCTACTTTTTTTTTAGCTCTTTTATAACTCATTTAGGGAAAAAAACAAAATTAAATAGCAAGAGACACAAGTAAGGTACTTGGTATATTCCTTACTTTTACCATATTAAAAACGTTGATTTGAATCTCAAAAATCTACAATTCAGAAACAAAACAAAACAAACAAACAAACAAACAAAAAACCAAGACCACCAAAGAGACACAAATACATCCATTCAGTGAAAGAAATGAAAGATACATGAACCAGTAAATTTTCTGTTCTCAATTAAGTAGGTGACAGAAGCAATGAAGAATTCCTCCAATTTTTAAAAATAAAAACATATTTTCAGGAAGTTTGTCAGAATCAGCCCTACACTTTTGAAAATTTTGAAAATAAAATATATTAAAAAGTATTTTAGAACAAAATATTTTATAAAGAATAAGTAATGAGAAGTTATATAAAAGATAGTCACATCTGCAGTAAGCAGCAGGTAAGATATTAAATAAATAAATAAATGAAATACTGAAGAATTTCCCTTACCAAGCTCATTCTGTTTCTGAAAATATGCTAGGCAGCTTTCAATTAAACTTGCAAATATATATAAACAACCTGAACAACCAGTATTTATATTTGATACCTACCACTTTAAGAGGATTCAGTTTGGTTACATTGTCAATTAAACTTGCAAAAAAATCCCTAGATTCCTATTGCTACTAAAAGAAATAATCACAAATATAACAGCTGAAAATAATAAAAAAACTCATTCTTTTATAGTTATGGATGTTTTTATTATCAAAACAGAGGATTAATAACAAATTTTAGCAAAGACAAACTCCTTCAGAAACTCTGGAAGAAAATCATTCCAGCTTTTAATGGCTATTGTATTTTTTCTGTAGTTACAAATGTTTCCCTTCTCCTAGTAGTGATGCAGCCTTCAAAAGAATAAAGTGAGACCACACACACACACACACACACACACACACACAGAGAGAGAGAGAGAGAGAGAGAGAGAGAGAGAGAGAGAGAGAGAGAATCGTGCTGTCATAACAAGTTACAACATTCAAGCCTCATAGAATCTGAAAACTATAGCAACATAGATGTTAGATCCTCCATTAAGCTTATTTGTATTCTTGCACAGAGTATTTGACAGGATGACAAAAAATAAAATTTCATGCACAGTGGATGAAGGAAGAGAGTGGACACTGATCCAGGAGAATGTAGCAAGACAGGTTAATTATGCACAAAACTGACTATGACAGATTAAAATGTGACATCATATGCTGTCTCCAGATGCAGAGCAGAGGACAGAGCTGTGTACAGAATGGAAGTCTTATTTATTTTTTCTTGCAACCCTGTAAACCCACTCAATTACATGGAGCTTTGGATTATTCCAACTAATACACTATTTATACTTTCTGCCTGTCCTTGGTCATCCTCTTAAAATGAATGTGTATGGTACTTATTTGAATACTGGGAAAAGAGAAACTATATCAGTGACATATATTACTCGATTTTTAAGACCCTTTCCTGTTTATTTTCATGGATTTATGTGAAGGCTAATTTTTAATATTGTAGATGAGGAACACTCAGGTATCCAAGCTGAAATATAAAGTGAGAGAAAATACTTGCAAAGTACATATGTAACAAAAAGTTGATATGACAGAATGAAAGTGGTTTATATTTGTGAGGAAAAGAAGGCATACCAAAAGACTATGTTACAGTAAAAATATTTCTAAATTCACTTAATTAAAGAGGAAATATTAAACCCATTATGTAAATTTACAAAAAGGAGTATAAATCATGACTATTGAGACAATTTTACAAAAAAGGAAATTCACTATTGCATATCAATCAGGAAGGAGAACATGAAATAGAAAGGCAAAAAAAAAAATGACTGAAATTATAAGCCTTGTGGAAAATTGATTTGGTACTGCCTACATAGGTATACCTCAATGAGTCATCAGTTCTACTATTGGACACCAAAATATTCTGAATTTTCCAACAGGTTACTGCCACTGCTGTTTTCATCATGAAAATACACTGCTTCTGCCACCATCTTCCACTGTCCAGGTTCTCTAAGTCAGGGCCCTGGTTACCAAGATTCCCATGAGCCCATGCCCAGTCCCACAACAATGTCAGAGTAAAGCGTAAGGAATGTGGCATCCTTGAGAATCAAGGATCTGAATGTGGACACAATGAAAGAAAAAGCATGTTGGAAGAAGTAGAAGAAAAAATTGTGAAGGACTAAAACAATGGATCTAAGGAGGATGAAGAAACTGCTAACTGTGTATTAGATGAGAAAAGAGGTTGATCCCTATGGGGAAAAAGACAGGAAATATTGTGGCACCTGGATACTTACCTCAGTGGCCTCATATTTGGACATTTCTAAAAACCAGACTGCTGTAATCAAACAAGTATGCCACACACCTGGCTTCCTGCTCTTAGAGCTTTACCAGAAATGTCACTCTCATTTTCTTTCAAGACTTCGAATTTATCCCTCTCCAGGCACTGCTCATCCAACTTAAATCTGCTGGTCCTCTACTTCTGAACCTGTTCCGTCTGAGCTCCCTCACATTGTCTCCAGTAACTCATACCTAATCTTTTTTTTTTTTTCTTTTTCTTCAAACCATTCCACCAATCCTTATACTCAGGTAACCTCTCACAACTGAACTCTTAATGCTCCATCTCTGACATTTTGAGCTACCCCTCTTTTTTATGACTCCTGGATCACCCTCCTATTTGCTCCACCAAAAAAGCTTCAGGCATAATTGGTGTAAGATTTTGTTTGCTACACAATGAGATACATATTTTACTCATTTCTTGTAGAATTAATAAAATAAATAAATGCTCCCACTTTTTTGTTTGTTTGTTTGTTTAAAGAATAATACTTTAAAATAACTAGTTGAAACAAAAAAAGTTGAAGTTACCACTAGGGTGACTGGAGTGTATAGTGAAAGCAAGAGGACACAAAGCTGTTCTATGTAGCATCATTAATGTTCTATTTCTTAATAGAAATAGTAGTCACATAGTATGTTCCACTTGTAATAATTCATTGATCCGTAGAGTGTGATGCTGATCAAGTATTTGCATTGTTAAATATAATCAAATTAATTTCATAAAAGTTGGTGGGGAAGAGCATAAGGGAGACTAAAAAATTAGGGTACTAGAAATTATACTATTAAATGATTAATTCAAAATAAAGTAAGAATTCATTCACTAAATATCAGTCTCAATATTTTAAGAAAGGCAATTTTTATAGGTAGAGAGTATAGGGAAAATACTAACAAAGGAGTAATACTTGATCATATTAACAGTGAATATAGCATAGAAAGTATCAGTAATTCCAAATGTTTCATTGAGAACACAACTAAAATTAAAAGAGCTCTGGTAAATTTTATAAGTAAAATTTTTATATTATTTATATATTATATACTTGTCAAATGTATGGTATGTATAATGATGCCTCATTTAATTATGTGGATACATTATAGAAAATGCACCATAAGGTAATTCTGTTATTTTACTAATGATGCAGGGTACTTACATAATTCTACATGGTATATACCACTACACTCCTAGGTTATAATTTAGCCATTAGAGTACATAAAGTCCATCATTAATGAAAACATTGTGCTACATATGACTATTGGATTTAACATTATAGTAATCAATATAGATATCATGATGAGGTGAGTTATTAGCCCTGTGGAACCAAAGACTCTGGCCATTTAGACAATGATATAACACAGAAACAAGACTACCATAAAGGAGAAAAAAAAAGATAAACTTTCAAAAAAAAATCTGCTTAAACGATGGAATATCTGCATAACAAAAAATGCCATTGTATTTTTTCCTGGTATTACTTAATAAATCATTCACTGGTAAAATATACCTTAATATAAAAAAAAATATATAAGATATGCCAAAGTTTTTATGAGAAAGAAATTTATACAGTGTACATAATGGTTGGTGATTGTAATACCAGCTACTTGGAAAAAAAAAGAAATATTGCAAAATTAAAATCAGCTTAAGCATCATAGTGAGATGCTTACTCAAAATAAACTTTAGAAATGGCTGTGACTGTGTCTGAGTAGTATGACACACCTTTTTTAAATCATGAATAATAATAAAATAATAATAACATTAAGAGACAGAAATATGGTTGTTTATTTTCAAACTTAAATGATACCTTTATGGGTTTTTTTTTTTTTTTGAGAGAGAGAGAGAGAGAGAGAGAAAGAGAGAGAGAATTTATTTAATATTTATTTTTCAGATTTCAGAGGACAAAAATCTTTATTTTATTTTTTTTATGTGGTGCTGAGGATCAAACCCAGCACCCCGCAGATGCCAGGTGAGTGCGATATGGCTTGAGCCACATCCCCAGCCCCTAAATGATACCTTTATTACAAAACAAAAAAATACTTAAATGCAAATCATATTTATAATATGATACCACTAAAGGGTAAAAACTGAAGTAACAAATTGGGGAAAAAACTAATTGCCTCACATATGACAAAATGTATGCCTCACATATGAAAAAGGAGTAACGGAAGCTAGGGCAAGAGGATCCCAAGCTTTAGCAACACATCCAAGCCCATAAGCAAATTAGAGACCCTGTCTAAAACTTTAAAAATAAAATAAAAATATTACGGGATGTTGCACAGTTGTTAAGAATCCCTGATTTTAAAACTGGGCACCAAAATAGTAAATAAAAATAAAAAGAATTTCAAACAGAGAGACTCCAAAATAGAGAAAGTAATAGCTATGATTGGTGGCAGATTTTTATACTCCAAGCAGCTCAGGATACTCAGGAAAGAGAATTGTTAGTCCAAACCCAGTCTCAGAAATTTAGTAAGGGCCTAAGCAATCAAGTGAGACCATATATCAAAAGAAACTATTTTAAAAAATCTAGGATGTTGTTCAGGGGTTAACTGCCTCTAAATTCAAACCTTGTTGCCAATAAAAGGAAGGGAAGAGACTTCAATAGCCACCTTTTAAAAGGAAACATAGTGTTCAGTAAATATAAAATAGCTCAATAGCTTTAGAAATTTGAAAATGGCAATTAAAATCCTATCAGTGGCACAAAAATTAAATAGTATAAGTAAAAACCTGGAGCAAGTAAATTCTCAGGAACTAAACAGAGAGTAAAAATTGTTATTTCTTTGAAGAAATGGCTATTGAAAATACATGTCTATTCCCCAGCAGAAGCATATGCTTATTAAAATTAATGCATATCTGAACCATGATAACATATAAGGATATGGCCGTATTGGTCCAAACAGCTGAAATCCAGGACATGGAGCAAAGGCAATGTACATTGAGAAAAATATAATAAGAATAGGGTTAGAAAGGCAAAGGGAATACAGTGAGAAAAATGATTTTCAAAACCCATTTTCATCATCATATATCCAGTTTGACTCATCACATAATTTTATGTAGATGTCAAATACATGTGTTATTTTGCATTCATGCATGTATAAATATATGTAGAGTTTGAGAAAATAAAAATATACAAAAGGACATAAAAGACTTTATCATACACATCATTGTGTACATGATAAAACTCATCATTACCAAGATGTAAAATTTCCCCTAAATCTACAATATCACTTCATTAAAATATTAGCATATTTTACTTTTAATGAGAGAAGTGACCAGAGAAAAAATTCTAAAACTCATCTGGAATGTTATATGTTATATATGAAACCAGCAACCCCCAAATTCTGAATTTACAGAAGAACTTATTTTACAATAATAAAAAACAAAATCCATAGATGAATGTATATGTATGTAAAACTTTATGTATACTTAATAGGAATTGAATGGTCAACATAAATCTAAACACCTCAAGAACAACATCACATGTGAATTGTTGACATGGCCAACCTGAAGAAAGATCGACTTGGGGGTAGAATTCACTGGCATAATTTGTGTACAATCTGCAAAACACAGGATTACAATAATAGCTTAATGATAAAAGGCATACATTAAGTGAGGGCAATGTTGGGAATATAAATAAGTCATAGCTCCTGACTCACTTTCCATTAATGAATACATTAAATGGAAATATTATATTTCAAGTTCCTCTTAGGCAAAGTAAAAAAAAATGAGTAGAAAGATTTATATAAACTGTACAACTTGGAAAATGTATACCCTTTGATGATCTTAAAAAGCTAGGGTAGGCTGGGATCTCAGATCTATGTTCTTGCAAGTGCATCCATGGGCTGAAGACCCTGGGATTGGGACATAGAAGTTAAATCACAAATAACTTGGTTTTTGCATTAATGGGTGTTCAGCACACAAAGAGCTCCAGTCTTCAGCTTGCCCCTCTAAAAATTCCATGACAGCCAATTTTTCCCAGCAGGAAAATTTTTCTTTATTGACTGATATAATATCTCAACATCTTCCATTCAATGGAAGAAACAAGTTACCTCACATATAAGAAAACACTCTAGAGAAAGAAAACTAGGAGGCTTAGGCAGAGGACCCCAAATAAAAAGCCATTCCATATGCTCAAGTTCTGGGAATAAAGCTTACTGATCATATGCAAATCTCCCTTAGATCACAAAATATTTGTTTACTATTGATTTCCAAGCATCTAAATGGGCTTCTAAAATCCCAAGCAGTAGTTCAGATAAGGGATTATAAAGCACATATATTTGTTAATTCCCAGAAAAGGTTTTCACACACTCTCTCTGTGGATACTTGACAAACTGGACTCCACAATCTTCACTGACATATTTGATAAACAAGTCAAATAGTGGACAATTGTATACTGAACACAGGTGTTAGAGTAGTCACTGTTGCACATGCCTGTAATCCCAGTAGCTTGGAAAGTTGAGGCAGGAGGGCCTTGAGTTCAATGCCCAGACTCAGAAAAAGTGAGGCACTAAGCAACTCAGTTAGATGCTGTCTCGAAATAAAATACAAAATAGGGCTGGGGATGTGCGACTGAGTTAAATCCCAAGTGCCAACCCCCCAAGAAAGAGAATAATTTTGTCAATAATCTAATACCAAACAAAGAGTCAAGAAACTATGGATATGGAAAAAAAGAAAACCCTTGCACTCTGTTGGTGAAAATGTAAGTTTAAAAAAGTCACTTGTGAAAATAATGTAAACTCCTTGAACTATTTAAAACAGAAATAACATATAACATGGTTAAATTAATTCTGGATATAAATTCAAGGAGTTAAAATGAGTAAGTAAAAAAAATGACTGCATGCCCATTATCATGTAGCAGTATTGCCAATAGTCAAAGAAAAAAAAAAGACTTAAGTGAAGGGTGTCTCAGGAGATTTATTTCAGGTGCAGGGCATTAAACCACTCTCCAGATAATCTCCACACAATATTTTAGAGTGCTTCTCCCTTTCCAGTGTACAGATACGGTCTCAATACCCTGCATAGTAACTATTGCCTGGCTTTCAGGGTGACTTGCAATTTCCAAATAGATTTTTTTATTATCTGGGTGGAAGCAGAACCTCAGTCTCCTGAGCACTGTGAAGAAAGCCTAGAAATGAATCTGAAAGAATGACAAGTTCCAGAAATTAAAACTCGATCAGATAGTGTAAGTCATAGCTTTTGAACTTATCATATGTTGGATTAAACAATTATCATCCAAGAGCACCTGATTGGAAACTGCTGCTCTCCTGGTCTGCATCCACTGAGCCTACTATCTAATAACAGTAGATGGCATCAACTCCAGGAATGAATGAGGCCAGAATGAGTCAAGATAGGCATGTTCTTGTGTGCATTTACTTCATTTTTTAAAGGTGATTATAATTGAGTACAGAGAGCAGCTTTTTTAAAAGGCAAGTTTATCCAAAAGTTATGGAGTCTAGCCTGGCAATAGGATATTTACATTAAGCCTTTTATATAGGATAATATCAATGTATGAATTAAATGCATACATATTGTTAATTACTGAAAACTATATAATGGGCAATAATTTTTTTATTAAAGTCTCTTCATCTAATTTCTAAAAAGACAGTTAGAACTCTCAACTGGGAAGCACTCCCCTAATCTCCAACTACAAATAATATGTTAGGCACAGGTGTAGATTTAACTATTTTAGTATATAAAATTAAAAAAAAGACATAGTTGAAATTTATTTTAATCACAAAACTGAATATATCTAGAGAATTCTTATTATGAGACAAATATAAAATTACTAATAAAGAATATGTATGTATTTAGAATTCCATCCTCACAACTCCCTCAATTTAAATGCTCTAGCACAACTTAATTCATAATGATCACATTCCATTTTGAGAATATGGCTTCCCTGTCCTTGGGGAGTCAAAGGGCCTGGACCCCTGCATTCCATACAAGAGATATGAGAATACACTTTCTAATAAATGTTTTTCCACAAAACGAAACAGCAGTAGTGGCACTGCCCTCAGAAAGAGAAGTAAGACCAAAAGACAAGGTATAAAAGATAATGTTTTATTTTTTTTAATTTTTTTTTATTTTTGTATTTGATGCTGGACACAGACTCATTCCCATTTCAGATGTCAGATAGCATAACAGAGAGTTCCAAGAGTTAGATGTCTCATTTTGGTGTATCTTTTCACAGCCTTGACTCTAAAACTTAAATATATTAGAGACAAACATCTTATTTTGTAACTTAGCCTTTGACCTAATGCCTACCCCTTCTGTGATATTGTTTCCTCAGTTTGTATGAGGTATTGTGACAGTTTTTGCATCAATCTGATGTATACATGTCTGCATAAGCTAATAGCACCTCAATAATGGTCCAGACTTAACTTAGGGAAAAGGAAAGCAGTACCAATAAGGCAACTGCTGTTTTCCACAGAATTTTCTCCAACTATGTGACAGAATCTTGGTTTCCAATTATAAATGGTGAATGATTCACTCTAAAGCTTATTAGATTTTGATTGGGCTGCTTTATTAATTCAAGCTGGGCTTATCTGGGTTTTTCTGGTAGAAGTAGTTAGCTGATGGCTGGTGAACTTCAGAGGGTTAGCTATCATCCTCACAAGCAGCACCTTGATTCTCTGCTTTGATAATTTCTCCACTAAGGTAGGCTTGTTATTTTGGACACAACAGGATTTGAAAAGTAAAATCAAAAGAAATCAAGGTCTTCTGAGTGTAGGTACTATACTATTTACTTTCATCTTTACTGGTTCCTATGAGCTACAATAAATAAAAAAATGCAAATAACAGTGGTGGGTGCCTGAACATAATACAAGTGTCTCAGGAGACTGTGGCAGGAGAATTCTTAAAAACATTCTTTAAACTGAGCCTCAGCAATGTTGAGAAACTAAGAAACTCAGTGAGACCCTGTCTATAATAAAATACAAAATAGGGGCTGGGGATGTGGCTCAATAGCCAAGTGCCACTGACATCAATTCTCAGTACTCCACCTCCACTCCAATAAGAAAAAAAAATAAATATTAGATAAATTTAGGAATAGATTCTGCATTTCAAGAGGTGAAGATGAAAAACACAATACGTAGTTTATAAAGGCAGAAAATAAGGAAGAATTGCTGATATCAAGCACTCTATATCATTCAACCCTATTTTATACATGAAGCTTATATAATGATTTGAAGGAAAAAATGTGTTTGTATATCCACAGCTATTAAGCGGACCAGGTAGAATTCAGAATCAACTATGCATGACTCCAAATCCCAAAGATTTCCACTAAAACACATACTTCATGCAAATTTGCTTACTTTCTGAGGTTTTGGACAGAGACATACCAAAAAGAGCAGGATATGTAACCATATTGTGTACATTACCAGTGGGGATAATATACTCAAGAGTGTTCTTCTGAGCCTTCTAAAAAAAAACTTGGAATAATTTTGAGTAATGGCTGATGTCTCAATTAAAAAAAAATAGTAATCAACAATATATTCTTAATTTCTTACCATGTGAGAAATATAAAAATGCTACAATACATCCCATAGGCATGGCATTAAAATATTCTTTGGAAATTTTAGAAAAAGAATACATCATCTGTTTCCTAAAAGTGCTAAAAATGAAAATTTAAAAACCCATGAAAGAGTGTAGAAGAACACAGCACTTTTAAACAAGATACCACAGAATACACTAGAATTCCCTGATGAGATTATTATCTGTGCCTTTCTATGTGAGAACATAAAGCTACATGGAACTTGTGTCAATACAAAAGGATTTAAAATAGACATAATTGGGAAATGCATTCCATGATTATGATATATATGCATTGATAGAGCACTATTTTAAGTTTAATTGCAAGAATTATTTTAAATATCATAAGAGAAATCCATATATGAGTTAGAGTAAAAAATAAATATAAATGAATAGAAATTAACTTATGTTAATAAGTGAGAATGATTTTCAATAATGCAAGTTAACAATATTTCATCTTTATAAAATACAAAAACTAACAAAACATGGTGGCACATATCTAAAATCCCAGTGGCTCAAGAGGTAGAGGTAGAAAAATAATAAATTCAAAGTTATCATCAGCAACTTAGTGAGGCTCTAAGTAACTTTGAGGGGTTCTGTCTCTAAACTATAATATATAAATATGAAAAGGTATGGGGATGTGGATTAGTGGTGAAGTGCCTCTGGTTCAATCCAAGGTAAAAAAAAAAAGTGTTTTTTTTTTTTTCTAAAAATGTGCTTCAATTTTTTCACTAGTTGTTCTTGTTAATGTCTCATAAAATTAAGTAAAAATGTTCTGTCATTACATATTATATCATACTGACATTGACATATCCTATTACCTTAATCATTTTAATTATTTGAATATTCAGGTACTATATATACAAATAAGATTGAACAACACAACAATGGAAGAAAACTAGAAGTCTATAAGTAAACTACGTACCTGTGGTCAATTTAATTTTGACAATTGTGTCAGAAAAATTAAATGGATAATAAGTAGTCTCTTCTTTAATGTAGATTGATATAAATGCATGTTTCTGTTTCAAGTAATGTTATTGGATTTTACATGAGATTATGTACAATATTTAACATAAAGTGTGTTTTACACTAGAATATAAGAACTAAAACTATAAAAAATTAAGAAGAAAACAACTACATATTTATAAATCAGATTCAGCTGTGGAGTCTTCCTTATGCTTCCAAAGTAAAAATAAGAAATAAGAAATTGGACTTTGAAAAACTGTTGTACAAAAAATAACCTCACCATGAAAGTGAAGACATAATAATCAAGTTTTCCTTTTTGTTTTCAAAGACCTATCTTTACCAAGTTTTTAGCCTTGGCTAGAGGGCAGTCATTCCTTCTTATTGAGAGGCTGATTGAGCCTAGAGCCCAAATAATTACTTTTTTAGGCTCTCATACTCCAGTGCCAAAATGCACCCTTCATAATTACCCAACAATAAGGGACTAAACCATTGAAAAAAATGTTATACATCCCAGAGACCCCACATTTTTTAAGCTGTTAAGTCAATGATAATTCCTAAAATCTAGATGACTTCATAGTACATAGTATATAGTACAGAGTACATAGAACTGCTACCACAGTTCTAATATGTCTTTGTTATACCTTTGAATGAACAACTATGTGTTTATTTTTGACATTATTCTTTTGTTCCTTTTGCCTATCCAAAGCAACTGTTTCATATTATGTAAATAAAAATTATAAATATTTGCAAAAATACCCTAAAATAAAGCAATATGGTAAAGAAAAAAAATGTAAATATGCAGAATATTGAAAATTCCATGCCTCTCTGATACAAAAGTAAAATTACATTGATGGTTTCTTGGTAAAATAAAGAATTACTAGATGAAGAAGCATTTATTTCTGAAATATACCAAAAGTAACTGGAAATGTATTGAGACTGTCATTCATATAGGAATATTTATTAGTGAACTATTCATAAGAACCAATATGTAAAATCAATGCAAGGTAAATAGATAAATGGAAACCATGTAAATCCTCACAGTAGACTGTTACTCAGTAATATTATATTTGTGTTGCTAGAAATTGAACTCTGGGCCTCACACAGGCTAGGAAAGCACTCTACCACTGAGTTATTATCCCAGCCATATTGAGCAAGTAGGATTCATAAGAGCACTAAATGTTACAATGAATGTGTACAAGGAAACCTTTAGCTAATTGAAAGTAAGCAGAGAAACTGTAATGTGATTTACAATTAATATTATATTTATTTTTTTTGCACAAGTAAATTCATGAATCCAAAACACATATAAGTCATTGTCTAGACTATGTGAAAAATAAAAAAGGAAAAACTTGTAGTGGGCAGTAATTACTTTTCATCTAAAATAGTTTCTGAAGCTAAATACCCGGGATGGTAAACATGTGAATATAATAAATGATAAAGAATTACACCCTGAAAATATTTATAAAGTTAATTTTAAGTTCACATGTGCTTTCTAGGAATGAAAAGATAAATAATTTATGGAATTCATAAAGCAGCCAAAATTAAAGCCTGTAAAATAGGGAAATAAAAATGTAACTTATTACTGTTAAAAAAAAAAACACTGAGTTTTCATTATGAGATCCACTTACATTTATGTGAATATACTGTGACTTTTTTAATTTTCATTTTTACTTGATAATTTGTAATAAGTATATAAGAAAACTATGTGTATACATCAAACACTATTTTAAAGTTGTCAAGTTTTTAATATTCTTATGTGAATTAATATTCATTTTTGTGAGTGTGTGTGTGCATGCACCAATGGAGATCAAACCCAAGATCTTGCACAAGCATGGCAGGTGTTCGACTGTTTTGCCACAACCCATGTAAAAATGTATATTTTAATCTTGGTTGCCTCTCTCTCTCTTTCTCTCTCTCTCTCCCCCTTTCTTTCTGTCTCTCTCTGTCTCTGTCTTAGCCCCTCACTCTCTATCTTTCTCTCATTCTCTCTGTTTTGTATTTTTGCACACAGATGGCACCCTGGGGTCATTTACCACTGAACTACATCCCTAGTCCTTTTGATTTTTTTGGCAGAGAGTTTTTCTAAGTGTATTAGGCTGGCTTCTAATTTATAATCCTCCTGCCTCAGTCCTCAGTCCTGGGGTTACAGGCATGACTTGCTATATCTGCCTATTTATCTCTTTTTGAAAAGATATCTAATGCCAATTTTCAACTGTATTATATATATATTTCTTATTGCAAAAGTGGAACATTTATTCTGTTCTAATTAACATTCTGTTAATACTCTATTGATTGTTGTTGCTATTTTCTGAGTGAATAAATATTTCACATGATTAACTAGTATTTTCTAATACTTCACATATATACTTTCTTGTATTGCCTATTTATTTTATGTAGAATATAAACTTGATCTCCCTGCTGATTAGTGTGCTCAGTCTCACACAATCCTTAGTTCTCTGGGCTCCTCAGGCTCCTCATTCCTGCTTTTGCTCTAGTTCAGTGTCGGCAATCTCTCTTACCTATGCTCTTGCATATGTCATGGGTCTTACTCTAACATAGCAAGGAACTAGTCTGCATTAAAAAAAACAAAAATCATCTATAACTCATAGCCATGTTTTCAGACAGAAGAAACTATGCATAGGGACAGTTAGATTTATGAAAAAGGAGTCACAAGGCATTTACTAAAAGACAAAATGAAACCTGAGAAATAAGATCCTGAGCATAAAGTTTCCTGACATGTTATTTACATATAAGTTATCTGAGTAATTCACAAAGATGCAAATTACACAATTTATCATACATTGGTAAAACTGGCAATTTTGGAGGCTGAGGTCAGAGGATTACAAATACAAAGCCAACTAAGCAAGGTCATTCTATTTCCAATTGTGCTCTCTTAAAATCTAATAGCTTTAGGGGGCAGTGGAACACTACTGTAATCACAGAAATGTTGAAGCTTGAATCAGGAGGATTGCAAGTTGGAGTCCAACTTCAACAACTTACTGAGGTCCTATGCAACATAGAGAGACCATGTCTTAAAATTGAAAATTCTCAGGCTGTGACTCATTGGTAAAGTGTCAATGGGGTCAGTCACCAAAACCTTTAAAATGACTAATATCTGAAATTTTGTGAAAATGAATTAATTATCTAATAGTTCTTTAAATTACAAAATTAGCACTTAGGTGAAGCAAATATGGCCTACAAGTTTTTTAGCCTCTACTGTAATTTCTATTTGAAGGAGATAACTAACAGTTGCAAATCAAAGGAACATGATATATATTGTAAATAACTGATGAACTGTAATCTCCTGAGACCAGGACATATACATTACTTTTAGTTCATTATCCAGTTTCATAAAGCCTAATTATAAAAGTATGGGTTTAATAACCAGTTTTATTAACAAATATTAATTTAGTAATAAAATAAAAAAAACAAATGTGAAGTATGAATCTTGTTGTGGATGGACTTTTAATTTTTATTTATTTATGTATATATGATGCTTAGAATTGAACCCAGTACCTCAAACTTGCTCAAGAAGCTCCAGGCATGACAGTGTACATCTATAATTTTAGTAAGTTGTGATGGTGAGGCCAACCAAATAAGTACAAGATTCCTTGTTATGATGGTGAACTTCTGTAATACCAGTAGCTCATAAGGAAAAAGCAGGTAATTCTCAAGGTTAAAGGCAACCTCAGAAATTTAACCAAAAACAAAAGTTTTTCAAGTAACTCAGTGGTTAATTTTCTCTGGGTTTAATGCCTGATACTAATGAAAGTACAAAACTGGCAACTTAGGCAGAGATGATTTTGCTCAACTATAAAGCACTGCTAGACTTTATCCCCAGTACAAAGAAGAACAAAAAATAAGAAGAATAAAATAAAGAGCCACATATTTACTTAAGTCAATTCCACAGTAAAATTAAAAATTAGTTAATTAATTAATCAGTGCATTTTGAGGACTGATTTTCATTGGTGAATAACCAATGTGGCACTAAGTACATGCTAGACTAGAAGATACACATCCTGAAACTTTTGGTTGCACGCTGAAAAAAAAAGTGCAAATTAGTAAAATTAAACAAGGATTTTTGTACCAAGCCAAATGTATGTGTGTGGATGATGAAAAAAAAATGTCTGAAGACACTCTCTATTTTTTACATGTTTTTCTTTAGAAACCTCAAAATATGTGTCAAACAATATAAAGAAGAATACTAAGAATGCTTACCACATAGTGAGAGGTTTTTGTTTGTTTGTTTTTGTTTTTATTTTTCAGGTTAGGGTTTTTGAGGAACTAGGGACATATATTCTAAATATGCAGTTTTATGCATTGCTTTCAATATCCATTAAGAAAGTAGAAAATGTGTATTTCTATTGCCTTTTATACTTTTGTTTGTACCTTTACGTGTCTATTTTTTTGAGCTACTTTTCTGGACCAGCAATTATAAATAGTTGGAACTTTTTTTATTGTTCATTAGTTCTGCTGGGCTAAACTTTCATGAATATCTTCAGGCTGTCATGCTAAAGGTCTCTCAAAATATCATATTTTAATTAATGTACACTGAATAAATTATGAGCTGTTTCTAATGGACACATTGTGGTAACATATTAATTACTAAAACAACTCACAATCACCTATGAAGTAGTCACACTACTATTTTCTTTATAGGCTTATCAGATATGATGATAACCTGAATAAATACAATTAAATATTTATTTTTGAATGAAACTAAAATTTGTCATTGGCCTACTCATCATGAAATGACAAATTTGAGTACAAACAGTAAAAAGTGTGTCTGAAATAGCTACATTGGGGCCATATAAGATTGAAGAAATATGAGCTTATTCATTTTTAGTTACTACATAGCTACAAAAATATTAAATGTTGTAAAACACTGTCAATAACATAACATTAGCATGATATATATTTAATTTAATAAGTACAACAGAAAAATTATAGAGAAACATTACCCCCCCAAAAAATTGCTACCACAATAATAGTTGCATAATGAGTGGAAATATATTTCTGTAAGTGCAACATAGTTGTATTTGCTAGTTTAAAATGACATCAAATTAAAATGTGCAAGATCTAGCTGGGTAAGGTGGCTTAAGCCTAGAATCACAGTAGCTCTGGAGACTGAGGATGGAGAATTTCAACTTCAAAGCTATCCTCAGCAACAAGGCACTAAGCAAATCTGTGAGGCCCTGCCACTGAATCAAATAAAAAAAAGGTCTGGGTATGAGGCTTAGTACTCCCGTAGCCCTGAGTTTAGTTTCTAGTTATTACCACCACCAATCAGAGACATTGATGGGAAACTTTGAAGAAACCAATATCAATGAGGTAGAAAAGTAGAGAATGGGACCATAAAATTGATCAAACTACATTCACTTAATGAAACAAATGATAGGAAACTAGCCAATAAATTGACCAAGTTTAAATTGAGTAGGTTAAAAAGCCGAAAATAAAATAGCCAATCTCCAAAATATAGAACCAGAATGATCAGAAAATATATATATATATATATATATATATATATATATATATATCCTCCTTTTGTGAAAATCAGGGTTTTTTTTAGTTCCAAATAATAAAATGTATCCCTATTAGGTTCATAAGAAAATAATAGTTAAGGCATAAGTTATCAGAAGTAACTAAAAGCAAAGAGAACATGTGAGTATCTAACATGAAGAGAATGGTTTAGCAAAGAACACCAATAAGTTACCCTAGGAGATATAGGAAGACTCTGTCTCAAAACAAAGAATCTAAAAGGGGCTGGTGGTTAAGCACCTCTGGGTTCCATTCCTGATAACAAAAAAACCACAGTTAACATGAACCTGCCAAGTCCAGACAACAACAGTGAAAAACTGTCATCCTTTGTCAAATTCATCACCTTGTGAAGGACAGATACTAGTTTTCATGAAATCACATTCATAAATTTATCCACCACTATTTTTTTGTAGAATTGGACTCAAATTCTGCAGCAATAATGCAAGACAGAGTTTCTCTGTATCTTACGTGGTATTTTGGAATCTAGGGTTGGATTTCAATTTGAAACCACTGAAAAGACAAATCTGAATCTTACAAACTTTCTACACATACTCAGGGGTAGCAAAAGGTAATTAGGTAATTAGATGTTTTCTTTTTCTGTTTTTTCTTTTTACTTTGATACCCCCAAGATTAAACAAAGAGATATTTTACTACTGAGCCACATCCCCAGTCATTTTTATATTTTATTTTGAGACACAGTCTCACCAGGTTGCATAAGGCCCGGCTAAGTTGCTAAGGCTGTCCTCAAATTTGCAACACTCCTGTCTCAGCCTCTGGAGCAGGAAGGATCACAGGTGTGCACCACTGTATCTGGCTGGCTGTAAGTTGGGATTTTTAACAACAACAAAAAAAAGGTGGACTTTAATCCACCTCTCTCTTGCCTCTTTAATAATAGTCCATCCCATTTGGCTCTGAATAAATAAACCTGGGCCTCAGATAGGTGAGCACATCATTTCAAAGTGATACACAGAAAGCTTTGGTGCTGAGGGAGCACAGATGTATCAGGCTCAAGGGGCAGGGAAGGTCCCTGACTGCAGGACATGCTTCCTCCTGGTCTTGCTCATGGAAAGCATTCAGGATCACACTCCCAGGCACCTGGACCATGACTCCAGTCTATGAGGATTTTCAGGTTTGCACAGCTCTGCACTGGGGTGGGTGGTCATTATGCTCTGGGAGAGGTTTTGCTCCTTCACACCATGAGAGACTGAAAGGGCAGGAGTCACTGCTGACCTGGCCCCTCAGCACCAGCATCCACAGGCTGACTGTCCACCTGTCTCCAAGGAATGGAAACAGAGCTTGGGGAAAACAAGGTCCCAAGGAAGTAGCTGTTTAGATGAGGCCTTTTCCAGGAGATTTCTGCCCCCAGCAGCTTCCCTGAGAGGCTGCACCCCACACCTCAGGCTGCCCTCTAGGAGGAGCTGACCCAGGGCCTGAAATTCTGTTCACCCTGCAAGGCTCAGGGCAGCTGTGGGCACTCTGAGGCAGCTCCAGGAGAGGATAGTGGCTGAGGACATGGGACTCTGGGAGGTGTCCAAAGGGAACCTCTGCCCAAGAAATCTGACATGGTGTCTACACCTAAGGAAGATAAAGGAGAAGCACAAGATTTTTACAGCTGTGAACTCAAGTTCTCTATACAATTGCATCTACATCAAAGAACCTTCAGAGTACTTGACTTTGGCTAACTAGACCACCATGAGGGTGGAAAGGCAGGGTTCTGTATGGAGATCAAACATTATCTTGGGCTATTTTAAGCCTTTTAATAGCCAATCATCTTGATTTCTGTATCAGACCACAATCTCAAAACTTCTCAGAATATATCACTGACCTTACTAGACGTCTCCAAAATCTACCAAAGCTCAGAGTGCAGTAACAGACATACAGAAGAAATTTTCTTTAATTTTTTTTTGTACCCCACCAATCTGATGTTCCTACCAATGCAATTGGTTAATGCAGTGATACACAGTTTGTTTTATAAAAGTTCATGGAGGACAGGCACAGTGGCACAAAACTGTAATCCCAGCAGCTTGAGAGGCTAAGGCTAAGATAGGAGGATTGCTAAATTCAAAGCCAGATTCAGCAGCTTAGTGAGACCATCAGGAACTTAGTGACATCATGTCTGAAAATACAATATAAAAAGGGCTGGGAATGTGGCTCAGTGTTTAAGTTCCCCTGGGTTCAATCCCTGGTTTATTAAAAAGGAAAAAAAAAAAGAATGAAAGAAAGAAAGAAAGAAAGAGAAGAAAGAAAAGAAAGAAAGAAAGAAAGAAAAGAAAGAATGGATGGATGGATGTAATCTCTTCCAAGCAGGGTCACACACATCATTCATGGTAACTTGAATCCATGTTCCTTAGTATGATAATTAATATCTGGGTTAAAATGAACTATTTTCTGTAGCTAGGGTTGTCGATGCCTTTAATCTCAACAGATTGGGAAGCTGAGGCAGGAGGATCACAACTTTCAGGCCAGGCACCATAGCCAGATCCCTTCTGAAAATCATGGACTATCAGAAAAGGGAGCAGTTATACTCTAGTGATGTAGCCCAGAATTCTATATCCCTGGGATCTATAAACAACATCCTTATTCCCTTTAAAGCAGTTATTTTGACCAAACACAAGGAAGTGTTAAGTGATCATTCTTTCCCCTCAAGGATAATATTCACAAATAGAAAACAAATGCTTTCAAAAGTGTTCTTCTTGCCAGGGACATTGGCACAGGGCTGTAATCCCAGATACACGGGAGGCTGAAGCAGGAGGATCAAAAGTTGGAGGCCAGCCTAAATTCCAAAACACGGGGAAGGGAGGAAGGGAGGGAGGAAGGGAGGGAGGAAGGGAGGAAGGGAGGGAGGAAGGGAGGGAGGAAGGGAGGGAGGAAGGGAGGAGGAAAGGGAGGAGGGAAGGGAAGGAGAAAGGGAGGGAGGAAGGGAGGGGGGAAGGGAGGGAGGAAGGGAAGGGGAAGGGAGGGGGGATGGGAGATTGATTCTTTCCAATATTTCACTAAGCGATAATGACAATTAGCAGAAGGTGTCCATTTGAAACGAGTGGGAAGAAGAATGTCTGACCGAGCTGTGAGGTGAAGGGAAGGTGGCATTTTAGAAGGCAGGAGGCGACTGCAATTTGGAGGACCTCCACTGGGTGGAGCTCCACTGGGAGAAGGAAGGTGCATTTGTGGCACTGCTTCCTACACGTTAGGAAAAGTGAGTGCGGGCCACCAGTAGGGAGCAAAGGGGACACCTGGGACCTGAGCCACCCTTCCAAACCCAGGAAACCAGGAGACGGAGCCAAGGGCCACCCGACAGCGGGGACTCCGGGGCACTCGGCAGCTCACCAGCGCGCCGCCCCGAGGCAGGTGCTGACCGCCTACCTTCAGCGAACTCACCATTTTTGGCTTCTCTGGTGACCTGGCGTCCTCTGGAGGAACCTCTGGGCACCCAAGATCTCAGGGAACACGGGCAGCGCAGAGTCATCTGGGTCCCAGGAACAGAGAACACGGGGCCTGGAGCAGGAGTAGACCAGTCGGTGAGGAAGAAAAGCCGCGAGGTTTCGGAAGCCCGGCCTTCCCCTGCCTCTGCGCACTGATTGGACAGTTCCCCCCCAACAACCCGGATGTATGGCCTCCAAGCCCGCCTCTGGATCGTGACTGACAGCTAACATCATCCAATCACTGGCTGAAATTGGGTAGAGTGACAGATTCTTGGCCCCAACCCCTTTCAGGAGGAGCTTCCGGGCTGTGCTGGGAACAAATCCAGGTGGGAAGCTTTGGCTTAACCTCTGGGACAGAGGTGACACTTGGCGCTGAGCTAGGCTTCAGCCATAGAGTGCTTTCCCAGCATGGCAAGGACCTGGGTTTAACCTCAACACAAAAACAAAGCACAGCTTCTCCAGGAGGCTGAGGCTGGAGGAGCCTAAGGTCAGGTCAGCATCTGCAAACAGTGAGACCCTCTCTTAAAATATGAAAAGGTGGTGATGGAGCTCAGAGGTCAGGGTCAATCCCCTTTGGGTTTATTCCCCAGTACCTTAAAAAAGAAAGAGCGATATTTATATATATATTATATATATATATATATATATATATATATATATATATATATATATATATATATTTTATATACATTTTGTATATATGAAATATATATTATATATTTTTTTATAAAATATATAGTATATATTATATATTTTATATATAAAATATGTATTATATATAATATTCTATATATAAAATAGATATTTTGTATAATATATTTATATTTTTTATATAAAATATATATTTTATATATAATATATTATATATAACATATCTATAAAATATATATATATATATATATATATTTTTTTTTTTTTTTTCCCCCAGGTGATGCGCAACCTCAAGCGACTTAGAAAGACACGGGTCTCCAAAATTTGAAACACTATTTAAAGATATCATATATATGACCCATATATAATATCTAAAAATGAAAACTATTTAGTAATTCTCCTCACCTCCTGGCCTCTGTTGCTTTGAGGAGGCTCCTGATCTATGAAAGGAAGCAATTGGGGTTTGCTCTGATACTCAAGGTTCCATCCCCAGCAGAAAGTGTGGGGGAGGAAGGAGGGCGATCCTCTAGGGCAGCAATGTGCCATGGAAATAAAATGGGTGCTTTGGGCTTAGTGTAGATGTTCTACTTCGACTGTTAGGAAGCCTTCTGCAGAGATGTGACTCTGGTGACCCCGCAGGTCTGGTCAGGTATTCAGCCAAAACCAAACAGAAAACGTTATAATGCAAAGCAGGAAAGAAACTTTGACCAGTGCAGCTACACCAGGAAGACAAGGAAACCCTGTCCTTACCCTGTCTTCAGATGCTGACAAGGACTTTGAGATTTTATAGAAAGGGTAAGCATAGGCATGCATGGATAGAGGAACTTGTATCTAGGATTCAGTATTATCTGTAGGATTTAAGCTTCAGGCATCTGTGGTCTTATAACTTGTCTGTGAGCTCACACTCACTTGCCCCCTTGACACATGTCACTCTATTGCAAAGACTGACCTCACTTTGTCAGGAGGAAGTCCGCCTCCTGTGTATTCTTTCCATGTCAAGGTCTTCAAGAAAAGCCACAAGCCCTAGGAAGCAACATACCCCCAGTAGCTGACCCAGCACTCTCAGCATCCTGGGTTTGAACTGATAGTCCAATCAGAAAGAAACCAAAACCCTGCTCAGCTGGGCCCATTAACCCTGCATATAAACCATAAAATATTGCCACTTAGGGCCAATACTGCCTGTCATGTCTATCCCCGTCTTGGAAATTAAGTACAACTTTATTCTCAACTCTTAAGTTGGGCGTTGTGAAGTCTATCACATCCTGTTCACTGGCGCAAGTTCATTCTACCTAACAATATTGCCCAAGGCAAGGGGGGGGGGCTATTGTATAAAAAGTCATATTCCCACAGGTGTGGAAAAGTGGACACATAGCTGCCCAGGGCTGAGAATTGAATTCCAGGTGCCTTTATTGTCCCCCATGGTAGAGATTGAATTGAGGGCAGGGGGACTTTGCCACTGAGCATTCCTTTTATTGTGGTTCAAAGAAGGTGGGTGTGAGCATAACTGTAATGGGCCTGAGAGAATAACTCCAGATGTTGACTCCAACCTACTATCAATCCAATGAAGAAGTTGACAAATCAGAGGGTGAGGCCAAGCATGGTTGTTCATGTCTGTAATCCCAGAGGCTCAGGAGGCTGAGACAGAAGGATGGCTAGTTTGAATCTAGCCATCAGCAAAAATGAGGTGCTAAGCAACTCAATGAGAGCCTGACTCTAAATCAAATACCAAATATGGCTGGGTATGAGAATATAGTATTTTGCCTTAAATGTACAATTGAGACATAAGAAAGGCAGCCTGAGGGCAAGTAGAGCAAAATGGAGAGTCACGTGTACAGCCCCAGACTGTCCATGTGGCAGATCCCGAGTCCATGCACCTGAACCACCCTGGACCCACACAGGAGGTAGGGGAGGGGTCACCCTGACCAAGAGAGAAAGGAACAGTGTTGATTTAGGTAAAGGCAAAAGTATCTAGGTCTAAGATGCACTCAATCCAAGAAGACTTTCCTGGCACAAAAGGACAAAGGGAGTTGGGGACAACTAAGGGTGTATTGCTTTATATAAAAATATGTGTGGGGGGGGTTGATACCAGGAATTTGACTGAGCGCTGCCTAACCACTGAGCCAAACTTCCAGCTCTCTTTTACTTTTACACAGGGTCTGGCTAAGTGGCTTAGGGCCTCCCTAAGCTGCAGAGGCTGGCTTCCAACTTGCAGTTTTCCTGCATTAACCTCCCAAACCACTGGGATTTAAGGCATGTGCCACTCTGCCCTGCAGCGTACTTCTTTAAACAGCCCAGTGGGACACAGGGAAATGCAGATAAAGATCTGGAAGTTGGTGCACCCCATAGTACTTTGCCAAAGAGGAACTTGGGTGGGAAGCGGGGACCCTTGTGAACCAGAGGATAAAATGCTGACTGCAACTTGCCTGCTTACCCAGATGTTCCATCCTGTAACACTGTCAGCAAAAGCTGTGCTTTTTCTGTACCTGTGTCTCTTAGTCTTTTAGGGGACACAGGCAAGAATGGTGGGAACAGACGGTTAAGAGAATAATCCTGTAAAATGGGCCCACCGTGCTGACCTGCACATGCATTCTTTTCCAAAAAGCAATTTACCTGCAACTCTGCCTGGAGTAAGTGCACAGGAGATGTCCCATTCCTCAGCAGACTAGTAACCTGCTAGAGCAGCCTCCACAATTTAGCTTCACTCTATCTCAAAATAAAGCTTGCAATAGAGATGTAGTTCAGAGGCCCGGCATGGTGGCACACACTTCAAGTCACAGCAGCTTGTGAGGCTGAGGCAGGAGGACCATGAGTTCAAAGCCAGCCTCAGCCATTGTGAGGTCCTAAGCAATTTGGCGAGACCCTTTCTCTAAATAAAATACAAAATGTGGCTGGGGATGGGGCTCAGTGGTTGAGTGCCCCTGTGTTCAATCCCCAGTCCCCACCCCCCTCAAAAAAGACATAAGAAAATAGAATGTTAAAGGGCAGATATAAATCTAAGGACATCAACAGTGACATTATATGGGAATTGACTGAGCAATCCTATTCAAAGGTAGAAGTCATCAGAAAAACTAAAAATAAAACAATGTCCAATTCTACGCACCTGAGACCCAGATCAGGAAATGTAATGAGCAAACTAGTCCCATCTTTGCCCCAGATCTCCCTCCTGGCTGCCTGAGTGAATGCAGGTTGGGGATCTGGCTTCCAACAAGACTCTGATCAGGAAGGGGAGACCCAAAGAGGTATGGGGAAGCCCTGCGAGAGACCAGGTTCCCCTTGGTCAGGATAGCCACAAAGGGCTTGGGGTTTGAGGTGGGCTCTTCTTCCAGCAGAAGGGCCAAGCCAAGAGCCTACTACTAATGATCTACTATTGAAACAAAAAAGGCATTAGTAGAAAACATACTATCTCTGGGACATAACCAACTTGGAAGATCCAGATGATGATGATGATGATGATGATTATTATTATTATTATTATTCTGCCAAACATTCATCAGAAGGATCTTCATCTTTTCTCGATTTTATTGGGAAGCCTTGCACTTGGCAGTGGTAACACAGACATTTTCATTTGGTATGATGCTTCAGCCTCTCCACAAACCACGGAGCAGAGGGTTCAGTCACAATATTTATTACAGTGGCTTTTTAGAGCATTTTAAATCAGTTCTGATTTTTCCATCAGCATTTATCTGACTATGAAAGCTCTTGGAAGTAATTTAAGTCCAACATTAAGAGAATCCCTATGTCGTAAGTTTGAATCAGAGCCATAAAGACTGTATCATAGAAGCAAGGACTTCAAAGATCATGAGACCAGGAGCTGGCCTAGATCTGGTTAACTGGCATGCACCTGTTTCAGACCTGAACCTTAACTTCAGCAGAGTGTAGCTCTGAAACATCAGCTGATAATAACTAAGATGAGCTGTATTCATACAGGCTACAGGATAGTCATCATCCTTTCTCTTAATTCTCACATTTAAGAAGTCTGTTAGGTCTGTCAGTGATGTAGATATTCTGAAGGCAAAAGACAAACATCCTAATATCCTTTTGGGTGCTATCTCACTGAGTATTAGGGTATTACCAATAAAACCTCCAGGTGACAGGCATCCTCCTGTAATTGTTCTTGTCCATTCTAGGAGACCAGCCTAAATGCATCCACTATTTCTAGGAGACCAGCCTAAAATGCATGCACTATTTCTAGAACTCTTGTGTGGTACTGACTAGACATTTGCATAATACTCAAGAATACTCAGGAATAATACTTAGGAAAGGTGCCCATTTCTATTGTAGAATGATCAGGGCAACCCTACATTGGTGGATACCTTATGTAAATAACTGGCCTGTAGAGAAAAATTCTATTTCAACAATGTTTCTATTTGGACAATGGTCCAGATAAGAAGTCTTAATTTCTAAGGGCAGCATGATTGTCTGGTTTAGGTTTCTCGTTAGGTGTCTGTTCCTTAAATAGAAACCCAGACAACCTGTTTGCCATAAAATCAACAAATAACTGACCACTACAGTCGGTAAGATGAATCTAGTTTCATGGGTGGACTTTCCAGTCCACACTACAATGCACATTAAAAATGGATCTGAGGGCTGGGGTGGTGGCTCGGTGGTGGAGCGCTCTCCTAGCACGTGCGAGGCCCTGGGTTTGATCCTCAGCACGACAAGAGAAAATAAACAAAATAAAGGGATTGTTTCCATCTACAAGTAAAAAAAAAACAAATTAAAAAAAATAGATCTGGGAATGGGTCCATAGAAGTCTTTTCATAATTTTTACTTACCTGACAAGCTCATGTAGCTGTGTGGTTGTAAACTCTGCAGCTAGAAGATTTACCTCTTGTGTCAGGTTTTTGAGTCATTTCCATGATGACAGGCTTAAATTCTATCTTTTCAAGTCTGATTTAATTTACTGAATCATATTCAGCAGCTGTGAACATGATTCAGTAAATTCAGCAGCAGTCTCAGTTTTTATTTTTTATTTTTTTGATGGTGCTGGGGATTGAACCCAGGGCCTTGTGCATGTGAGCAAAGCACCCTAACAACTGAGCTATATCCCCTGAGATTCTCAATATTACAATTAAAAAAATAAATAAATATTTTGTAAGATCTAGTGTGTGCCTCTGGGGTCCTGTGTTCCCCCTTTTCTTTAATAAAATTGAGTAAAGACTTAGTATAAACCATAGTATTATCAGTTTAAGTTATAGATAGTAGTACAAGTATTTAAATGATCAGATTTATCTTGTATTGATTATTGTAATTTCCCAATATATATGCTAGTTTATCCATCCTAACAATTTAAAAGGAATCCTCAATCTCTTTCTGAGAGAAGGTCTCAAAATATCTTTATGTCTCAGAATACTATCCTTTAAATTGGTGTCTCTCAATTGTCTTTTTAAAAAATGTCATTAAGCATTATATAAATCCTAACATATTTTTATGGATAATAGTCCAGTCAGAGAACTTCTATCATGTCCATGAATTTTCAAAAAGGTTTGCAACTTTTATTGCTCAAAACTAACATACAACTTTAATTTGGAGAACCTCAGTCCTAATAAAATTCTCAGATCTCAAAATGATTCAACAAAAAAAAAATATGCAAGAATGGACAGTCTGAATCAATCAAATTTAGTCTCCAAGGAGAATTGTAGAAAAAATAGAATCTAAGTCAGCAGTTTAATGTATTTAGTGTTTAATCAAGGATGTGAATTTATTCACCCAAATTACTCCTTGCCTTAAACAATAAGAATAATTAGGCAATAAAGACCTTGCTTAAAGGAATTAAACTTAATATTTTAATAGCTCTTTATCATGTCAAAATATGAACAGAAATATTAGCTCAGTATCAGCATAGAGAGTAAAATCAGGGAAATAGCGTGAAATATCCTTGAATTAATCAGTTAAAACTTTTAGTCAAGTACATATAAGTCTTTTTTTTTTTACATTTCTATATTATCTGTCTAATTAATATTATAAAAAATATTTCTATTTAGGAAAATATTTTATCAGAAAAATCTAGAATATAAAGATCTTGGTTTACCTAAAGATGATTTCTTTCTTCTTAGGACCTCCAATGTGTGTGCTTCTCCTCTGTTGTAATTCCTTTTAGAATTTTTCCTGGTTACACTTTGAAATAATTTCTGAAAATAATATCTGAAAAATAATTATCTTTGTACCTTGATAAAAAGAAATATCAATGAGGGTTGGGGTTGGAGTTCAGTGGTAGCCCGCTTGCCTGGCATGAATGAGGCACTGGGTTCGATTCTTGGCACCACATACAAATAAAAAAAAAAAAGTAAAGGCCCATCAACAACTTAAAAAAATATATTAAAAAAAAAAGAAAAGAAATATCAATGAAAATATAGTTAATGTCCTTGAATATTTCTGTAGACAAGGGCATAACCTATAATTAACACAGTATAATTGATTAACTTTATGTAACCACGTGGTTCTTAAGATATTTTGGATCCATTTCAATTTGTTTTTAACTAAGAGTGCACGCCTGCATGTGACGTCACATGATGTAGCTGATGATCCTTGTGTATACATTCATTTCTTTCTTGTAATTATATAATCAGGAACAAGAAGAAGGATTTTGGGGGTCATCCCAGGAACATGGATGGCTTTGTTTCTATGATAAGCAAATGCATCCCCGAGTCACAGCCATGTGATCTAGTAGGAGATTCAGAAAACACACACACAAACACACACACACACACACACACACACACACACACACACATAGGCTGAACCCTTTAATTGAGGAGAAGCCATTCAAATGAGGCCAGGGGTCAGGTTTCAGGGGGCTGAGTCTAGCTTCCTGATGTCTGTTGTCAGCAGGTTGACTGATATCTAGGAAGGCCACACCCAAAGGTAGTTTCCATGGAAAATTCTATCCCAAATGGGGCAAAGGAGTAGGACTCTTGCAGGAACACACAGCTGCAGAGTTCTTAGGGTCCCTGTTAGCCTCAGATTGTGTCACTGAGCAGCAAGTGGAGACATACTCTAAGATCCCCCAGATTTTAGAGATGGGGGTATTTGCACAGAGCATATCAATAACCTTTGGTGAGTTAAAATAACACTGCAGAAACTCTGTTCTCATCCAGGACAGGGGCAGCCTTACTGTAGGATCATCCCCATGCTCATGACCGAAGGTTGCCAATTATCATTTTGAATTTCATCCTCAGGGAACACCATCAAACCAATAGCCATATTCAGCGTTTCATGATTCTGAACTGATTTTTTTAATTGATCAACCACCATTTAATTATGAACTCACTAGAGTTCACTATAATCTAGACACTAGAAAGAAACTAATCAAATATGTAATGGGAAATAGTGTCTCCCTGTTCATCAGCTTTTTTTTTTTAAAGTATTTTCACATTAGAATTATTTGTATTGTTATAACTTAAAACATTAATTAGTAAAATAATGTTATATTGATGTATGCCTAGATTTTGGAATGCTTCAATCTAGAGACTGTTTTCACATTATTCCCAACCAACATTGGCAACTTAGTGAGGCCTGAAGCAACTCAGTGAGATCCTGTCACTAAATAAAATATAAAGAAGAGCTGGGCATGTGGATCAGTGGTTAAGTGCCCATAGTTTCAATCCTCCCTACCAAGAAAATAAAATAAAAAATGTTTAAAAGTGCTTCCTGATTGTACCTTCAGTATAATTCTAAGACACTTTCCTCTCTCAAGATCACCAAAATTCCCTCTTGTTTTTCACCCTGATAATTCGAGTAATTTCGGTATTTGCATTTCTCTGTGTTCCATGACACTAGAGTATATTTTGACACATTATATATACATACAGTGTAACTATTTCTGATTAGGATCCCAGTCTTTTACTTGTACATGATGTGGAGTTACCCTGGTCTGTAGTTACATATGAACATAAAAATGTGTCCCATTCAGTTTACTCTCTTTCCTATACCATACCCCTCCCTTTCCATAATTTCCCTTTATCTAATCCAATACACTTTTATTTTTTTCCCTCCTCAACCTCCCTGTGTGTGTGTGTGTGTGTGTGTGTGTATCACATTTTCTTTATCCATTCATCTGTTGAAGGGCAACTAGGCTGATTGCATAGTTGAGTTATTGTGAATTGAGTTGCTGTAAACATTTTTGTGGCTGAGTCACTGTAGTGTGCTGATTTTTAAGTCCTTTGGATATAAATCGAGAAGTGGCACAGCTGGGTCAAATGGTGGTTCCATTTCAAGTTTTCTAAGGAATCTCCATACTGCTTTCCAGAGTGGTTGCACCAATCTGCAGTCCCACCAACAATGGGTGAGTGAAACTTTTCCCCACCTACTCACCAATATTTAATGATACTTGTATTCCTGAGAATGGCCCTCCTGACTGGAGTGAGAGGGAATAGTTTTAACTTACATTTCTCTAATTGCTAGAGATATGGAACTTTTTTTTCCATATATTTGTTAACCATGGATGACTTTATGTTTAGTGTGTGACTGGTGCTGGGGCTGCAGCTTCATCATTCTGCAGGACAACTTTTGAGTTTTCTAGAATCATTTTAGAAACACTTCTATCCTCATTGAAGTTCTCAGTCCATTTACTATAATGAATTGTTCACAATTGTGTGGATCATTCCATCTTCAAATACTCCCATAGGTTTATAAGAATCCAATCTCAGGCTAGAACTTTGTGGTTTGTTCACTGTAGTTTTTCAGTAAGAATTGATTTCACTGTGCTGAACCACAGAGTTTTGTCATGTATTTGAAAGAGTGGGTCAGAGTTGTGATTTTCTTTACAAATTGATGTGGGTTTTACGGAACTTCTCAATTTCTCTCCAACTGTGGAGAATACACTGAATCCTTATGTCAATTTGTGGTGCACTGTTTTGTTTTACTTTTTTGGAAATTTAAAAATATATTTATAAAAATTTATCTGACTTCTACAAAACAATTATAGAATTCACAAAGATTTAACAAAATTCAAGCCCAATTGAAGTTTAATACAATAATCTTTCCTAGACTTGTTAGGCTCAAATTCAGGACCCCCAAAAGACCACCAGAGACCAAGATCCATGTAAGCAGCAAAGAAGTGTTTATTGGGAGCTAGCTCGGGCCTCCATGTGCACCCAGCAACTGGTGATGCTGAGAGGCCCCTAGCCCAGGGTTTGCAGCAGTTTTATAACTCTTTGGGGAAGGCAGGGATCCCCACATACATCATAGCATCTCTTGGCAAATCATCACTCACAGCAGGAAAATCATAAAACAACTCTAACACATGATTAGCACATTCACTGGTGGGAACAAGTTGGGTAGGGGTGATTGATTAGTACAGAGGGGGATTCACTTGAACTGGTTGGTTTAGGCCATGAGGGTTGTATGTGCTGAACTACGTGGTTTCCCAACATGTTATCAAACACCATAAACTACTGGGGGGTCATCTGGCATCCCAGGTAGTTTCCATGTCTCATGCTGATTGGTGGCTGCTAGGGGGTTACTATGGGTCCCCACCTAGACTGAGTCAGGGACACCTGGCACAGTGGATATCTCCTGTTATTTGCAGACAAACAACTCAGCAGGGTGCATTTATGCCTAAGAGTGCTCCCTGGGTCTTCTCAAGGACAAGGGTCATGCCCCCTTCCTTTGACAGGCTTTGCTCTGAGGTGCAGACTGGTTGTTCAGACTCAATGGCATTTTTGTAACAAAGGTTGGAGGATCTCTGATCTCTGTGCCCTACAACAGATGAATGGATAAAGAAATTTTAGTATATATACAGAATAGAATACTACGCAGCCTAAATGAAGAATGAAATGATGGCATTTGCCAGCAAATACAAGGAAATGGAGAATAGTATGTTAAGAGAAATAAGCCAGTCCCAATAAATCAGAGGCCAGATGTCTTCATAGATATGCAGATCTAATTCACAATAAGGGAGAGGTTCTTGGGAAGAATAAAAGAATTTTGGATTAGACAGAGGGAAGTGAAAAAAGGGGAGGGGTTATGGAGGCAGATTGAAAGTAAAATAAATCAGATGTCATTACCCTCTGTACATATATGACTTCATGACCAGTGTAACTCTATAGCATGTGCAACCAGAAGAATGAGGAGGTATAATCCACCTATGTAGAATGTGACCAAATGCATTCTGCTGTCCTGTGTAACTAATTAGAATCGATAAAAAATCTTTTCAAAAGTACATTGTACATTTTTGTATAAAAACAGTATCTAGTACTTGGGAAATAATTCCCAAGTATTTAAATGAAATCATGAAGATTCATAGAAGGTCATTGAGCAAGCAGAAAGCAGTTAAGATTATAATGGAAGTCTTGAATCAATCATCACTCAGAGCAAATTTAATGTAGAAAACAATAATAACAGAAAGAAAACAATTCAGAATCCAAGTAGGAAATAGGAGTCACATCCTGAATGTGAACTTGGACTCTGGGAGTTCAGCTGTCCGTCAAAGCACTGTGTCTCTCTGCCCAGCCACAGGGTGCATTTGTGAATGGGCTGCAAACTCTTCCTATTTTCTGTGTTTCCTGCCCCAGGATTTCTGCTGAATGCTGTGACTAAACATTTAACCACTTGTCCTCAAATTCCACTTCAGATCTACTTCTGAAGAAAACGTTTCTCCTCCCACATAAAGAATGATATAAACATTTCAATGGCTTAAATATGTTTAATTACCCCCCACACTCAAATCTCACTGCCTTGCTAACCCGTGTCCAATGAACAAGTCACTTTCTGGGTTTTTTTGAACTTCTTGACTCTTTTTCAAGCACATGTACCTCTTCCTTGCTCCTCTTCATCCTCACATTTTAGGAAACTTCGTGGAGACTTGGGACACTCTCCCTTCACCTGTGGGCTGAAGCCAATAATTTGCTTTTATTCATGAAGGGTGTCTCTGGGACCTGGACCAAGGAGGCCTCATCCGTGACACAAAACAGCCCTGGGCCCAGGTTGAGGAGTGAGGTTCAGCAAGATATTGAAAAGTTTTCAGCACATGTCAAGGGGCGACATGGTGCACAAAGAAACAAACATATTCACTGATATTGTCTCAGTATATTACTCTGTCCCTATTTTTAATTTTTTTTAAGTGTCGTTGGACACAATACCTTTATTTAATTTTTATTCATTTTTATGTGGTGCTGAAGGACAGCAGGTTGCAAGTTCTGAGCAGTCTTCAAAAGGAATCTGCTGCCCTTAGGAGGACCTTTATTTTTATATCATTTTTGTAGATATCTTTCCAGGTAGTTAATAAATAGTCTCAAAGCCCAAAACTTATTTGATGTCCATACTTTTCAGGAGTCACAATCTTTTCTGACATATTGATTACCTAAGATATATTGAGGACATGATTTAGAATATTTTCCTGTAACCTTTGCCAATCATGATTAAACTTGTACATTCTCACCTTAATCACTAGGTGCACACTGTTGTGGAGCAGGTCACTCAGAAAACACACCAACTCCCTGTTCTGTACAAATGGACAGAATTTAGCTGGCCAGCCAGGGACAGCTCCCTGCAGGACCCATAACTGTCTCTACAAGGAATACCCCCAAGCCTGAGCAGGAGAGAAGCATTTCTTACATGATATTAAGTCTCAGGGTAAATTGGAGTCTGTTTGGTCATTGCCCATATAACCTGGCCCATAACACTATACTACACAACTCTACTACATGTCTCCTGTTCTATTATTAACTTTTAACTTTAAATCATACATAAATTATTTCATTAACTTTTAACTTTAAAGCACACCTATAATTATTAGTAAGCTTTCTTACTTTTAATCTAAAGTCCCAGTAAAACACACTTCAAATAGTGAAACACACTTAAAATAGTGAAAGCCTATTATTCCAAGTGACTCTAAAATATATCTATATTAATTTTACATTATTCTATTTTGAATTTCCCAAGTAATTTCCTTTTTTTTTTCATATGACCTATTTAACTCTTTTCTTAAAGTTTCCTTGATCCTTGGTCAAAGCCCACCAAATCTCATGTCTTTTTAATCTTTTAACTAAAGGGCAGGTTCTGCACCTCAACCCATTTGCCATTAATATTAACTCTGTGTTTTCCACTTTCATCATGAATTCCTGTGTGAGGCAGAGGAGGGGGTGTTAATGGGGGGAATGTATTTTTATGAGCCTCTTGTCCTTGAGGGGAATACTATAATCTTCCTTTAATTAGCAAGTTACATAGGGTGGTCCTTGTTGGCACAGTGATTGTTTTTCTGTAACTACTCTATTGTACAGGTTGTGGCTTTGGAAGGGAAGGGGACATTAGTGTACATTGTTAACCCTGGGATAAACATTTCTTGTGGATTAGGCTTTTCTCGGCAACTTTGATTGGTAATCTTTTCCCTGTGAATTTCTTAAGGAATAACACTATTGTTTGCATCCTGAGAGATATTGAAACATACCTTGGGGCCTGGCTCAATTGTGTCCTTGGTCTCATTCTGGGAATTTTCCTGCATTCTCAGGGAACACGTACTTTTATTATTGATTGACGTACTTTTATTATTGATTGACATACTTTTATTATTGATTGACGGATGCCCTGTTCTGCATATCAGGAGGATCATGAACCAAACACTTAACATCCCCCATGGTTTCGGTTTCCAGATGGTGTGGCCCTGCCACAGCATCCCCCACACTGTGACCCTGTCAGACAGCAGATGACAGGAACCCCTTCACCAACGCCTGATTGTGAAAGAACCCCAGGAAAAAAAAATATAAATTTAATTAAAAAAAAAAAAAAGAACTGGGAAGTCGCTTCAGCAGAACCCAACATGCCTGCTCTGTACTGAACAGGTGATTGAGAGCTGCCTAGGCCAGGAAGCCTTTCACCCCAGTCTTGAAGAGTGGCAGCTGCACTAACTGCACTTAAGCATTAAGAGCTTGTTAGGCCCAGGGATGCTCCTGAGCTGCTCAAAAGGTGGGAAGGAGAAGAGCTGAAGGGGGAAGGACAGTATGGAGCAGCCCAGGACACAGTAATCAAAAACCTTGTAGCTTCCTGTAGGGAGGGGGCAATTCCAGGGACAAGCTATCTTAACAGCAGATTGGCTCAAGGGCAGGTTCCCCATAAGGGTGGAGGAAGGGCACTGACAGAATTGACATTTCAATCCCTCAGGGAACAGTCTCCAACTTGCCAGGCTCAGCAAAATTGGCCTCACCCCTTTTCCCTGTCTAGACTGACTGGTTTAATTCTGGCTTCACCCCAGGCCCTGCGTGCACAAAGGAGCAAGAGTCCAGCCCCCTAGAGATTCCAAATGTGGAACCTGGTGGAGCTGAATTCCCACCAATTCTATGAGGGGGCAGTGGCTGTCCCAAGACCCTTGGAAGGAATAAAAAAAGGGGGGGGGTGTTCCCTAAGCTGCCCTGGCTGCCTGGGGAGTCACCCTGCTTGTGCCCCATCCAGAATAAGCAGCTCCAGAAGCCCCAGCTTCACCAAGAGGTGGGGACCCTGGAGAATCTGTTTCCAGGCGCCACTCCCCAGGCCCAGAGTTGGGAGGTTAATCAGATGAAGTGACCCATCGGGGTCCAGGAGCGCGCCCACCAGCCCGGTGGGCGGAGACACCAGCCCAGGCAGGATTGCGCCCAGATCTGGGGTCAAAGTCCTTCCCCGGTGACAGCGCACAGCCATGGGATCTATGCAGAGGTGCGCTCCCAGGCCCAGGGGACGTGCCTAGGCCACCGCCAGGTGCTCGGGACCCTGGGACTGAGCCACTCAGGCCTGGGGAGGGGAAGAGCGCGAGACCCTGGGAAGGAAGCCGAGGTGCTCCGAAATGGCGAGTAACCAAAACCCAGCCCCAGGCGCATTCTCTGTGCGGCCCAGAGAGCAGCGCTGGGGTGGGGCGCAGAAGGAGGTGGGGGGGCCGAGCAGGAGTAGGGGGCGAGCAGGAGGAGGGGGCGCAGGCTGAGCAGGAGGCGGGGCCCTGGTTGAGCCGTGGAAACTGCGCCTGCGACTAAAGCGGGGCTGCTCCCGGGTCGTAGGGGGTGACACATCTCCCCACGCTGAGACCCTCGGGCCTCGGAACGCCTCCAAGACCCGCTCCCTGCCCCCTCATGGCCTGTGTCCCCCACACCAGGTCGGCAAAGATGCGCTGCAGTGTCCCCCCACTAAGACCCGCTCTGCCCCCTCCCATTCGGAGCCGGGACCCCTCCCCAGGGCCAAGTCCCACAATCTCTATAAGGCAAGTCCCCTGCCCCACCCTGACACGGCTGTGACACCCTCCACATACACATTTTTAAAGACACGCAGCCTGATGCCCGTGTCTCCCCAATAAATTCGTAGTCTTCCGTGTCCCGTCCTGGTCCCCACCCCCAGCCATGCCCAGTCACACAATCTAAGACAAAATTCTGTCCCTCCCCCAACAGGGTCTTGACCCTGGCTGAGACTCCTGTCTGGTCTCCTCCCCATATGGCCATCTGGCGCTATCACTCCCCGAATACCACCTGGTCCTGACTTGGGGCTCGGCTTGAGTCCCCCCCACCCCACCCGCACACCCCGCGCCCTCTCCCTGATGCTGCTGGGGAGTCCCCAGGAACAGTCTAAGCCACTGCTGTCCCGCTCCAGGGCCTCTCTCCCCTCCCCCCAGCACTGACGGTGCCTCCAACACTAGGGCGCCACTGGACCCCTGCGCCGCCCCTTCCAGTCCTAAGTCACTCCCCACTTCGCTCCTGGGACGAAGTGTCCACCCTGAGGCAGCTCCGCGGTGCCCAACACTAAGGCCCACCCCGAGCATGTCCAGTCCCCCCATCCTAGGGCACACCCCTTGCGACACCCCACTTTAAGGCCTAGTCTCCCCCTAGACAGGCCCTGGTGGGCACCTGGGCACGTCCCCTCCCATCCTCAGCTATGTGTTGCCCACTCACACTGAGGCACGCCCCTTGCTCCACCCCCAGCAATCCCCCTCTAGGACACGCCCCTTGCTCCGCCCCCTGCAGTCCAGTGGGCACTTTAGAACACGCCCTCGCGCCGCCCTCCACCCTGTGTCCCCCTAGGAAGGCCCCATCCAGCTCCTGGGCGCGTCCCCCTCGGAGCCCCAGCTCTGGGGTGCCCAACACTCAGGCCCGTCCCTGGCCCACCCTCAGCACGCCCACACCCCCACTCTAGGACACGCCCCGCCCTGCTCCTGGCCCCCAAGTCCCCCATCCCGCCCCAGCGCAGCTGTGCACGGCCTTACGATCCTTCCCCACGGCCCGCTAAAAACCGCTGGGTGCGGACCCTTGACTTTCCCTCATCCCCGCCCCCCGCCACAGCTGGGCCCCCACCCCCACAGCGCTAGGACACGCCAGTCCTGCTCTGGGTCTTCCAGTCTGCCCACTGCGCCCTCGCGCGGCCAGATCCTCCAGCAGTGGGACCGGCCTCCAGTCCCCCAGCCCCAGGGCGCACAAGATCAATGGCAGCCCCCCGCCCCTTTCCTCCAGCTACCCTCCCCCCACATTGTGACGTCACACTGACTCCGCCCACGTTCTCTCCCCGGTTGCCCCACCCCCAGCGCGTCCTGGATAGCTGAGTCCCTCTGGGTCCTGGGGCGGGTGGAGCCCAGGACTCGTCAGTGAAGCTCCTAGTAGTCGCTGGGGCGGTGGGGCGCCTGGGCCCCTGTTCAGAGGCTCAGGGACTCTCTTCTCTGCCGGCTGCACTGCGTCTCTGGGGTTGCTTTGAATCCCCCATCTGTGGTTTAAAATCCTAGTGTCCCTGTGAGTCTGGTCCTGCTAGTGCCCTGCCTAGATTATAAATTATACGTTATGACAGGCATCTATATATACTGGAAAAGTATAGTCTATATAGGGTTAGATACTAGCTGAACTTTCAACATCCTCTGAGATTTTTGGAATGTGTCCCCAGAGGATAAAGAGGGGACCTCTGCTGTTTGCATGGGGTTAAAGTGGAGGGAACTTTCTTATTAGGAGGGCTCAGTGTCTGATTGCTTGCTGAAAATCTCCAGTTTGGGTGCAGGGGGGAAAATGGGCCTCTCTCAGCTTTGGTCTTGATTGGCCATTAGCAGTAGGGACTCCACCCTGGTTTTCTTGGGCTGCTGGATTCCCTGCAAAACCAGAGACTTCCCAAAACTGGATGATTTTCTTGGGGCTCAGTTGGCATCATAGGAGTTTGGTTCAATCCCTCACCAGACCCCTGACATCTACATATGCATGGTGTAAACTTTGCATGCCAAATCCTGTACATTTATTTCTTCTGCAGGGACTCCACCCTGCTTCTCCTCCTTGTATGTTTGCTTCTGCAGACCTGTGAGCAGAAATCGCGGAACGCCTCCAAGCCAAACATCCTGCAGATGCTCTGGGCATTGGGGATGTTGGTTGCTATGGGAACTTACACTGAGGTAGAGTGCGGTTTTGGTGTTGGGGTGCTGCCTTGTGTGCAGTTTCGTGGAATAATTCACTTAAAATCGACCAGTGCAAATGAAATTTCTTAGTGCTGCAGAACTCAGCACCAAAAATGATTATTTTCCAACAGTAAAAATAGGGTCTTATCCCTCTCAAACGACTTGAGGCCCTGCTGGGTATGTAATTGTTTTTCTGGGGCTGCTGTAATAAATAACCAAAAACACAGAGACTTAAATGTAATCCAGGCACCACCACCCCTCCCCCAGCCCTGGAGGGCGGAGGCTGAGACCAGAGTCCCAGGCTGAGCTCCATCCATGGGCTCCAGGGAGGCTCCTCCTGCCTCTCCAGCTCCTGGGGCTCCAGGTGGCCCCTGGCAGAACAATATAGTGGCCCCTCAAAAGCTTAAGATTGAATCACAATATGACCCAGCAATGCCACCGCTGGGTTCAGACCCAAAGGATTTGAAAGCAGTGAGTCCAAAAGATACTCGCATATCCTGTGTTCACAGAAACCCTGATCCCCAGTATGTCTGGACACTAGGGCAAAACGCATGTCTTAGTGGGGTGTGGGGGAGCCAGGGCCAAAATGGTGGCCAAGAGAAGGTCTGAATGGGGGTCTTTGGAGGCCAGAGTATCTTAGAGAGTGTGGGGTATTTTCTTATTTTGGCTAAACTGGGTAGAGGGTTACACACAGGCTTGTAAAATTGTACTCAGTTCTGAGTCCTTTATTCTCAGGGTTAGCAAATCACTAGAATTTTACCCCAAATCCATCAGCCTGAATCTTAGGTATCCACTTATGAACGAGCCATTCCTCCACCCACCCATCTGTCCATGTTTTCATCCAGGCATCATCCATTTGTCTATCTGCCCATCCACCTATGGTGGAAGGATAGATGGATGGGTGAGTGGATAGATGGATGGATAGATGGATGGATGGTGGGTGGGTGGGTGGATGGATAGATGGGTGGATGGATAGATGGATGGATAGATGATTGCCTGGATGGATGGATGGATGGGTGGATGGGTGGATGGATAGATGGATGGATGGATGGAGAGATGGTTGCCTGGATGGGTGGATGGATGGATGGGTGGATGGATGGATGGATAGATGGATAGATGGATGGATGGATGGATATATGGTTGCCTGGATGGATGGATAGATAGATGGGCGGATGGTGGGTGGGTGGGTGGATGGATAGATGGATAGATGGGTGGATGGATGGATAGGTGGGTGGGTGGATGGATGGATAGATCAGTGGATGAGTGGATGGATGGATGGGCGGTTGGGTGGGTGGGTGGGTGATGGATGGATGGATACATGGGTGCCTGGGTGGATGAATGGATGTGTGCCTTGGTGGGTGGATGGATGGATGAGTGGGTGGATGGGTGGGCAGATGGGTGGTTGGATGGGCAAATTGGTTGATGGGTGGATGGGTGAATGGATTGATGGGTGGGTGGATGGATGGGTGGGTGGGTGGATGGGCAGGCAGATGGGTGGCTGGATGGGCAAATGGGTGAATGGATGAATGGATGTATGTATGGATGGATGGTTGAATGGTGGATGAATGGGTTGGTGGGTGAGTAGATGGATGGATGGAAGGAATGACATGGTTCTTTAGCCTTGGTCCTACTTGGTACACTGGCTCAGATCACTCTGTGTGATGGGCCCATCCTGTGCATTGTAGGATGTTGACCAACATTTCTGGTCTCCACCTGCTGCTCACCAATAGCACCACATCCCAAAGTGGGACACCTCCAGTGTCTCTGCACTTTTTCAGTTGTCCTCAGGGGAGCAAAACTTTTCTTATGGGATGTCACTGAGTGGTCAGCTTTAGGCGCATGAAGAACAAGGTCTGAGCTTTTATAGCTTAGCTCCCACCAGATGCAGCCTCCTCCAAGGGAGAAGGGAAGAGAGTAGCACCTGTCATCTGACAGTCCGTGGGGAATTCCTTGAGCTCTAGGGGCTGGGTCACTGCCTTTGGGATTCGTATCTACAGTGAGATTCTCAATCTATTTTTGCACGTCTGACTGCAAAAGCTCTTAGGTGAAGTGTTTCATCTTCTCTTTGAATTTTGCACCTGAGAAACCTGGTAGGAAACTCAGGGTGCACCCTTCCTGGATGCTGATGGGATATTTAAAGCATACAAGCCCCCTGGGTTGCATAGGCCCCCCCCCAAAAAAAAGAAAAAGCCAAAAACTTTGCCTTTGTGTGTGACATCGGTCATCTCTTCCTTCAAATGTAATTTTGTTGGGTTACATCTTCCTCTAAGAAGCCCTGCGATGTAACCACAGAGTTATTGTGACAAGGGGTCCCCCATAACCCACCCTAAGAGGAGAATGTCACCACGCAGATGTGCATTTCGTACCCAAATCCACCTAAGGTCCTGGCTGAGCCCAGACTGCCTGGGCTCAGAACCCATGTCATTCCCCAGCTGGACAAAAGCGTCTCTGGCAGCCCGTGTTTATACTCACTGTTCAACATCTGTAATTCATCACCCCCAGAAAGTGAAACGGGCAAGGTGTCTGTGTGCCAGCCCCCCAGGCCAAAGCCAAAATTCAAAATCTGGGGTGCCCTTTGTTGCTTTGGCAACAGCTGAGGTGGGGGGAGGGCTGTAGGAGGAACCGCCCAGGGTGAGCCTCATCTGTACTTTGCAAACTCAGAGAAGTGGGCTCACTAAGACAGGTGCCACGCAGCCCAGGGAAGTTCCATGCTGGCCTCTTCTGAAGCCCAGAGCATTCCCAAACCTTTCCCAAGTGACATTCATCTGATTTTCTCAGGACCCACAATATCGACCGGCTGAAGAAGGAGGGCGTGAGACTCACCCAGCACCTGGCAGCACACCGGCCCCCCCGCCCCTCCGCTCTGCTCCCTGAACAGAGTCACTCCGATCAGGTGGGTGTCGCAGGGACTGTGGACAGCAGCTCCCGGCTGCAGCCTGGACCCCATCACTGCTCTAGCTGGGTAGCCATCCCGCAGAGAATGGGAAATTGAAAGCTAATGTTCCCTCCTGTCACCTTCCTGCAGTGTGTGCTCCAAACAGGGCCTCGTATGCCCTCACCCCTCAGGACCCTCAGCCCCCGTGGGTGTTAAAACCCACGCACAATGCCGGGCATGGTGGCTCACGCCTTTCATCCCAGCGGTTGGGAGGCTGAGGTAGGAGGATTGCGAGTTCAAAGCCAGCCTCAGCCAAAAGGAGGCCCTAAGCAACTCAGTGAGACCCTGTCTCTAAGTAAAATGCGAAATAGGGCTACAGAGGTGGCTCAGGAGTTAGGTACCCCTGAGTTAATCAAATGGGAGTCACAGATAACCACACACCTCTTCCTGAGGTCTAGATCGTCCCTAGCTGACCTGGGACACGCAGCACCTGGGAAATCGTACTGATATTCAGAGAAAAAAATTGCTCAGGGTAAAAACACCCAACACAAATGTCTGTGCACGTCTGGTACAGGAGAAATGTTTTTTTCCTTCTGATATTTTCCACGTACCAGCTCTTATCAAATTGCCAGGTAGGTGCCCTTGGTAGGCTGTGCGGAGGGATCCTTCTGGGACGGGATGACCACCATCATTGGTGGATGAGAAACAGAAATATGGTGATTGACAGGTGAGAGACAATGCTCCATAGATGATGATGGTGATACCATCAATGAAGGAAGATGGATTAATGGTGCTCAATTGATAGCAATCCTGTGAATAGATAATAGAGGAACAGGTGATAGCTAATGATGGGTGATAGAGGAATATAGAGGTGACAGATGCATAATGCACATACAGGTGACAGATAAATGATGTGTGTATAGAAAGGGGATAGATGCAACATAATGATACCTGGATGATGCGTAATGATAGATAGATAGATAGAAAGATAGATAGATAGATATACTGGGTTGGTTCTCATGATAGGCAAGATGTGTCCAACTTATGCAGCTGACATTGGGGCAGATGATGCTCAGTGGTGGGGTCATTCTGTGCACAATAGCACATTTAACAACCTCTCTGATCTGCACCCACTCCATACCCAGAGCACCACCTCCCACCGGGTCCTCTACTGGAACTCGGGCTCAGGCGGGCTTCCTGCCAACAAAACCGCTTTTGCAAAAATCCCAAAGGAGCAAGACTATGCCACTGGCCTCGTAGGTATGCGGCCTCGTTCACCTGATTCCTCTCCCATCCAATTGTCAAGGGACCAATTTCCTCTGGAGGAAAAACAAACAACAACAACAACAAAAAAATTTTCATCCTTCTCCGCCTCCCGAGTTGGTATCTGGCTCCGCTCGGGCCCTCTTGGATGGTTTCCAGTTCAGAAGTTCTCCTCATTGCAGAGGTTTGGGGTTCTTTGATATATATTTTGAGTTCTTTCCTTCTATGAACCTGTCTATCTTCTTCAGCCCCAAGGAATCAGAAAGCTCTTCAGAGCCTGGCTCCGCTGCCTGTAATTCCAGTAGCTTGGGAGGCTGAGGCAGGAGGACCACAAGTTAGAGGCCCACCTCGGCAGTTAAGCGAGGCCCCAAGTAAATCAGCGAGACCCTGTCTCTAAATAAAACACAAAAAGGGCCGGGGATGGGACTCGGGGGTCGAGTGGCCCTGAGTTCAATCCCTGGTACCAAAAACCAAAAGCAAGTCTTGGCTGAGGTCACTCATGGCCTCCGCTGATTCAGGATTTCCTCTTTGGAGGTTTTCTTTCCCCTGACCGCATCCAAATGCCCCCGGGGTTCTTTTACCCAGGCAACAGCGTGCGCCCTTGGTGTGGCTGACCACCCACCCCAGCTTGCAGGAAAGTGGCACCAGGGCGTGAGCTGCGCATTCCGCAGGTACCACTGCCACCACCCGGTGAACCACGGTTTCCACTATTTCTACGGGCTGCCCTTCACCCTGATCAACGACTGCGACCCTGACAGGCCCCCAGAACTGGGGGTCATCATGGCTGCCCGGTTCAGCCACTACACCCACATCCTGGCTCTGGGCGTCCTGATGCTCACGGCCACCAAGCTCAGAAGCCTCCTCTCTGATCCCTGTACCGCAGTCGTGGGCACGGCCAGCCTCGTCTTCACCACGTGGTTCTCCAGCTGTGGGTTCCTGCGACCCTGGAAAACTGTGTGCTTACGCGGAACCACCAGGTCACTAGCAGCCCATGGATGTGGGGAGCACCACCAGACGGATGCTGCAGGAAGACACGGCCTACATCCAAAGGTGGGGACCCTCACTATGGGGGGGCAGGTTCTGAGCCGTGAGCCAACCTGGGGTCCCATAGCAGCAGGTACATTGAAAAGGTCCAAACTCACACTTCATTCACAAAGGAAAGGAAGCTATCCTTCTTCATGGCTACACAGTATTCCACAGTGTATATGCTGAAGGATTTCTTTATGGAGTCACTTTGCCCATGTCTGTCATCCTAGCAGCTGGGGAGGCTGAGGCAGGAGGATTGGCAAGTTGGAGGCTAGCCTCAGCAACTTAGAGAGGCCGTAAGAGACTCAGTGACACTCTGTCTGTAAATAAAATATCAAAAGGACTGGGGAAGGGACTCACTGGTGAAGCACCCCTGGGTTCCATCTCTGGTGCTAAAAAAAAAAAAAAAAAGAAAAAGTAAAGGTCCAACCTCTTCCTGTTAATTGGTTTCCACACTCAGATTTCTGCGTTGAGCTACCCAGGTTACACTGGGAAGTATCCAAGTAGTGATCATGCATCAGGGACTCCTTCCAAGGCCCAGGGAATGCCTGAAACCCCAGAGAGTTCCCAACCATTCATATATAAGTAATAAATAAATATTCATACATATACTACAATATATAGCTATTTCCCTATGCGTACATACCTATGAAGATATTTAATTTATAAATTAGGGAAAGTCAGAAATTAGCAGCACCTAATAATAAAATAATAATGATGGCAATCTTCTGTAATACAGGGTGGGTCGATGGGGTGTCCCGTCCCTCCCTCTCAAAATATCTTCCTGTACTATACTGACCATGGATGTTGTTTTACTCAGACAAAATTGCCACTGTGATCAAAGGTTCCAAGAAGAACATTTGGAGGAGGAAGAGTTTATTTGGGGCTCATGGTTATCAAGGTTCAGTCCATGGTTGGCCGACTCCATGGCTCTGGCCCAAGGGGAGCAGAACAAAATGGTGGAAGGGACTGAAGGAGGAGAGCAGCTCAGGACAGGGCACCAGGAAGCAGAGAGATCTCTGCTCATGAGGGACAGGATAAAGACCCCAAAGGCACAGCCCAGGGATCCCCTCCTCCAGCCACACCCCACGTGCTACAGTCACCACCCAGTGAGTTCATCCAAGTGGATTAAACCACTTCTAGGTCACACCTCTCGTAATCTAATCATTTTACCTGTGAACTTTCTTGCATGGTCTCACCCATGAGTTTTTGGGGGACCCCTCACAGTGAAATCCCAGTAGGTGAACCCAGGTCACGGACCTAGCACATTCAAGGTCCACTGTGGACGCCATCATCTCCCGTCCATAATTCAAGTGGTTTTCTTCTTTCACAAACAAGGACAGGCCCTTTCTCCTCTTTGTGTCCTTGCTGCACGTCCACACTCCTCTGATGACCTCGAAAGCCTTCCTCAGGAGAAGCCGCCACAGTTTATACAGAGACAATGTGGAGGAGATGGAGTAGTTTGTAGGTAAGTCAAGATAAAGAACAGGGGAGAGTACACCCCACTTGTGTCCCTTGTTTGTTCATTTCTTCCCAGTGATCGTCTAATTTTGCACAAAACCAATCATTTTGTTAGCAATCAGTTTTGTGAGGAGCTGTCATTCAGCGTCACCCTTACCGGTTACAGGAAGCAGCGAGAAAACGTTAGCTTTCAGCATCGTGGAGGAAAAGGGCTCTGCTTTCGGGGCTTGGGGACACGCTAGAGAGAAGCAAGAACTTGCAGACTCTGCCATCTGGGAGGGTTTCCTGGAGACGTGGAAGCCCTCGCAGGTCAGGTGACACGTCCTTGCACGAATATCTTGACATCTGAGCTAGGTGAGAGGCAGATGTCCCCAAGGAGTACAGCAGCTCACATCCCTGTCAATTGGCCTCTGTGCCTTCAAGGGTAGGAAGGACCGCTGGTCTCCGCGGTGCAGGGAGCTGGGTTTGCAGGTGTTCCCTGCTCTGCAGATTATGGACATCGTATATTTTACTGCTATTGGTTGTGGTTCCTTCCACGTGGGTTGGATTCTGTCATTGATTTTCCCTGCCCCGGGCCACCCTCTCACATCCCTACTTTTATTAGGGCACTTGACCCCACGGGCACCACACATCGAAACCACGCCTGCTGGCAACATCCTGGATATTTTTTGCAAGTTTCTCCTGGTTTTCGAGGTGACACGGTGCTAAGCAGACCTGGGCATCACAGTCTCAGCACCATGATCACACGTGTCCCTGTGGGCTCTGGGCAGGGGGCTCTTTCTGTGAAGGTCCAGTACAAGGTGTCTTGTGCATAGAATTGAAATCGCATGTCCCCAGCTGAGAACCATGTGGGTGCACTCTCTGACACCTTCCACCTTCTCCACAGGTAAAGCCCTCCATGCCCTTGACTAGAATGGTCTGAAGAACTCCACGCTCACCTACTACGCCTCTGATCATGGAGGGTCACTGGAGGCCACAGATGAATACCAGCAGCTGGGGAGGTACAACAGGATCTACAGAGGTGAGGGGCTAGCCACGGGGAGAGACGGAGACAGGGAGCCAGAGGAGTCCACATCGGAGGTCTCAGAGCAAGGAGACTAGGGAGGAGTAGGGGGGATGATGATAAAGAGAAGGAGGAGGAAGAGACAGAGGTGGAAGAGGAGACGGAGGAGGAGGAGGAGACTGAAGAGGAGGAAAGGGGATGAAAAACAAAGACAAGGAGGAGGAAGAGGAGGAGGAGAGATGATGTTGATGAGGAGGAGGAAGAGGAGAGATGAGGAGGAGGAGAGGGAGGAGAAGGAGGAGGAGATGGAGGAGGAGAAGGAGGGGGAAAAGAGGGGGAGGAGGAGGAAGAGGATGAGAAAAAGGAGGAGGAGGAAGAGGAAGAGAATGTGGAAGAGGAGGAGGTAGGGGGAAGGAGAAGTGGGGGGAGGAGGAAGAAGAGGAGGAGGAATAAAAGGAGGAGGAGATGGAGGAGAGGTAAGGAGGAGGAGGAAGAAGACGAGAGATGAGGAGGAGGAGGAGGAGAGGGAGGAGAAAAAGATAAAGGAGATGGAGGAGCAGGAAAAGGAGGCTGAGGAGAAGGAGGAGGAGAAGGAGGGGGAAGAAGGAGGAATAGATAGAGAAGTAGGGGGAAGAGAAGGAGGAGGAGGAGGAAAAAATGGACGAGGAGAAGGAGGAGGAGATGGAGAAGAGATGATGATGATGATGATGATTCGGAGGAGGAGGAAAGATGGCGGAGGAAAAGAGGGAGGAGGAGAAGGAAGATGAGGTGACAGCGGAGGCAGAGAAGAAGGAAGAGGTGAAAAAAAGATGGAGGAGAGATGATGATGATGAAAAGGAGGAGTAGGAGAGATGAGGAAGAGGGGAAGGAGAATGAGGAGGAGATGGAGGAGAAGATAGAGGAGGAGGAGAAGAGGGGGAGGAGGAGGAGGATAAGAATGAGAGAGATAAGAAAGAGGAGGAGAAGAAGGAGGAGGAGGAGATGGAGAACAAGGACGAGAGGGAGAAAGAGCAGGAAGCGAAGGAGAAGAAGGAGAAGGAGGAGGAGGAAAAGGAGGAGGAGGAGGAGATAGAGGAGAAGATGGAGGAAGAGGAGGAGAAGGAGGAGGAGTAAGAGATGGAGAAGGAGGGGAGGAAAGAGATGAGCATGAGAAGAAGAAGGAGCAGGAGGAGGAGATGATGTAGGAGGAGAAGGAGGAGGAAGAGATGAAGGAGGAGGAGGAGAAAGAGATGAAGGAGGAAAAGGAGGAGGAGATTGAAGAGCAGGAGGAGTAGAGGGAGAAGGAGCAGAAGGAGGAGGAAGAGGAGAAGATGGAGGAAGAGAAAAAGGAGAGAGATGAATAGGAGGAGGAGAAAAGGAGCAGCAGGAAAAGAAGGAGATGGAGGAAGAGAGGAGGAGGACATGGAAAAGACATGATGATGTTGATTAGAAAGAGAAGGAGGAGAGATGACGAGGAGGAGAAGGAGGAGAGGGAGGAAAAGGAGGAGGTGATGGAGGAGGAACAGGAACAGAAGGGGAGGATGAGGAGGAGGAGAAGAAAAAAGGAGGAGGAGAAGGAAAAGGATAGATAATGATGATGACAAAAAGGAGGAGAGATGAGAAGGAGGAAGAGGAGAAGGAGGAGATGTAGAAGGAGGAGGAAGAGGAGTTGGAAAAGAAGGAGGAGATGGAGGAAGAGGAGCAAGAGTGGGATGAGGAGGAGAAGAAGGAGGAGGAGGAGAACGAGGGGAAGCAGTTGGAGGAGAGGGAGGAGAAAGAGGAGGAGACGGAGAAGGATGAAGAGGAGATAGAGAAGGAAAACGAAAAGGAGGGGGAGAATGAGAAAAAGGAGGAAGAGGAAAAAAGAGAAGGAGGAGGAGAAAAAGGAGCAGGAGGAGGAGGAGGATAAAGAGGAGGAGATGAGGAGGAGATGGAGGAGGAGGAGGAGAGAGATTAGGAAAAGAAGGAGGAGAAGGAGCCAGAGGAAGAGGAGGAGGAGGAGGAGGAGGAGGAGGAGGAGATGGAGAATAGATGATAATGTTGAAGAGGAGGAAGGGGAGGAGTATAAAGAGAAAGAGGAGGAAGAGATGGAGGAAAAGGTGGTGGAGGAGAAGGAGGAGGAGAGTGAGGAGAAGGAATGGAGAGGGAGGAAGAGGAGAAGGAGGGGGAGAGGAGGAGGATGAGAAGGAGGAGGAGGAGGGATGATGATGATGAGGAGGAGATGAGGAGGAGGAAGAAGAAAATTAGGAGAAGTAACAGGAGATGGAGAAGGAAGAGGAGGAGGAAGAGGAGACAGAGGAGGAGGTGGAGAGGGAGGAGAAGGAGGAGAAGATAGAGGCTGAGGAAGAGTAGATGGAGGGGAAAGAGGAGAAGTAGTGGGAGGAGAAGGAGAAGGAAGAGGAGGAGAAGGAGGAGATGGAGTAGAGATGATGATGTTGATTATGATGAGGAGGAGAAGAGAAGAGAAGGAGGAATAAGAAGAGATAGGGAGGAGAAGGAGGAGGAGATGGACAAAGAGGAGATGGAGGAGGAGGAGAAAATGGAGGAAGAGGAGGAGGAAGATAAGGAGGAGGAGAAGAGAGACGAGGAGAAGAATGACCATGGCGAGGAGGAGGAGGAGGAGGAGAAAAAGATACAGAAGGAGGACAAGGAGGCAGAAGGAGAAGTTGGGAGAAGAGGAGGACAAGGAGAAAGAGCAGGAGGAGGAAAAGGAAAAGAACAAAGAGGAGAATATAGAGGAGAAGGAGTAGAAAGAGGACACGGATTGTGAGGAGAAAGAGAAGAAGGAGCAGAGGAAGAGGACATGGAGGAGGAGGAGGAGGAGGAGGAGGAGATGGAAGAGAGATGATGATGTTGATGATGATAAGGAGGAGAAGGAGGAGAGGGAGGAGGAGTAGGAAGAGATTAAGGAGAAGGAGGAGGAGGAGAAAGAGGAGGCGAAAGAAGGAAAAAAGGAGGAGAAATGATGATGAGGAGAACGAAAAGGAGAGATGAGGGGGTGAAAAAAGAGAGGGAGAAGGAGGAGATTGAGGATAAGGACAAGGAGGTGGAGGAGGAGGAGAAGGAGTGTGAAAGAGAGGAGGAAGAGAAGGAAGGGGAGGAGGAGAAGGAGAAGGAGGGGGAGGAGGAGGAAAAGGAGGGAAGGAGAAGGAGTAGAAGGAGAAATGATGATGATGAGGAGGAGGAGGAGAGATGAGGTGGAGGAGAGATGAGAAGGAGGATATAAAGGAGAAGGAGGAGGAGATGGAGGAGGAGGATGAGGAGGTCACGAGGAGGAGGAGATGGAGGAGGAATAGAAGAAGGAGACGGAAGAGGAGGAGGAGATGGAAGAGGAGTAGGAGATGGAAGAGGAGGAGGAAATGGAAGATGTGGAGAGGAGATGAAGAAGGAGGAGGAAGAGGGGAGAGATGAGCAGAAGAAGGACAAGGAGATGGAGGAGAAGGAGGAGGAGATGGACGAGAAGGAGGAGGAGATTTAGGAAAGATGATAATGTTGATGATGAGGAGGAGAAAGAGTAAGGAGGAGAAGGAGAGAGAGAAGAAGGAGGAAGAGATGGAGAAGGAGATGATGGAGGAGGAGCAGGAGAAAAAGGGAAAGGAGGAGAAGGAAAAAAGATGAGGAGGAGTAGGAGGAGAAGGAGGGGGAGGGGAGGAGTAGGAGTAGGAGGGGTAATGATGATGATAAGGAGGAGGAGAGATGAGGGGGAGGAAGAGAGATGAGGAGGAGGAGGAGAGAAGAGGAGGAGGATAGGAAGGAGAAGGAGGAGGATACGGAGGAGGAGGAGAAGGAGGAGATGAGGAGGAGGAGGAGGAGGGGGAGAAATGAGGAGGAGGAGGGGGAGAAATGAGGAGGAGATGGAGGAAGAGAAGGAGAAGCAGACGAGGAGGAGGAGGAGATGGAAAAGGAGGAGGGAGATGGAAGAGGAGGAGAGGAGATGAAGGAGGAGAAGAAAGAGGAGAGAGATGAGCAGGAGGAGGACAAGGAGTAGGAGGAGAAGGAGGAGGAGATGGAGGAAAAGGAGGAGGAGATTTAGGAAAGATGATGATGTTGATGATGAGGAGGAGAATGAGTAATGAGGAGGAGGAGAGAGAGAAGAAGGAGGAAGAGATGGAGGAGGTGATGGAGGAGGAGGAGGAGAAAAAGGGGGAGGAGGAGAAGAAGAAAATACGATGAGGAGGAGAATGAGAAATGAGGAGAAGAAGAGGAGAGGAAGAGAAGAGGAGGAGATCGATGAGAAGTAGGAGGAGATGGAGGAAGAGTAGGCGATGAAGAAGGAGGAGAAAAAGTGTGAGGGGGAGGAGGAGAAGTAGGAGGAGGAGAAGGAGTGGGAGGAGGAGGTGGATGAAGAGAAGGAGGAGGAGATGAAGGAGGAGCAAAGGGAGGTGGAGGACGAGGAGGAGAAGTGGGAGGAAGAAGAGGAGGAAGAGGGGGAGGAGAAGAAGAAGAGGAAGAAGAAGAAGGAGGAGATGGAGAAGGAGATGGAGGAGATGGAGGAGGAGGAGGAGAAGGAGAAGATGGAGGAGAGGATGATGTTGATTATCAGGAGGAGGAGGAGAGATGAGGATGAGGAGAAGGAGGAGAAGAAGGAGGAGATGGAGGAGGAGGAGATAGTAGAGGAGGAGGGGGAGTATATGGAGGAGGATGAGGAGGAGATGGAGGAGGAGAAGGACAAGAAGATGGAGGAGGAGGAGAACCAAGAAGAAAAGAGACATAAGAAGGAGGAGGAGGAGAAGGAGGAGGAGGAGGAGATGCAGGAGGAGGAAGAGAACCAAGAGGAAAAGAGACATTAGGAGGAGGAGGAGGAGGAGAAGAAGGAGGAGGAGGAGATGAGGAGGAGAAGGAGGAAGAGGAGGAGAAGGAGGAGGAGGAGCAGAAAGAAGAGGAATAAAAGGAGGAGGCAGAAAAGGAGATTGAGGAGAGATAATGTTTTTGAGGAGGAGGAGGAGGAAAGGGTGAAGGAGGAGGAGGAGATGGAGAAGGAGGTGGAGATGGAGAAGGAGGTGGAGGTGGAGAAGGAGGAGAAAGCAGGAGATGGAGGAGGAGGAGGAGGAGGAGATGAAGGAGGAGGAGGAGGAGGAAGAGGAGAAGGAGAAGAAGCAGGAGGAGGAAGAGGAGGAGGAGATTGAGGAGAAGGAGGAAGAGGATGAGGAGGAGAGAGATAGGCAAGAGGAAGCGAAGAAGGAGCAGGAAGAGGAGGAGGAGGAGGAGGAGGAGAAGGAAGATGGAAATGAGGAGATAAGGGATAAGGAAGAGGTGAGATGAGCAGGAAGAGAAGAAGGAGGAAAAGGAGAAGGAAGAGATGTAGGATGAAAAGGAGGAGGAGATGGAGGAGATATGATGACGACGAGGAGAAGGAGGGATGAGTCAGAGGAGGAGGAGGAGAGGGAGGTGCAGGAGGAGGAGATGGAGGAGGAGGAGGAAGAGGAGGAAAGGAAAAGTAGTAGGAGGAGAGATGATGGTGAGGAGGAGGAGGACTAGAGATAAGGAGGAGGAAGAGGAGAGGGAACAGAAGGAAGACATGGAGGAAAAGAAGGAGGAGATGGAAAATAGGATGAGATGGAGAAGGAAGAGAAGGATGGGGAGGAGTAGGAGAAGGAGTGGGAGGAGAAGGAAGAGGAGATGGAGAAGGAGGAAGAGGAGATGGAACAGGAAGAGGAGATGGAACAGGAAGAGGAGATGGAACAGGAAGAGGAGATGGAACAGGAAGAGGAGATGGAACAGGAAGAGGAGATGGAGGAAGAGGAGGAGAAAGATGAGAAGGAGAAGAAGGAGCATGAGTAGGAAAAGGAGAAGGAGAAGGAGCATTAGATGGAGAAGAAGGAGGAAGAGATGAAGGAGGAAGAGAAGAGCAAGGAGGAGGAAAAGATGGAGGAGGAGAAGATGGAGGTGGAGAAGGAGAAGTAGAAGGAGAAGGAGGAGGAGAAGGAGGAGAAGATGAAGGAGGAAGAGGAGAAAAGAAGGAGCAGGAGGAGGAAGAGGAGGAGGAGAAGAAGGAGGAAGAAGAGGAGAGGGAGGAGGAAAAGGAGAGAGATGAGAGGAGGAGGAGATAAAGGAGCAGGAGGAGGAGGAGATAGGGGAAGAAAGAAGAGGAAGAGGTGGAGCAGGAGAAGGAAAGAGATGATGATGTTGAGGGAAAAAAGGAGAGATAAGGAGGAGGAGAAGGAGATAAAAGAGGAGGATGAGGAGAGGGAGAAGGAGGAGAAGGAGAGATAATGTTGATGAGATGGAGTAGTAGGAGAGATGAGGAGGAGGAAGAGAAGAGGGAGGATAAAAAGGAGGAGACAAAGGAGGAACAGAGAAAGATGGAGGAAAAAAGGACAAGGAGGACGAGGAGAAGAAGCGGGAGGAATAGGAGGAGGAGAAGGAGAAGGAGGGGGAGGGGAAGGAGGAAGAGAAGGAAGGGGAGGAGGAGGAGGAGGGGAGAAAAGGAGAGGAAGGAGAAGGAGGAGAATAGGGAGGAGAAGAGGAGACAGAGGAAGAGGAAGAAAAGATGGAGGAGGAGGAGAGATGAGGAGGAGGAAAAAGAGAGGGAGAGAAAGGAGGAGATGGAGGAGGAGGAAGAGATGGAGGAGGAGAGATGATGATATTGATGAGGAGGAAGAGAAGGAGACATGAGGAGGAGAGGAAGGAGTAAAAAGAGGAGATGGAGGAGGAGGAAATTCAGGAAGAGGAGGAGAAGGAGGGAGAGAAAAAGTAGGAGGAATAAGAAAAAAGGTGAAGTAGGAGAAATGATGATGATGAGGAGGAGAGATGAGGAGGAGGAAAAAGAGCAGGAGATGAAGGATAAGGAGGAGATGGAAGAGGAGGACGAGAAGGAGATTGAGGAGGAGGAAAAGATGGAATAGGAGGAGGAGATAGGAGAGAAGGAGAGTAGATGAAGGAGAAGGAGGAAGAGGAGACATATGAGCCTGAGAGTAGAGAAAAGAGCAGGAGGAAGAGGAGGAGGACATGCAGGAGGAGAAGGAAGAGGATGAAGAGGAGGAAGAGGAGTAGGAGGAGGATTAGGAGATGGAGGAGAAGGAGGAGATGGAGAAGGAGGAGGAGGAGAAGGGGAGATGATGATGATGATTATGAGGAGGAGGACATATGAAGGGAAGGAGGGGAGAAGAAACAGGAGAAGATATAGGGGAAAGATAATAATGGGGAGAAGGAGGAGCAGAAGGAGAGAGAGGAGGAGGAGGAGGATTTGGAGATGGAGGAGGATGAGGAGATGGAGGAGGGAGGAGGGAGGAGGGGGGGGAAGAGAGATGATGTTGAAGAGGAGGAGGAGAGGGGAGGAGAAGGAGAAGGAGATGGAGGAGGCGGAAATGCAGGAAGAAAAGAAGAAAGAGGGAGAGGAGGTGGAGGAGGAGGAGAATGAGAGATGATGATGAGGAGGAGGAAGAGGAAGAGAGATGAGGAGGAAAAGGAGAGAGAGGAGAAGGAGGAGGAGATGGAGGAGGAGGAAGAGATGGAGGAGGAAGAGGAGGGGAGATGATGATGAGGAGGAGGAGTGGTAAGAGAAGGAGAAGGAGAAGGAGAAGGAGGAGGAGAAGGAGGAAGAGGAAATGCAGGAAGAGGAGGAGAAACAGGGGAAGGAGGAATAGGAGGAGAATGAGAAGGAGGTGGAGGAGGAGACATGATGGTGATGAGGAGAAGGAGGAAGAAAGATGAGGAGGAGGAAAAGAAGAGGGAGGAGAAGGAGGATGAGGAGGAGATGGAGGAGAGATGATGATGTTGATGATGATGATGAGGAGAGACATGATGGTGATGAGGAGGAGGATAAAGAGGAGATGGAGGAGAAGGAGGTGGAAGAGGTGGAGGAGATTGAACAGGAGGAGGAGAGGAGATAGAGAAAGATTAGAAGAAAAATGAGGCAGAGGAAGAGTAGGAGGAGGAGGAAGAGCTAGGCGGGAGGAGAAGGAGGGGAGAATGAGGAGGAAGAGAAGGGACAAAGAGGGGGAGGAGAAAGAAGGGGAGGAGGAGATGGAGGAAGAGGAGAGGAGCAGGAGGAGATGAAGGAGGAGGAGAGATGAAGATGAGAAAGAAGAGAAAGTGGAGGGAGAGAAGAAAGAGGAGAAGTAGAAGGAGAGATGGAAGGAAGAGAGGAAAGTGGAGGAGTAGGGGGAGAAGGAGGGGGCAAGAAATGATGGAGGATGAGGAGAAGGAGGAGGAGATGGAGGAGAGATGATGATGATGATGCGTAGGAGGAAGAGAGATGAGGTGGAGTAGAAAGAGTAGAGGGAGAAGAAGCAGGAGGAAGAGGAGGCGATAGAGGAGGTGCATGAGGAGAAGGAGTAGGAGGTGGAGGAGCAGGCAGAGACAGAGGAGAGATGATGATGATGAGGACGAGGAGAAAGGAGAGTTGAGGAGGAGGAACGGGAGAAGAAAAAGGAGAAGGTAGAGGAGGAGGAGGAGAAGGACAGAGAGGAGAAGGAGGAGGAAAAGGAAAGAAACGAGGGAGTGGGGGAGGAGGAGAGTGAGGAGAAGGAGGAGGAGGATACAGAGGAGGAGGAAGAGATGGATAAGGAGAAGGAGATGGAGAGGAGGAGAAAAGCAGGAGGAGGAGAGGAGGAGATGGAGGAGGAGGATGAAGATGAAGAGGAGGAGATGGAGGAGAGATGATGATGATTATGATGAGAGACGATGTGATGATGAAGAGGAGGAGATGGAGATATGAGGAGTAGGAGCAAAGATTAGGAGGAGCAGGCGGAGGAAGAGGAGGAGGAGGAGGACAGAGCAGAAGGAGGAGAAAATTGAGGAGGACGAGGAGATAGAGGAGGAGGGGGGAGGAGAAGAAGGAGGAGTAGGAGGAGTGATGAGGAGGAGCAGGAGAGGGAGGAGGAGGAGGATATTGAGGAGAAGGAGGTGGAGTAGGAGAAGTAGGAGAAGGAGGACAGATGATGAAGATAATGACAAAGAGGAGAAGGTGAATTGAGAAGGAAAAGGAGAGAATATGCTGATGATGAGAAGAAGGAAAAGAGATGAGGAGAAGGAGTGATGAGGAGGACGAGGAGGAGGAGGAGAGGGAGGAGAAGTGGGAAGAGATGGAGGAGGAGGAGATGGTGGAAGAGGAGGGGGAGTGTATGGAGGTGAAGGAGGAGGTGAGATGAGCAGAAGGAGAAGAAGGAAAAGGAGGAGGAGGAGATGTAGGATGAGGAGGAGGAGATGGAGGAGAGATGATGACGATGAGGAGGAGGAGGGATGAGTCAGACGACGAGGAGGAGAGGAGGTGCAGGAGAAGGAGATGGAGGAGAAGAGAAGGAGGGGAAGGAGGTTGATGAAAAGGAAAAGGAGGAGGAGGAGAGATGATTATGATGTGGAGGAGGAGGAGAGATAAGGAGGAGGAAGAGGAGAGGGGAAGAAGGAAGAGGAGATGGAGAAAATGGAAGAGGAGATGGAAGAGGATATGAAAGAGGAAGAGGAGATGGAGAAGGAGGAGGAGAGACATGAGGAGAGGAGAAGGAGCATGAGTAGGAAAGGAGATGGAGTAGGAGCATGAGATGGAGAAGAAGGAGGAAGAGATGAAGGAGGAAGAGATGGAGGAAGAGGAGAAGAGGAAGGAGAAGGAAGTAAAGATGGAGGAGGAGGAGATGGAGTTGGAGAAGTAGAAGAAGGAGGAGAAGATGAAGGAGGAAGAGGAGAAGAAGGAGCAGGTGGAGGCAGAGGAGGAGGAAGAGGAGGAGATGGAGGAGGAGGAGAGAGATGAACAGGAGGAGGAGATAAAGTAGCAGGAGGAGGAGGAGATAGAGGAAGGAGGAGGAGGTAGAGGAGGAGATGTAAAAGAGATGATGATGTTGAGGAGGAAAAGGAGGAGAGATAAGGAGGAGGAGAAGGAGGAGGAGGAGAGGAGGAGGAAGAAGGAGATGGAGGTGGAGAAGGAGATGGAGGAGGAGGAGCAGGAGAAGGAGGAAAAAAAGAGAGATAATGGTGATGAGAAGGACTAGGAGGAGAGATTAGGGAGAAAGGAAGAGAAGAGGGAGGATAAGAAGGAGGAGACATAGTATGGCAATATGTAAATCAGTGGATGTGTAAACCATATGATTCTGCAATCTGTATACGGGGTAAAAATGGGAGTTCATAACCCACTTGAATCAAAGTGTGAAATATGATATGTCAAGAACTATGTAATGTTTTGAACAACCAAAAATAAAAATAAAAAAAGAGGAAGAGACGGAGGAGAAGCAGGGGGAGATGGAGGAAAAAAACTACAAGGAGGATGAGGAGAAGGAGCAGGAGGAAGAGGAGGAGGAAGAGAAAAAGGAGAAGGAGAAGGGCGGGGAAGGAGGAGGAGGAGGAGAAGAGGAAGGAGAAGGAGGAGGATAGGGAGGAGGAGTTGAAGAGACAGAGGAGGAGGAAGAAAAGATGGAGGAGGAGAGATAAGGAGGAGGAAAAGGAGAGGGAGGAAAAGGAGGACATGGAGAAGGAGGAAGAGATGTAGGAGGAGGAGAGATGATAATGTTGATGAGGAGGAAAAGGAGGAGGCATGAGAAGGAGGAGGAAGCGGAAAAGGAGAGGGAGGAGTAAAAAAGGAGATGGAAGAGGAAAAAATGCAGGAAGAGGAGGAGAAGAAGGGAGAGGAGAAGTAGGAGGAATAGGAGGAGGAGGTGGAGGAGGGAGAAATGATGATGATGATGAGGAGGAGGAGGAGATATGAGGAGGAGGAAAAGGAGAGGGACGAGAGGAGGAGGAGATGAAAGATAAGTAGGAGATATAGGAGGAGGAAAGAGGAGGATGAGAAGGAGATTGAGGAGGAGGAATAGATGGAAGAAGAGGAGGAGATAGGAGAGAAGGGACAGGAGATGAAAGAGAAGTAAGAAGAGGAGACAAATGAGCCTGAGGAGGAGAGGAAAGAGCAGGAGGAAGAGGAGGAGGAAATGCAGGAGGAGAAGGAAGAGGAGATGAGGAGGATTAGGAGATGGAGGTGAAGGAGGAGATGGAGAAGGAGAAGGAGGAGATGGAGAAGGAGAAGGAGGAGGGGAGATGATCATGATGATGATTATGAGGAGGAGGATATATGAGGGGAAGAAGGGGAGAAGAAGCAGAAGAAGATAGAGGAGAAGAAGAAGGATGAGGAGAAGTAGGAGCAGAAGGAGAGAAACAAGGAGGAGAAGGAGGAGGAGGAGGAGATGGAGGAGGAGGAGGAGAGATGATGTTGAGGAGGAGGAGGAGAAGGAGATGGAGGAGGCGAAAATGCAGGAAGAGAAGGAGAAAGAGGGAGAGGGAGTGGAGGAGGAGGAGGAGGAGAAGGAGAGATGATGTTGAGGAGGAGAAAGAGGAGGAGAGATGAGGAGGAGGAAAAGGAGAGGGAGAAGAAGCAGGAGGAGATGGAGAAAGAGAAAGATGGAGGAGAAGGTAGAGGGGGATGATGATGTTGGTGAGGAGGAGGGATGATGATGAGGAGGAGGAGTGGGAGGAGAAGGAGGAGGAGGAGGAGATGGAGGAGGAGGAAATGCAGGAAGAGGAGGAGAAAGAGGGGAAGGAGGAATAGGAGGTGTAGGAGAAGGAGGGGAGGAGGAGAGAGGAGAAGAAGGATGAGATGGAGGAGGAGGAGGAGGATAAAGACATGGAGGAGGAGGAAAAGATGGGAGAGGAGGAAAAGATGGGAGAGGAGGAGCGGAGATGATGGAGAAGGAGGAAGAGGAGAGAGATGAGCCAGAGGAGGAGAGGAAAGGGCAGGACTAAGAGGTGGGGGAGATGGAGGAGAAAAGAAAAATAAAAAGAGGAGGAGGAGGAGGAGGAGGAGACGGAGGAGAGATGATGATGTTGATGATGAGGAGGAGAAGATGGAGGATAAGGAGATGAAGGAGTAAGAGGAGATGGAAGAAGGAGAGAAGATGAAGGAGGAGGAGAAGGAAGAGGAGGAGGAGAAGTAGGAAGAAGAGGCAGGAGAGATGATGATGTTGATGATGAGGAGGAATAGGAGGAGAGATGAAGAGAAGGAGAGGGGAGCAGTAGAAGGAGGGTGAGAAGGAGGGGGGAGGAGGAAGACTAGGAGAAAAAGAAGGCACAGGAAGAGGAAGAGTAAGAGGAGGGAGAATGAGGAGGAAGAGGAGAAAGGACAGGAGGGGGAAAAGAAGAAGGGGAGAGAGAAGGAGGTGGACAAGGGAGGAGATGGAGGATGAGGAGGAGATGGAGGAGAGATGATGATGATGATGCGTAGGAGGAGAGATGAGGTGGAGTAGGAAGAGAAGAGGGAGAAAAAGCAGGAGGAAGAGGAGGCGATAGAGGAGGTGCAAGAGGAGAAGGAGTAGGAGGTCAAGGAGGAGGCAGCGACAGAGGAGAGATGATGATGAGGACGAGGAGAAAGGAGAGTTGTGGAGGAGGAACGGGAGCAGAAAAAGGAGAAGATAGAGGAGGAGGAGGAGAAGGAGGAGGAAAAGGAGAGAGTCGAAGAAGAGGAGAAGGAGAGTGAAGAGAAGGAGGAAGTACTTGGTAATGAGGGCAGGGATTATGAGAAATTTGTTGGAATTGTGTGGATCCATCCTGCCTTCTGATTTGTCTTACCTATTTTCTCTCTCACTCATTATAGTACAAGGGGTTCTTAACCATAAGCCACATCCCCAGACCCTCTTTCATCCCCATGATAGTAGAATGCATATATATACACTTTGATATATCATACTTGGATGGGATATCATTTCTCATTTTTCTGAGTGTACATGTTGAAGAATCATATTAGTCATGTAGTCAAATATATACATACAGTAATGATGTCTGTTTCAATCTACTACTATCTTTCCTATTTCCACATCCCTCTCCCCCTCCATCTCATCACTTCACTCAACCTAATGTAAGGTAAAGATATTCTGCCCCAGTGCCCCCTCCCAACTGAATTAGCATCAGCATTTTTTTTTTTGCGAGACTGGCTTATTTCACTTAGCATGATATTCTCCAACTCCAACCATTTACTAGACAATGTCATAATTTTAGCCTACTTTCAACCTGACTAATATTCCATTGATTATATATACCACATTTTCTTTATCCGTTCATCTTTCGAGAACCACCTAGTTTGGTCCATAGTCTAATGGAGCTGCTATAAACATTGATGTGGCTGCTGAGGAGTCATACATGTGAAAATATTTTTTAAAAAAACAAGTTGCTGAGCAGAAGAAAATATTTTACATTACATATTTAATTATTTCATAATATTCAGACTATAAAAAGAACTCTAGTGATTCCATAATAAAATGATCAACAAATTAAAAAATGAATTCCGAATTGTGAACCCCTCAGATATTTCTGCTACTCTTTATGGTGTTTTCTGAGAATGATTTTCAAAATGCTAACTGTTACTTTTTGCTCCCAGTCATCTGGAAGTTTCTAGAGAAAGGGCCCCCCTTTCCTGCACTAGGCCTAAGTTCCAGTGGTTTTGCTAACTTCTGTTGCTGGAAGAATTGCTTCTCTCTAAACTCAATTATAGATACCAAAGGGGAATATTAAACAAACTACCGATAGACTCAATAATATTTGAGCACTTTCTGAGCCCTGACCTACCCTTGTTCACCCCAGTAATAATTCCAGGCCTTCCAGTTGTTTTCAGAAGTAGTTTCTCCATGTACTGAGCTTCCAAAATTAGTGACTTCTGTTCCAGAGAGTATAACCTAAACATCCAATTTCTATAAGCAACAGAGACTGAGCATGTACAAATATTCATACTTTACAAATAGTTGGATTTGCATTGTTTGTAGCTCCTTCCAAAAACTAAAATTTGCAGCAGTAGGGTTAAAAATGTGTTAGAAATCACAGATTCCTATTTCACCACAGAAAATACAGTACACTCTTCTTCTAGCTACTTGACAGCCTGGAATATAACACACTTGCCTCAGAAATTTAATGCATCAGTCAAATGAAAACTTTCCTTCACCCTATGAAGTCTTGTCAGAATGCCTATGATAAAAATCTGAAAGATAGGGGCTGGGGTTCTGGCTCAGTTATAGAGTGCTTCCCTAGCACATGGGAGGCACTGAGTTCAAGCATCAGAACCACATAAAAAATAAATAAAATAAAAGCTATTTGTCTATCTATGACTAGTAAATAAATGAAATATTTAGAAGTAGAAAATTAAAATCTGAAATATAGTAGGTACTCCAGAGCATATGAGCATGGATACAAAGATTCACTTGTAAAAATGCTGGTGAGGATATAAATTGAATAAAAGTATTTTTGAAAATGTTATTAAGGTTCTTAAATAAGTTAAAATAAAAATATCATATGATTCAGTAGTAGTAATTCTGGGTATGTATCTTAAAAAATTGAAGTCATTAGATCATAGAAAAGACTACATTTATATTTTCATTGTAGTATTTTTCACAGAACCTGGTAAAAGAACTGAAGTACTTTTAAGGTAAATGGTAGGTTGGGCGTGGTTCCACATACCTGTATTCCCAGCAGCATGGGAGGGTGATACAGGAGAATCATGAATTTAGAGCCAGTCTCAGCAACGTATCAGCCAGGCACTAAGCAAATCAATGAGATCTTGTCTGTAAATAAAATATAAAAAAGGAGCTGGTGATGTAGCTCAGTGGTTGACAGGCTATGATTTCAACACACAGTATAAAAAATAAATAAATAGGCTCAACACATTGACCCTATGCTTTATTTTCCAAGAAGGAATTTACATGCACCCTTTCTGGATTAACTGGACACGATGTGTTACATTCTTTAGCAAACTATTATCTGCAGGAGAAATGCAGTTTCAAAACATTATTTGTAAGAGGAACGCAAGTTACATTAAAGGGGAGACTTTCATGATCTTGTTAAAGACCAGATTCTGGAACTCAGAGAAATAAGGATAATTCCTACTATCCATAAATCTGCAAGAGTTTATGATTAAGAATTCAATTATAAATCATGAACATGAGGCTAACTAACATAAACTTTCCATGGCACTGGATACTTGAGAGTTTAATATTATCCTGCTTTCAGTCCAGAGTGAAGAAGTGTACCTGGGCAGGATTCTTTAGAATATTTTTTTAGATCTCTAATAAAATTGGAGAGAAAGAGAGCCATGCTCTTCTCTTTATAGAGAGGACACATTCTCTCTCTTTAAAGTGTCACTTTTTCTTCCTTCACATCACTTCTAATAAACTCATTGTGTCTGCTTTGTTCTCATGTGAAATGCTCTCAAAGAGAAAGCAAAATCTATAAACTGTCATCCAGTTCTGGGAGGAAATATTAGAAATACTACATCCATTTGAAATATAGCATAAAAATAGTTGATAAGGCAAAGAGGGAATGCTGGCATTAAAATTGTGAACAGAGCTGAGTGCAGTGGTGCACTCCTGTAATCCCAGGGTCCTGGAAGGCTGAAGCAGAAGGATCATGAGTTCAATGCCAGCTTCAGCAAGGGAGAAGTGCTAAGCAAATCAGTGAAACCTCTTTCTTTAAATAAAATATAAAATACTGCTGGGGATTTGGCTCACTCGACCCAATAAGTTCTAGAATGACTTGTTATCCAGTGACAATTAATTGACCCACTATAGCCTGGAACTCAAGATTCAATCACAAGTTCCACAGAAGTCATATGGAAAATAGCTGGTATCTTATAGATAATGTGGTTAAGTTGTCCCTGCACCCTCTGTCTGATAGGGTCACAGACAGAACTACACCATTTGGACACTGAAACCATGGGAGGGTTAAATGTATTGTTCATGATACTCATGATATGGATAATAGGGTATACATCAATCAATAATAAAAGTACATGTTGATGGAAATGGCAGGAAAATTTCCAAAATGAGACTAAAGATACACTTAAGACATGCCTGGAGATGTGTTTTAATATCCCTCAGGATACGAACAATAGTGTTATTGTTTAGAAGTAAGAAAGCTTTCCAATAATCATAAGTATGCTTTAAAGTTAAAGGTTAATGATGTAATTATATGTATGCTTTAAAGTTAAAAGTTAATAATTGGTCAAGATACATGTAGTCGAATTGTGTAGTCTAGCACTTATTGATTGAGGTGAAAATGTAAAAGCTTAATCGTGATTGGCAAAGGTTACAGGAAAATATTTTAAACAATGTACTCAATATCATAGGTAATTAATATATGTCTGAAAATATTGTAACTCTTAAAAATTATGTAAATCAAGGAAATTTTGAGCTTTGAAGCTATCCATTAACTACATGAAAAAACACTTGTAAAAAATGTATAAAAATAAACCCCCCTCTAGGGGCAGCAGGTTTTTCTGAAGGCTGTTCATAACTTGCAACTATAGTCCTGTTTCCTCTTCTTTCACCTAAGCCACTCATCCTTCAGGATCCCTGGATCTCTGGTAGCTAGGGCTTGAGCTAAACAATAGAGATTTAATTTTTTCTTTTAAATTTAATATTGAGTTTGTTGATGGGCTGTATTGAATTACATAAATAAAATCTGTGATTTGTGCTCATTTTCTCATAGTACTCCACACCAATGGGGGGGGGGTAGACATCATAATCCTACCACTATGCTCAAGGCAAAATTGCAAATAAGTGTGTTTTTAATTGCTTATACTCCAGAGTCTGGGATACTGACAGATCTAGATATCTAACACCCTCCATCTTTTTTTTTTTCCTTTTTATCGTTAATACTGGAAACTTTAAATTTTATTTTTGCCTCATTTTTTTAGGGAAGTAGAAACATTGCTGCCTCAAGGAATTACTTGTTGCAGTAATTCACTTGCAGGTCAGCATGGGAAAAGAAAGAAGAAGAAGAAGCAGAGCAAGCAAAGCAGCAGCAGAAAAAAAAAGTCCTTTATTGTGTACAAGCAATCTTTTTATAGTATTATGAACAAAGAAGGCAGCCTTCCAACATCAATAAATCAGGTCTTTCAGCTAATTAAACAAAGCATACAGAAGTTTTACTTTCTAATCAGAAGTGACCCGCTTCTCATGGCTAATCTACTCTCGGCTCGGAGTATGTTGAGCTCTGCTCTTTGTTAAGAACAGATAATAATATTTTTCTCAGCGCCCTCCTAGCCCACTTGGTAGAACATCCCATTTGCAGGCAAGTCCTCCCAAGGACAGCAGACACCTCGTTTTCAAGCATGTCTGCTGTTACTTATCTATACCTTGACAGAATATCCTGTTTGCAGGCAGACTCCATCAAGAACAGTAATAGTAACGCAGTTACATCTGATTCTCTACAATTACTTATGAGTAGAAATATCAAGCTATTTTCGTATAAGACCATAGAACAGAAGTATTAAGTAAAATTTTAAAATTATGTTATTTCTTTTTTTATAAAAATATATACATACATATGTATTCACAAATTGATTTAAGGTATTATACAGTGATAAATTTACATGCACTTCTGTCTGGGGTGGGTCTATGTACTGGGAGAAAATACTGCCATGATCTGATTCCATCCTGAGACACTTAATGCAATTCACAGCAAATTAAATAAAAGATTCCAGGGCTGTGGAGCATTATTGTTATATCAGTTAGTTGAAAATCAACCTCAGGAGAATTTGAGACCCTGTCCTAGAAATCAATCTATCTATCAATATTTCAATCTGTCCATCAATTTATCCATCAATCTGTGGTCATGGGGCTCTGTAGTAAATACCCATGTTGAGATTCCCTGTTTTTTTTTTTTTTTGTGTGTGTGTGTGTGTGTGTGTGTGTTTTGTTACTGGGGATTTAACTCAGAGCCACATGACTACTGAGCCACATCCCAGCCATATTTGTATTTTATTTAGAGAGAGTGTCTCATTGAATTTCTTAATGCCTAATCATTTGTGAAGCTGTCTTTGAACTTGCAATCCTCCTTCCTCAGCCTCTCCAGTTGCTGGGATTACAGGCATGCACCCCAGCACATGGTTGATCCCCATTCTTTTATCAACAAAAAAGAGCAGCCAACAACCTGTCTTCCTGACATGATTTGTTTTGGGCTTGGATCCAATTTATTGTCACTCAAACAATTGGCCTACTAGGCTCTGTTTGGGGGAAGTGCCTAAAGTCCTTTTCAATCTGTGTCTTAGGTGAGAACTGTCCAATCCTCAGCAGCCAGTGATGAGGGGGCGGGCTTGCACAATCTTCTGTTCCTTTTGTTTATGGAGCCTGCATTCTTTGAATCCATTTCTATGCTTCCAGTCCTAGATCAGCCCTAGGTTTCTGCTCTATGCACAAGCTGGAAAAAACTATCAAGAGGAAAGAAAGTAAGCATACTGAAAGCCAAGAAATGGTAAGTGTGTGTTTGCATTTTGAGACTGGGTGGGTAGTCTATTTGAAGCCAGTGGGACTGGCGATGTCAAGAAATGGAATTGGTAGTCAGGGACTCCTCAGGGTTCTCTCCAGAGTCTGGTGGCCAGAAGATCTCTCTGTGGCAATTAAGTCTTCAGTTTGCTCTGACTAGTCTAGTGGAGCTTAGATCAGCATTTGAAATACCTCTGACATTCTTTTCCATCATTGTATGGTGTTTTAAGGGCCTTCCTGAATTCCTATGTGGGAATCTGTGCCAATAGCCTGGCAGGACCCCAGATTGTGTGGTGAAGACTAAGAAAATCATCAAGAGAGGATCTCCACTCCATTGGCTGTGTTCCTGCATGAAGGAAGCTGTGGTTTTTAAGAACCCCAGTTTTGCTCCTCCTGAAGATTTTTGTTGTTGTTGTTGTTCATGTTTGTTTGTTACCAGGAATTAATTTCAGAAATATTTATTTACTGATTCACAATCACAGTCTTTTAAAAATATTTTTATTTAGAGACAAGGTCACACTGGGTTGCTTAGGGCCCTAGTAAGTTGTAAGGCTAGCTTTGAACTTGCCATTCTCATGCCTCTTGAGCTTTATAAATGTAGGGTTAGCAGTATCTCAAATCCAGAACAGCTATCTGATATCCAGAACTTCAGTTTAGCTATACTTAGGTCTGAGAATAAATCTCTAAATTTCCAGCTCTCACTTCAAATTCCCAAAACCACGTTTCCAAAATGACCAGGCTGTTGTATAATGGAGAGCTTTCTCCCACACCTGGAGGCTAATGAATAGATATGTTAATGAGCACCATTAAGGTCTATTTCAAATGTAAAGCACATTGAGGCTCACTTGAGGGAATACCTTCAACCAAATTATTTGTCCCTGGGGTGAATCCAGATGAAGGTTACAGGAAGCAGAATGAGATTCAGAAACAACAGATGTAAACCTAGGTGGTAGCCTGGATGCTTTTTTAAATATTTATTTGAAGTAGATTTTGTCTCATGCTCTTTCCAAAACCACACACATACTCCAAAGCTGGCACTGAAAAACCAGCCTCTATCTCAGAGCAAAGCCTGTCCAAGGAAGGGGCATGACCTTTGTTCTTGGAAAGACCCACAGAGCACTCCTAGGCACACACCCACCCTGTTGAGTTGTTTATCTACAAATAATAGGAGACATCTCCTGTGCCTGGTATCTCTGACTCAGTCAGGCTAGGTGGGGACCCTAGCAGCCACCAATCAGCATGAGAAAAGGAAATACCTGGGATGCCAGATGACCCTCCCAGTAGTTTATGGTGGCTGATTACTTGTTGGGAAACCATGAAGTTCAGCATGAACTCCCCTCCTGGTTTAAACCAGTCAGTTAAAAGAAATCCCCCTCTTGTACTAACCAATCACCTCTACCCAATTGTTCCCACTAGTGAATGTGCTAATCATGTTTTAGAGTTGTTTTATGATTTGCTAAGAGATGCTATGATGTATGTGAAGTCCCTGCCTTTCCCCAAAGAGTGTATAAAACTGCTGTAAACCCTGGGCTCGGGCCTCTCAGCTTCACCAGTTGTTGTGTGCATGCAGAGGACCCAGCTAGCTTCCAATGAACACCTCTTTGCAGCTTACATTGATCTGGGTCTCTGGTGGTCTTTTGGGGGTCCTGAATTTGAGCATAACAGCACACCAAAATGGGTTTTTCTTCTATTATACCCTTTCCCACGTCATGGAGTTCTATTTTTTTCTTGCTAAAATAAATTTTATTGTTTTTACTCTTACCTTCCCTGAGTGTCCATAGATTTTATTCTTCAAAATTTGTGATACAGGATCCCAGAGAAAATTGCTTAAATGGGAAATTTTAGTTTCATCTCAAAACTCCAGTTTTAACATGATTAATTATTTTTTCCCATGTTTAATTTTGAAGGGATGCCTTTGATATACCTAGCCTAGTTATCTAATTAGATTAGAAGCCAGCTTGTCACAAGTTATGAAGGATTCATTTCTGTTTTCTGTAAAAATATCAGGATGTCTGTATGGCCTGGCCATTAGTTGATGTTGTAAAGCTGATTGGAATGCCTGCCCGTGCCCTGAACTCACCCAGGTCCGGTTTTCCCTGACCATATAACAACCCTTTCCTAAACCTTAGTGACGCCTCATAAATTCTGGCCTTCCCTGGCCGGATAATGACCCTCTCTGAGTCTCTAAGATCTCCATAAATTCTGATGCCGGGGCCAGCAAAAATGTAAACTTGTGTTATGCTCTTCAGAATGTTGTTATCTGTAACCCCCCTTTGTGTAACTTTTTGGGCTATAAAACTGGGCCACAAAGAAGCCTCGGGGCTGTCTTGTTCCCGCCATTTTTGGGAGGGAGAGGCAGCCCTGCTGGTCAAAATAATAAGCTTGCTTTAATTTGATTTTAATTGGAGTCAGTGGTCTTTTCTTGCGTCCTGGTCTAACAGCCTTATTTGTAATTTTTTTTCTCCAAGAACTGAAGGGCTGTTTTAAAAGATTTTGCTTTATCTATGTGAGTTTTTCACATAAAAAAGAAGAAAAAATTAAAAAATTAGGTGACATTAAAAATAATGATTTTTTTCTAAATAAAATAATATAGTTAATGTGTCCTAATTAAATATTTTCCCCTTATATTTCAGACCATTTTATAAAAATGACCTGTAGAATCATTCTGAACATTCCAGCTAATATCTTTGTGGTGGTGTGGAAGAAAAGAATAATGAGACTAGACTTGTTAATGTAAGAGGGGTCCTGCGGAGCGTCGGAGGGAGAGACCATACACAAGAGACTTACTCCATGCAATTGGCAAAAGGGGATTTATTGGGGATCCATTCCAGCGCGCTGGGACTCTGTGCCCACTCAAGAAGGGAGCGCAGCTCAGAGCCCAGAGCACAGGTCAAGCAGAGCTTAAGTACACTTTTTGGAGAGGGCGGTGGGCTTTGCATACATCAGAACAAATCATCATGAGGCGCGGGGAAATTGAACAACAACTCTGAGATGTGATTGGCACATTCATTGGCGGGAACCGGCCGGGCGGCAGTGATTGGTCATTCGTAAGCGGGTTACACATTCAAACTGATTGGTTGGGGCCCTGTGAAGAACTGCACAGGGCCCTAGGCTAAACGGCCAATAGGGTGTTGTTTTAACTATCTCAGGAATCTGGGTGTAACAGAGGAACTTAATAATACCTAATCTTTTACATTCAAGCTTTCCAGCTTAGAAAATTTACCCTTTCATTATTAACTAGGAAAGGGCTACAGTACACAGTGACTTTGAAGGATAAAAGCCATGTAAATATCCTGGTACACTTTAATAACCTGTTGTTACTTCTGCTTACCAGTGAGTAGTCCTTGCCTCCCTGAATGCTGAAATATAACACTAGAGAAAATGCCTAGGCAAAGTGTAGAGTGGAAAGTGGAAGGCTTTATTAAATAATAGCATAAAAGATTTCCTCCCAGAGAAGGGACTCAAAAGGTGGATTCCATGGAAGGGAGTGGTCTTTTCTTTTTTGTAGTTAAAGTCTTATTTTAGTTCTCCCACATTCCTGTCCTTTGTTTTCCCTGAATCCTGCAGTGATAGAATGCTACTTGGAAGGCCAAAAGAGGGAAGATAGGTGGGCTGGTGGAGTAATATGGGTAGGAAGTGCATGGGGTGGTTTGATCACAACTTCCCTGTTTGCTGGGAGCTATGTCATTAACAGTGCTTTAGGTTGGGTTCAGGGCCTTGGGAACATTAACATTTCCATATCCGCAGGTGTTGTTCTGGTTTCCTGGACCCCATTCTCAACAATGGTCTCCACTTTCTTTATCTTATTCAATATTAGACCCATTTAACTGACTACACTAGCTACCTATCTTTTGATCTGGCTTCAGTGGTTTACATTAATATTAACTAGTAACTTTAATACTTTTTCAATAACTGTTTAGATTGAATCAATAACCCAGGAATCAGTGAAGCAGAGAATCTAGTTTTATCTGAATGTGGTTTCAGTTATCACAGTGAATGAGTTAAGATTCCCCATTGAAGAGTTTACTGTGTGTTGTGCTCTCATTCCAACGTTCAATATTTGTTCAATCCTTTGTTTTAGAACAATCTGAAAAAGGTGCCCACAGATACCAAAGTCTCTTGGCCTATATAGAAAATATCAGTTTCTGAGTCTTGCCTTCTAGAGATCAGTTTGAACTATCAGTGTGTAGCCTCTAAGGGGAGTAGTTGGATGTTGTGCAGATGGGAGGAATCTACTGATGTTCCTTTCATCTAAAAGGAAGTTCATTTGGTGGGGGACCAAACTAGAAATTCATCTCAGAGATATTCAACCACTTAGCCACATCAACAATCCTATTTTACATTTTATTTAGAAACAGTTTGTTAGTGCCTCACTATTGCTGAGGGTGATTTGAGCTCTCCATCCTCCTGCCTCAGAATCCCAAGTCCTTGGGATTATGAGCATTCCCACCATGACTGACTGAAAGTTCTTTTTTCTTTTATTAAATACTGTGAATAAAGCTGCAATGGAAATGGAACTACTGTTATTTCTTTGAGAAATAATGGATTGTATGTCATTTTAAACCCAGTTTGATTATTATTTTAATTGATTTAGATACTAGAGATTAACCCTTGGGCATTTTGTCACTGTGCTATAGCCCTACCTGTTCCCCTTTTTTGAGACAGTGTCACTCATTTGCATAGGACCTTGCCAAATTGCTGAGACTGGTCTTGAACTTAGGATCATCTCTACTTATCCTCCTGAGCCACTGGGAGCACAGGCATGGGCAGCCTTACTCTGCTATCCCAAAATTATTATTAGTGGATTATATGTCATTTGTTTTTAAAGAGAGAGAGAGAGAGAGAGAGAGAGAGAGAGAGAGCAAGAGAGAATTTCAATATTTATATTTTAGTTTTCAGCGTAAAGAACATCTTTGTATGTGGTGCTGAGGATCGTACCCGGGCCGCACGCATGCCAGGTGAGTGCACTACCGCTTGAGCCACATCCCCAGTCCTATATGTCATTTTTATCTTAAGGTTTTGAAAAACCTTAACAATTTTTCAAGAATATATTTATTAATTTTTTTATTTCCCCAATATTTTTCATATATATGTACTCTGGCATCCCTGTAGTCTTTCATGTATTTGTTTGCTTTGGTTTGGTTTGGTACTAGCAGCTAAATCCAGGAAGGCTTTCCACTGAGCAACATCCCCATTCTTTTTTATGCTTTATTGAAAGTGTAAAGTTTCTATGCAGCAAGGCCTGAGTTAAAAAGTGAAGGAGGAGGTATTGTTAAGTTCCTCTGCTACACCCAGAACCTGAAATTCCTGAGGCAGTTAAGACAACGTGGTACTGGCCATTTAGTTGAGTAATAGCCTAGGGCCCTGTGCAGCTTGTCACATAAGCATACAGGGCCTGAACCAATCAGTTTGAATGTGTACCCTGCTTAGGAGTGACCAATCACCCCCGCCCAATCTGTTCCCGCCAATGAATGTGCTAATAATGTCTCAGAGTTGTTGTTCAATTTTCCTGTGCCTCATGATGATTTGTTCTGATCTATGCAAAGCCCCACCCTCCCCAAAAAGTGTACTTAAGCACTGCTTGAACTCTGCTCTGGACTCTTGGCTGCTCTCCGTTCTCGAGTGAGCCAGGAGCCCCAGCATGCTGGAATGGAATCGATCCCCAATAAATCCCCTTCTGCAATTACATGAGCTGTCTCTTGGTGGTCACTTCCTTGGACACTTCGCCGGACCCTTACATTATTTTGAGAAAAGGTTTTACTAAGTTGCTTAGAGGCTTGCTAAGATGTAGAGACTGTGTTTCAAATCACAATTCTAAACCTCTGGTATTAGTTCTCTCAGATTTTTTCTAAAGCTATTCTAAGAACCCTGAAGAGGGTGTAGGAAATCTATTGAACTCATGTCTTAAATGCTCCAGGCAAGTTTATGTGAAGTAGCCAGTGTAGGAGTGTTCTGCAAAGATTTGTTTGAGTAAACAGGTATTTCTTGTTTCTAATGCCTATTCTGAACCACTATAGGGTATCATAGTACAAAGGTACTAGAAAAACAATGTAAACTCATTGGTTTTCAGTCTTTTTATTTGCATATGCTCAGTCACATTTGCTTCCAGAACTTAGAACTTCAGGACATAGTAACTTAAACAACATATGTTCAAGTTGAGAAACTCAGTGTTCAAGCAAACTCCTTTAAGGAGCAATATATAGTTCTCGCCTTATTACTGGGGTGAACAGGTTTGGGGATGGGCTCATGAAATGCAAAAATCGTAATTAGGGTATCAGTGATTTATTGTGTTCCCTTCTGTTACACCCACAATACAAACTAGGGAGAATCTCCTCTGAGAGCAGTAGCAACAGGGAAAATTTGTTGGCAAATATCTTCTTGAAATAAACTGTTATACAGATATCACTTAATATGTTACAGAGATGTCACTCCTATACTGGATACATTTTTGTGAGAAACTAATTAGGGGGTGTCCAGCACCTGGAGTGCTGATTTCTTGATAGTTCATAAGGTATGCCTCAGCAACTAGTAAAACACTATATCCAAGTACCTTTACACCTTTTCAAGGCTACAAGCTGTCTTTGACAATTCTAGTCACATTACATCTTTATACTTTTTAGTTATCCATTCATTCTTTCATTCCATTGTTTATTTTTTTCTTTATTCATTCACTTTTTCTTTAGTTGTCATTGTTTCAAAATTCCTGGTGATTATATAATGATATGAATATCCTGAATGTAAACTTCTGTAATGTTGCTGTGTTTATTTATATAGTTACTTGTTATTTAAATGTTTTTTTTTCATTTTCCAAGCCTGATTTATATTAGATCTTAATCTTGCTTTATGAATACTTGATAAAAACACATTATTTCAAACAGATTAAGGATTTATCACCTGGGCAAAACTCCAATTTCCAACTAAAGTGGTCTCTGGGTCAAGTAAAAGCTGTGCCAAAACTCCTCTTTGTTCCTATACACACCTTAAAATAGGATTCCTCTCCCACTTTTATATGAGAGCAAACTAACTTCTCAAAGCAGCAGTTAATAAACCTAGATGAGTTTACATTGACTAAGCCACTATTGTTTTTAAATTGTTTAAATTCTTGACCCTGAAAGTGTCACTGATTACATTTGTAATATTCTCTCTCTCTCTCTCTCTCTCTCTCTCTAATATTCCAGATTGAACCAAGAAATGCTTAGCTTTTCTGCTAAGACACATCTTATTCAGCTTTTTATAAAATATTTTATATAGAAAAAGAGTTCTGCTGAGTTTCTTAGAGCCTCACTAAATTGCTGGGGATGGCTGGCTTTGAGATAATGATCTTACACCCACAGCCTCAGAAGACTTCAGGATTATAGACATGCAACATTGCACACAGCTTTTGATACTCTCTTTAAAATAATCAGTCACAACTCTAAAAATTGAAATTGCATTTTAAACTCTTTTCTAATGCAGTAAGATATTATCAACTGAAATATTTTTGAAACAAGTTTAATTAATGACTACTATTTGATTCCCAGAGTTTACTTTTTACCTCTTTAGAACTTGGTGAATGGTCTTCTTATTTGTTTTTTGAATATAGGTGTCTTCTGTTATCAAATGAGTCTAGGGTAAATATGTTGAAAATATGATTCTAAACTTATCACCAATCCCCATATTTATAAGAGTATTGAGGGCAGAAAAAGAATGATATTTGTAACTAATGAATCAATTTCCGTAAAAGCATAGTATCAGAGTTCAAGGTAGAATTCAATTAAGATGCTTCAGTGGTAAGGTGATGTCAGAACCACCATCCTAAAAATTTAGGAACCTCTGAAGCACCATGTAAGACTTGGAATGCAATCATTTCTTTGACTTACTCATTTTAACTTCTTGAATTTACATCTAGAATTAATTTAACCATATTATATTTTATTTCTGTTTAAAATGGTTCAAGGAGTCTACATTATTTTTACAAATGACTTTCATAAGCTTACATTTTCACCAACAGAATGCAAGCATTTTAGTTTTCTCATATCCATAGTTTCTTGACACTTTTTGGTTATTCGATTATTTACAAATTTATTCTCTCTCTTTTGGTGGGGGGTAGGTACTGATGATTGAACTCAGGGGCACTCAACTACTTAGCCACACCCCAAGCCCTATTATGCATTTTATCTAGAAACAGGGTCTCACTGAGTTGCTTAGTGCCTCACTTTTTCTGAGGCTGGACTTTTAATTCAAGGTCCTCCTGCCTCCACTTTCCAAACTGCTAGGATTACAGGCATGTGCAACCATTCCTGGTGACAAAAGCTACTCTAACACCTGTGCTCAGTATACAAGTGTCCACATTTTGACTTGTGCATCAAATCTGTCATGGAAGATTGTAGAGTCCAGTCTGTTAAGTAGCCACAGAGAGAGTGTGTGGAAACCTTTTCTGGGAATTAACAACTGTATGTGCTTTCTAACCCCTGCTTAGGATTTTAGCAGCCCAGTGAGATGCTTAACAACCAATGGAAAAACCAATAGTTTGTGATCTAGGGGAGACTTGCATATGATCAGTCAGCTTTATTCCCAGAATTTGAGCATTTGGAATGGCTTTCTGTTTGAGGTCCTCCTGCCTAAGCCTTCTACATTTCTTTTTGCACAGTGTTTTGCTAAATGTGAGATAATTAGTTTCTTCCACTGACTAGAAGATGTTAAGAGATTAACAATCTTTGGTGGAAAAAACCAAAATCTTGCTGGGAAAAATTTGCTGTCATGGAATTGTTAGAAGAGGAAGCTGGAGACTGGAGCTCTTTGTGTGCTGAACACCCATAAATGCATAAACCACATTATTTGTGATTTAACTTCTCTCTCCTGATCCCAGTGTTTTAAGCCCATGGATTCACTTTTATGAACATAGATAACTATCCCATTTTCTGTGTTCTTAGCACTTATGAATGTGAAAATCCTTCTTTAATACAAACAAAATTAAGATCTAAAGCACAGAAAATTATTTAGAGGTAGGGTGTTATATATATGGTCTTAATATTTCCCTTCTCTGGGTGACAATGTCTGTTGGTAATTCTGTTTCAATTACATAGTACATTGCCTAAGGCTGGAATAAGTCCCAAGTATACCCTAGCTTTTTAAAATCATCAAGTGGCAAACAATTTTCCCACTTGTCCAGTTTATATAAATCTCTGAAGTCTTTTTTTTTTTTTACTTTGCTTAAGAGGAACATGAAACACAACAATTAGATTTAAGATATCCATGGATAGAGAGAAAGTCAGTAGCTCTTATTCATTTATATTCCACACATTGCCCACACTTAAGATATACCTTCTATCTTTTGGCTTTACAGATTATATAAACAAACTATACCAGTAAATTCTGCCCCCAGTCAATAATTCCTTAGGTTTGGCCATGTCAACCATTCACTTGTGATGTTGTTCTTGAGGCGTTTAGATTTATGTTGGATATTCAATTTCTATTAAATATACATATAGTGTTATGTACATATACACTTATTTATGGATTTTCTTTTGTATTATGATTATTTGTTTTTTTATTATTGTAAAATAAGTTCTTTTAATTCAGAATTTTGGGGCTGAAAATCCTGTATAATATGTAACATTCCAAATTAATTTTACAATATTTGCTCTGGTAACTTCTTCCACTAAAAGTAAAATTTGCTAACATTTTAATGAGATGATGTTGTAGATTTAGGGGGAATTTTACATCTTAGAAATGATGAGTTTTACCATGTACATAAGTCTTTTATGTCCTTTTGTATACTTTTATTTTCTCAAACTACATATTTTTAAACATGCATGCATGCAAATATTACATTTGTGACATCTATATAAAATTATGTAATGACTAACATTTATCAAACTAGATATATTATGATAAAAATGGGTACTGAAAATTATTTTTCTCACCCTAATCTCTGTCTTACTTACTCTATTCTCTTTTTATCTTTTTAAATGTACATTGCCTTTTCTGCATGTCATGGATTTTATCTGTTTGAACAAATACTGTCATATCCTTTTATGTTATCGTGGTTCAGATATGCAGTAATTTTTAAAAGCATATGCTTCTACTGGGAAATGAACATGTATTTTCAATAGCTAGTTTCTTAAAAGAAATAACACATTTTACTCTTTCTTTTGTTCATAAGAATTTATTTGCTCCATGTGTTTGCTGATACTATTTAATTTTGTCTCACAGATATGATTTTATTTGTCATTTTCAAATTGAGCTATTTTATAATTATTGAACACCTATGTTTCCTATTGAAAGATGGCTATTGAAGTCTATTCCCTTCTTTTTATTACTACCAGGGATTAAATCCAGAGGCACTTTACCACTAAATAACATTCTAGATTTTTTTAGTATTATCTTTTAAATGTGGTTTTGCTCAATTGCTTTTTACCTCAATAAATTCTTGAGACTGGGATTGAGCTCACAATTCTTATTTCTCAGTATCCCAAGGTGCTGGAAGTGTAGAAATGTACCAACATGAATAGCACGTACCTTCTTCTTCTTCTTCTTCTTTTTTTTTTTTTTGAGTCTCTGTGTTTGACATTTTATTTTTTATTTTTATTTACTTTTTTGGTACCCAGTTTTAAAATCAGGCATGCTTAACTGCTGTGCAACATTCCCTGCTCTTTTTATTTTAATTTTCCTCTTTTTTCATATGTGAGGCATACATTTTGTCCTACATGAGAAAATTAGTTTTTCCCAATTGGTTATTTCAGTTTGTACCCTTCAATTATATGATATCATAAATATAAATTTCATTTAAATATTTTTCTGTTTTGTTATAACGGTATCATTTAACTTTGAAAACAAACAACCATAATTCTCTCTTTTATTATTATTATTATTTTATTATTTTAGATGATTAAAGAAAAGTGTACCATACTTCTTCACAACATTTACAGTCCTATCTGAAGTATATTTTGAGTAAGCATCTCACTAAGCTGCTTAAGCTCATCTTGATTTTGCAATTTTTTCTTCTTTTCCTTCCAAGTATCTAGTTTTATGGTCACCCACCACTAGATACACTGTATAACACTCTTTGTTGTAAAAACTTTGCATATCTTATATTTTTCTTTTCTATTAAATTATTATTTTTTGCCATTGAATGCTTTATTAAGTCATACCAGTAAATGATACAATGGAATTTTTTCTTATTAAGATACTCCATTTTTGTGCAAATTTCTTTGGAAAGTTTTTCATGTTTTTTCCCTTTATGGTAGTTCAGTTTCTGTGTTTTACCATTATCTAAATGACCAGAATCTTTTTAAGTATTCTGTCTTTAGTTCCATGGGGCTGATTTTTCACCTCCTTTATGAGATCTATATTGATTGCTATGATGTTAAATCCCATAGTCATATGTGGCACAATGTTTTCATTAATGAGGGACTTTGTGTACTCTAATGGCTAAATAATAACCTAGGTTTATATTAGTCTATACCATCTAGAATTATGTGAGTACTCTGCATCATTAGCAAAATAACAGAACAACCTTATGATGCATTTTCCAGAAGGATACACATAAAATGAGGCATTATTATATATACCATACACTTTACAAGTATATAATACATAAATAATATAAAAATGTTATTTCTGAAATTTACCAACATTCTTTTAATTTTAGTTGTATTCTCAATGTAAAATTTGGAATTACTGATACTTTCTATGCTATATTCACTATTAATATGTTTAAATATTACTTCTTTGTTAGTATTTTACCTCTATTCTCTACCTACACAAATTTCCTGTCTCAAAATATTGAGATGAATAATTAGCTAATGAGTTCTTAGTTTTATGTTTAATTAATCATTTAATAGTGTAATTTCTTTTTAACCATAACTTAGATATATTTTTCAGGTTTATTAATATAGTTACTGAAATTTTTTTGTTCTTGAAATTGAACCCAGGGTCTTGTGCATGTGAGGCAAGCACTCTACCACAATTGAGTGCTAATTACTATCACCCTAATTACTATACCTATTTAAGGTGTATACTTTTAGCATTTGACCTACAAAAACATACAAAAATACAGATCAATAATTAATTGATTCATCCATTACTCCAAATATATTCTAGTACCCTTTTTTAGTCTCTCCCTGATTCTCTTCCCCACCACCTTTTGTGAAATTAATTTGATTAATTTTGAAATTAATTTGAAATTAATGCAAATACATGACCAGCATCAAATCTCTATAGGTCAATGAATTATTACAAGTGGAACATACTATGTAACTACTATTTCTATTAAGAAATAGACCATTAATGAAACTATGGAGAACATCTTTGCTTTCAATGTACTCTCCAGTCACCCTAGTGGTAATTTCAACATTTTTCTTCCAACTTATTCTTTTAATGTATTATTTTTAAAAATACAGCAGTGTTGCCATTTATTTATTTAATTGTACAAAAAATTGAGTAAAATATGTAGTTAATTGTGTAGAAGACAGAATTTTACACCATTTATGCTTAAAGCTTTGTTGGTGGAGAAAAATCAGAGGATGATCCAGGAGTCATAAAAAAGAGGGGCAGCTCAAAATGTCATAGATGGAGTATTTAGAGTTCAGGTATGAGAGGTAACGTGAGTATAAGGATTGGTGGGATAAGTTGAACAAAAAGAATAACAAAAGATTGGGTATGAGTTATTGGGGACAATCTGAGGAAGCTCAGATTGAACAAATCCAGACATGAAACATCAGCAGATTTAAGTTTGCGGAGCAGTGCCTGTATAGGAACAAATTAGAAGTCTTGAAAAAACAGAGTGTGACATCTCTGTTAGAGCTCTAAGAGCAGAAAGCCAGGTGTGTGGCATACTTGTTTGATTATACCATTACCCCATTAAGTTCTGGTTATTAGGAATTTCCAAATATGAGGCCACTGGGGTAAATATTATGCTGCCACAATATTTCTTGTCTTCTCCCACTTGGGATGAAACTTTTTTCTCATCTGATACACAGTTAGCAGTTTCTTCCTCCTCCTCAGATCCATTCTTTTACTTCTTCACCACTTTTTCTTCTACTCATTCCAGTGGGCCCTTCTTTCCATTGTGTCTATGTTCAGATCCTTGATTCCCAAATATGCTACTTCCTTATGCTTTACTCTGACATTTTTGTGGGATTGGGCATAGGCTAATGGGAATCTTAGGAACAAGGCCCCTAATTTAGGGAACTTGGACAATGGAAGGTGCTGGCAGATGCAGTCTATTTTTATGGTGAAAGGAGTAGTGGCAGCCATCTTTTGGAACATTCAGAATATTCTGGTGTACAAGAGTAGAACTGATGACTCATTAAGGTTTACCTATGTAGGCAGTACCAAATCAATTTTCTACTAGGCTCTAAAGTTTTGCATGGCAAAGAATAGGGTTTGTCAATTCCAATAAATTATTATGTTTGTAATTTCAGTCTTTTTTTTTTTCTTTTCTACATCATGTTTTTCTTCCTGGTTGGTATGCAATAGTGAATTTACTTTTTTGAAAACTCGTCTAAGTAGTAGTGATATATACTCCTTTTTGTTTTTGTAAATTTATGTGATGGTTGAATATTTTCCCTTTTATTAAGTGAATTTAGAAATATTTTGACTGTAAAATACTCTTTTGGTATGCCTTCATTTCCTCACAAATATAACACCACTTTTATTCTGTCATATCAACTTTTTGCTATATATGTACTTTAAAAGTATTTTCTCCCACTTTATATTTTAGCATTGATCATGGACTGTTTCTTATACTAAAATATAAAATGGTCTTCAAATATATACATCTGTGGAAATATACAGAAAAGGGTCTTAAAAATTGAGTAATATTGGTCACTGATGTAGTTTCTCCTTTCCCAGTATTCAAATAAGTACCATGCACATTTATTGTAGGGGGATGATCCAGCCCAGACAGAAAGGTAAATAGAGTATTAGTGAGAATAATACGAAGCTCCATGGGATTGAGAGAGTTTCCATGGTTCCAAGAGAAAACAAATAAGACCTTCACTCTAGAAATGGCTCTATCCTCTGCTCTGCATCTGGAGACAGTATATTATGTCACTTTTTAATCCATCACGCTCACTTTTGTGCATAATTAACCTGTCTTGCTAAATTCTCTTAGCTCAGTGACCCCTCTATTTCTTCATCCACTGTGCATGAAATTTCCTTTTTTTTTGTGATTCTGTCAAATACTCTGTGCAAGAATAAAAATAAGCTTCATGAAGGATTTACCTTCTCTCTCTCTCTCTCATATATATATATATATATATATATATATATATATATATATATATATATCATCCAGATGGTGACCATTAAGACACCCATAAATATTAGGTTATATGTTATATATACACATATATATGCATATATATATATATATATATATATATATAATCTAAATCTCTTTATATATTTTCTCTCATCTATCTTCCTGGATTCTCTTTTTCACTTCTCCCATACAAAAGCAAATGTTTATTAATTTTGTTTTCACTTTTATCTCTATATTCTCTCTTTCTTTCTTAAAACACCACATCTTACAATACTTCTGTTCTCTCATTGTCCATTATTAGAAATTGTGAACTGTTTTAGCAAACTTACTATTTATATTGTAGACAATAATTTAATACACCATTTCTGTTTATTTTGACAAAACTATGGCTGCTTTAATAGGAGCTATTAGGATTAAAGTTGTATATTGTTTGTATTTGGTGCTATTAATATTAGCCTTCCCCTTAAATGTGAGGAGTTGGGAGAATTTAGGTACACTATAAGACTACAGTGTAGAAACTATTGCCTCAGAGTCATACTGCTATGTGGAAAAAAAAACACAAACAAAATGAAAATCAAGAGATCAAAGTGCCTCAAAAAGCCATCAAATTCCAACAATGGAATCTGTGGATGATAGAGTGAAATAAATATCAGAAAGGAATTTAGAAGATACATAATTTGGCTGAACTTTGAAATGAAGGGTGATACAGTAGAGGAAATACAGTAAGTAAAAGATCATGTCAATAAAGAGGCAGAGATTATGAAAAGAAATCAAACAGAAATCTTCATATGAAGACAACAATAAACCAAATTAAAATTTCAATGAAAAATTTCACTAACAGACTGGATCACTTAGAAGAAAACAAAAAACTACAGGCAATGAAGACAAAATATATACTCTTGAAAATGAAATCAACCACACTATAAAGACGGTAAGAAATTATGAAGATAAATTCTAAGAACTAAAAGATAACATAAAAATACCAAAATAGATGAAGTCTTTTTTTTTAAGAGAGAATGTGTGTGTGTGTGTGTGTGTGAGAGAGAGAGAGAGAGAGAGAGAGAGAGAGAGAGAGAGAGGGAGAGAGAGAGAATTTTTTTTAATATTTATTTTTTTTTAGTTTTCGGCGGACACAACATCCTTGTTTGTATGTGGTGCTGAGGATCGAACCTGGGCCGCACGCATGCCAGGCGAGCGCGCTACCACTTGAGCCACATCCCCAGCCCAAAATAGATGAAGTCTTAAAGACACAAACCAAAGTAATGCATAACCTTTTAAAAATAATAATATCAGAAAATTCCAAATCTAAAGAATAAAATGGAAAATCAACTACAAGAGCCTTACAAAATCCCAGACGAATAAAATTACAGCAAAACCTCACCAAGGCACATTATAATAGGAGTGAATAACCAACAGAATAAGAATAAAATTTTAATGCCTGAAAGAAACAAAAATTATATATAGAGGTAAACCAATTTAATTTTCAGCTGATTTCTCCACCCAAATTCTCAATGGCAGGAGGTCCTGGAATAGTATATATCAAGCTCTAAAAGAAAGTGAATTCCAACCAAGATCATTATATATAGCAAAATTAAGCTTCAGATTTAAAGATGCATGCTCTGAGAATATGCCATATTTGGAGAAGGACAGAGATAAAATGCCAAAAGAGTGCAGATGGGGAGGAGGCATCAGAAGAGCTTGGTGGCATGCAGCAACCAGAAAGCAGCCTTTCAGCTGATTCCATCATTGCATAGGAGGCTTGACTCAATAAGAAGTAAATTTTGTAAAAAATGAGTAAATAATAGATGAGCGAAGCAGAAGCAGAGAATGGGAGGCATTAGGGAGAAAAGTGAGAAGCAGAAAGCAAGTGGTGAGGGAGCCTGTCTTTATAGTTTTCCTCATCTTTGGATAAAATCTGCTTATAACAGACTCAGCTCAATAGTCTTGTTGGGAAAAGGTTCAGCTCTAATCTCACCACAATCATTAATTTGAAAGCCCCCCCCTGGTAAAAATGTGCTGTGAAATCATTAGAAAATTTAGAATCAGACAACCCCAGCAGCACTAGTTTATTCTTTACCCAGTATAATTATTCTTCGTGATTTAGTGCTAAGTTTAAGTGCCTGCTCACAAAACTACACTGTTTTCCCTTGGAAGATTATAAATTAGTTTGAATTCTTAGAACTTATTTAATCTTTGAGGTCATGAATCTTTCCTTTAGTCTAGACTTACCCATTCATTATTAGAAGGAATAAATATTTTATTTGAGAGTTAAATTATGTCCTCTGGTGATATGTACAATGTGTATATTTTTATAATTTGAGTCTATAACTTAATACATAAAGCTGTTTTGAGAATGAATTATGCTGAGTAATTTTTGGCATTTAGAAACTCAACTTTATGAAGTCTGTGTTCATGATCTTTTTAACAACTACCTTTGATTCTATAAAAATCATTGAGATACCATTATTGCCTAATTTAGTACTCTAAATTATCATTTACCAGTGCTTTTTTGAATTTGGCATTCTATTTTGAAATCTACATCATGCCAAGAACTTTGGAAAATTAATTCACTCCTGATACTTTTATTAACATTTTTTCTTAATTTCAGTCTGAATACAAGCTGCCATATTTGGACTGAAGTTACCTAGTCAAATTATAACTAAATTTAAGAATTTTGTCTGTAGAAATTAGTTTGAAAAGTACTTGTGTCAATTCAATTTGAAGTGAAAGGAGATATTGACTACCTGCTTTTGGCTGATCTCTGATCCTTGGTTGTGAGTGGACTATCTAGTTATTTAGTGCTTGGCCTTCAGCTACTAGACTGTTTATGAATTTGAAAAATTGTAAATGCCCTGGGTACAAATTAATAATTTCTTTGATTTTGTGAAGAAATCATGTAATTTTTGAAAAGCATTTAGTAATTAAAATAAAAAACTATTTCTGAATTCTTCATAGAAAACATCCTTCATTTAGTACAATTTTGTGTTCTTACTATTAACATCTTTAGGAATATATAATAGTTAAACAATGAAAAGAGGCAATACAAAATGGTAGGTAAGAATGTGAACTTAGAAATCTGATTTATTGCCTGGGCTCAAATCCTGGCTCTGACACGGCACAGCCATGTAGCCTGGGCACACTACTCAATATCTCAGGATTTTTCTTTTTTTTTTTTCTGTAAAGATGGCATAATAATAATACCTGCCTCAGGATTGCTGTAGGATAACCTGTTGAAAAATATATAAAAACGTGTAAATCTTTAGACCTTAAGTAATACCTGGGTCATAGAAAGACCATCATAACTTTTCTTTCTTTCTTTCTTTTACTTTTTCTTTTCCATCAAGCAGTCCATGCACCTGGGAAGCAGGGAGCGAGCTGTTCCAGAGATGCCAGAAGGAGCACATGGTCTGGGCCCAGAGGAGCGGCAGAGAGAGGAGCAGGCAGTGAGCAACAGGGTACCCTGGCATGAAGGCTAAGCTACCCGGGCTGTAGAGGGACGTGTGGCTGCTGCTGGGACTCTACCAGGAGGTGCACCCTCCCTGTGCATTAGTTATGCAGGTTGTAAAATTACTATCCAAATTTCTCACAACACTTTTCAAACAGCATTGTTCTTGGTTACAGAAAATTCTTGGCTCGATTCTTGGTATGAAACTGGAAGTGAAAAGCACATCTTCTCTTGGCTTTCTTTTCTCACCTTACATATTAACCCTGAAAGTAAAACCCATTATGTGATCACCCTTTCAAAGATGCTGTTCATCATTCAAGACCCTGTTTTAGCAGACAGTGAAGGTACTGATGATCCAGACCTTATTTCTTGTCATTCTGAGAAAAAAAAATGATGCTGAAAATGCCTGCTGAAGGGAGGGTCCCGCCCTCACAGTCTAGGTCAGAGAAGGAGGTGCACAGTAACAGTGACAGATATTTTGCCCTCTGCATCCTCCAAATGCATCTTATTTTACATGGTAAATCTACAGAATGTATCTGCAAGTGTGTGTGTCTGCACAGATGTGCATGTGTGTATCAGACAACCAGTATACACATTTTATTTCATTCTGAACTTTAATAATTAGACTTGAAAATTTCAACTTGATGATTAAATAATAAGATTATTTTATTTCCATATATTATAAACTATTACAGGGTAAAAAGCTTTGATTCTTGTCCATGTCTCAAGTAAAATCATGATATTAATTTTTAGACCAAGATTTTTGTGTGTGTGTACTGAGGATTGACCACAAGGTCTTGTGCATGCAAGGCAAGCACTCTACCAACTGAGCTATATCCTGAGCAAGAGAAAGATTTGTAATGAAAATAAAATATCTCACATCAGAGAAATGGACATACATGTTTTTTTCTCTAAGTGGGGTAGTTTCAGTTGCAGAATAAAAGCTGAATCTTGTTTCATACATACCTATCATCCTCTTAACATTTTTAATTAAAAAATATTTATGGAAGTAGGATTTAGGTTCAAGATATATCTCTTTGTCTCATGGTTTTGTTGCTCTACTTTCTTGGAAGCTGTCCTCTTAGAAGTTTCTGCTGATATTTAGCATTCTTATACTACCCCAAAGGATATGTTGAAGAGAGAGAGACCATTTAGACCATATGTCTAGAGGTTGCACATGTGAGTATAGGGTAACCAGATCAGTTTAGTTTGCCCTACATTGTCCCTGTTTCAGTGGTTAATATTTTTTAGTCCCTGGGAATGTCAAGGTTGTTGGCCACACTTCTTGTTTACTGCTCCTGGGTTATATAACTTGCCCTATTGTATTAGTCTTTTCTTTACTACTATCAAAGTTTCTATATTTCCAAGGACCTATGGAAAGTTCAATGCTAAGTGATGCTGAAATATTTTGTGAACAGAACTGAATTTATTTCCAAAGTATTTTTTTCAGTAATGTACCATTGTCCCTACAGCAGAACTTACTATAGATTCCACTTATACAACATTATTAAAGTTAGAAGATGACAGGTTGTTGGGGGTTAGTGATATAGGGGAGGGACAAATGTGAGTGGATTAGAGAAGAATATCTCAATAGAGCCTTGTGGCCATGGAAATACTTTGCCTTGACTATTTCACAGCAGCATTTTGGTGAGGTGTCCAGTTGTTATTTTTTAGGCTGTTATTTTTTCAGGAAATTTGGTAAAGGATATGCATCATCTGTGAATTACTATTTCTTTAAAAAAACCCTGTGAATCTGTAGTTATCTCAAGAGCTTAGATTCAGGGAATGGGAAGAGAAATGTGAAACCTGCAAGCAGTATTAGAAAAGGTTTTATTTTCAGGTTGGGTCAGTGGCTTAGTGGCAAAATAGCTTGCCTAACATGTGTGGGGCACAGGGTTTGATCCTTAGCAACACATACATAAATTTGCAAATAAAATAAAGGCATTCTGTCCATCTACAACTACAAAAAATAAGGAGAATATTTTATTTCCAAAGTATGGAAGGTTTCCAGAAGGAAACTCCTTTAGAAATTTTTTGTATCTGTTCCTGGACAGGCAGTGTACTAAGAGCTTTGAGAACATGGATACTCATTGTTTTGACAGCATAGCTACTGCTTAATTTTGGTTTCATGCTGTACACACCATGTTCAGTATATTAGTACTATTTCAAAATGTAGAGGCTTCTGAGTATTTCTTAGGAAGCTGTGGTCAGTACAGTCTGGTGGTGCAGAGACTGGGCTCAGACACCACACCAGGGTTTATACCTTAGATCTACTTCTGCTGGGTAGTATAATCTTTGGCAAATCATTTATTGTTTTTGGCATGAGTTTTTAAATGTAGGATGAAATCAGAGAAGTCAGTTGTGTCTCTATCACAAGGGAGATGTGAAGAATCATTGAGACAATGAATGCATTCTATGTGTGCTCTGCAGATGCCAGCTTTTCTTCAATTATTATTGAAAGCAGGAATAGAAGTGGTGCAGGAAAACCAAGAGATATATTTCTTCTTTCCTTTCAACAATTGTGATTTGTAGAAAGTCTCTTAGCCTTCCATAACTTGGTTTTCTTCTGTGGAATCTCATTATGTCTTAGTACATGACAGGTCAACAAGATTCTTGGTTCCAAATGCCTGGAATGTGAGGTGAACTTTCTAGAGGCAATAAAGCCATGACTGAAAGAACAGGCTAGAGTCTCACAGGTTTCAATTTGTATCTTTTCTCTGCCTCAGTTCCAAGACACACGTATCTCTCTGCTGATCCTCACATCTTTTCCCTCTGCTTTTCTCTAAGACTGCATTTTTTTTCCAGAACCGCACTGTAATCAACCCACCCCAGGTGCAAATCAAAATTATTACTACTGTTCTAATACCTCTAATATTATTACTCATTCTCTACTCAAACTAGTGCCCAATAGGCAAATTTACCAATGCCACTACCATCTTCCTGCTTTTCCAGGTAAGTGTTTTTGGACTGCATTTACTGATTCTAAGCATTGGCTTTGCTTCTTTTCCAGCTGTATGGTTAGAGTAGGATAGTGGAAGAGAACATGGATCCTACAAATCCTATCTGTTTGCTATTTGGTTCTTTGTGGAACGTGTTTTCTGACCCTCATCTAAGAAAATTATGACAGACACATCCTTCAGTTTCCTAGCTTTCCTTCCACCTGAGGGTTGTGTGGCCTGTGTTTTCCTCCTCCATTTTCTGGCAGAGTTGTATTAAATTGTTTCTAAGTGAGATGTTTCTAGGTGTGATAACCCTCCATAATAATACAACAGTGAGCATGTGAACAGGCCAGGTGGAGCGGAGCAGGAGGGCAAGGCAAGGATGTTCCAAAGCCATGCTTCAGCTGCTTTGCTGGTCCTGGGCTACCTACTTTTAGTATTTTTATTATATAAAAAAATGAACTCATATTTTGGTAACACTTTTAAAATAATTGGTTGTTGTTGCCTGTGACTATTTGAAACACAACCAAAATATATAGTCTTATTAGTAAAATTGTGAAAAAATTGTTGGACTTCTTTACTCTTCAGATTTTTTATCTGCTTCTCATTTTAATAATAATGATGTTTAAAATAGGTAATAAATATAAAGATTTGTCTCAGTTTTTTTTGTGTGTGTGGCGTAAGCAAGTAATTGGAGGTTGTTATTTTTATTTCCTAATAAGTCTATACATTATTTTAAATTACTTTGAATATATGCCCTCATAGACATAGACTCACCAAATAAAGTACCTTTATTCAGAAATGTTTACATTGTAGATGTAGTTATTTTGATCATCTGTGTGGAAATAAATTTTTTGTATTTGAGTTGAACTACAAATATGTTTGCTGAATGTTTTCAAAATCATATGCATCCAGTTTTTAGAATATTGTTTCAGGGAAGCATCCAATGTCATTTATGCTATTAAGTAATGTTTACAGTTCATAACAGAGAACAGATGAAAATGATATCAAATTTTTTTTATGTTTAAAAAAGAATAGATAATAATAAAAACCATTGATGAATACTAATTTGTTCAGGATATGAGATCTAAATATAAAATTGTTTCAAATATTCATTCCCTGGTACTTAATCCATAAACTTGTTAATGGCAATGCCATGTACCAATGGCTGTTTCAAAGTACAAAATTCAAGAGATGGGTTCCTTTGCATTTCGTTGATAAAAAAAATCATAATTACTGCTTTTGACTAGGAGGGCTTCAATACAAAAGTAGCATTATATTTTTTCCTGAGTTGTCTTACATCAGGGATTTGAAAAAAATATAATTATTTTAATACAAGTACATCTAAAATGTTAGGTGTAAAGAATTTTTTTCACAATAATCGAATGATCTGTTTATAGCCATCACTGTGAATACAGATATTCAAATAATTTATTGCTGCATTAAACCACCTCATCTCATGGAGACATGAAGTGTCCATAAAATGATTTAGTTTTCTGACCAAGTCACCTATCTAGGATTCCAGATTGGCCAATGAACCTTAATAATAATGTCATATTTAAAGCAGGCTATCTGGAGCCTTATAAATGTCAGGAAACAGATATAGGTAAGTGGGTTTTTGGAAATATCAATGTTATGATTTAAATATTAATTTTTCTTCAGAAGCTCATGTATGAGACAATACAAGAAGGTTTAGATGTGAAATGATTAGTTTGTGAAAGTCTTACCTATTTAGTGAATTAATCTTATGATAAGTATTGAGTGGTAACTAGAGGCAAGTACGGTATAGCAAAAGAAGAAGTGTCCACGGGGTCAGGCCTTTGGCATTTATATTTTCTCTCTAATGAGCAAAGCACTCTCTGTTTCCTGATAACATTTTTTTCAGCTTCTTTTTTCCACCACACTCTCCTGCCATTGTGTTTATTCTCATTCCAGACCCTGAGGAATGAAGTTAGCCATGTCTGCACTGAGACCTCTGAAACTTTGAGTCCGCACATAAACTCTTCCTCCTCTAAAATTTTTCTTGAACTTAATTTTGGTCACTGCCATATAAAAGCTAAATAAAAGAGTAAGATGCTTCCATATTTGGGTACCTAATGTTAGACTAATAGGTAAACTATGTGAGGCCTTACAAAGTTCAAATCAAACGTTGACTCTGCACCAGAATTTCAAGATGCCTTTGAAAAGTGAAAAAAAAAAAGCCCTGGTGAAAGGACCTGCCATAGGCTAGTCGGGCACATATAAAGTGTTAAGGCTATATACATATGAGTAACAATGTATAGCCCTTGAAGATCTCATACAAATATTAAAGACATACTGTGATCACTAACCTATGTGTAAGAAGACCTTGACCATACAGTGAAGAAGGGTCTTCCTTCATTTGGGGTATAATTGTAACTTTTTTAATACCACAAAATATTGAAAAACCCACTGTCCACTACTTCTTTGGGAGTAAAATACATCTCAACAGAGTACAGCAGATATGATAATGTTTTTAAAAATCACGTAGGAGGAAATACTCAAAAGACACATAAATTAATGAACATGAGTACAAAGCAATACTATTCAAGGAGCTAAAATGTAAGCCAAGAAAGACTATTGTACACTTGCCAGAAAGAAAAAAAAAAGGAAAAAAAAACACACAGAAAAGACTAATGGTAACAGACATGTTAAATGATTGGAATTGTCCAGCCTGCTCTGGCAAGTTAAAAGGTAATGGCACTTTGGAAAATGTGGTGGTACTATCTACTAAGACATATACTATGAGTCATTAATTCTAATCCCACACAAAACTAAAGTGGAAAAAGTATTCTATGGAAATGCTCTAACTGGCCCCCACCACTGTTGCCTTTACCACTGGGAACTTTTCTGCCAGCTTCCACTACACTCTTCTGTCCAGGATTCTTCAACCTGGACACTAAGACCCAGTTTTCAAACAAGTCTAAACACCACTTTAACACCATGTCAGAAAAAATCAAGAGGTAGTGCTCTTTTTATGCCAAGGGCCTGAAGGATAAGAAGAAAATGAAGAATAACAGAAGCTGGAAAGACCAAAATAAAGAATGAGAAAGAGAATGAGGAGAAAAAAGTTATCTGATGAGGATATAGAGGGGAATAAATAGGATACAGAAGATGAGAAAGAAGATAAAGTGAAGCCCAATTGGCAGAAATCAAGAAACTGTGGTGACAGCAGTAGAACAGTGGGTTTGGGAAGGGCTTCCTCTTGGGTAGTGAGAGTGAAAAAATAATAAAAAAAAAACCTAGTGTGTGAACATTTTACCTGCTTGTAGCACAGAAAGCTGCCCTGGAGATGACACTTTTTAAAATTCAGCCTTTTTGTTTCTACCTATCTAAATGCTGACCTGCTTACTCTACCATTGTTACACCAGCTTGCCTGTTCCATTTAAGCTTTACCCTGGTTTCCAATTTCCCTTCTCCACTTCCTTGCTCTTTTTCTGCATCCTACCACTTATTCTCTGGTATCCTTTCTTAGCAGGCCCCAGCTTTATGTCCTGCCTCAGCCCCCTTCTACATATCAGAATTTACCTCAATCCTCTTCTATCAGAGGACAGTTGGCTGAACTGAGGTCAGGGTTTAAAAGAACCAAACAGATTCCCCCTTTTTGCATTGATTAAAGAAGGAGTAACCTTCTTTTTTATTATTTTCCTTTTTTGAAAGAAATAAATAGCACTGTATAGAAAACAAAAAGAGTTATTACCATTGGGGATTATGGAGGTATATTAAGAGGAAGAGAGCATGAAGTGATTTTCAGGACATCATTAATGTTCAATTTCTTGATGTAGTGAATAATACATTGTTTGTTTACTTTGTGATGATTCAAGGATCTCTATCATTTTGATGTTTGCCTGTTCTTACTTTGCTCAAGAAGATCAGTATATTATTTTGCAAAATGTTTTAGGGGAGAGTAAAATGAGGGATTTAAACATTAGGAGACATATTATAGTAATGGATGTGATAATTTTGTTGATTTTTGGTGCTGGTTTAATGGGTTTGTATATATACAAGATAAAAATATACACCTAATATATATATACAGGTAAACATGTGCCAATTAAACCTACATAAGGCTGTAAAAAGTGAGATGCATCTAGAGTCAAGATTAAAAAAACACATAAATTAGTAAGCCATAAAATGATTAGGCATTAGTTAGCAAATTATTCATCTCAATAATTGGAAAAGTACATTTTATAAAAATAAGAGGAAAGAAAATCTAAGCAATAGAGCAAATTAGAAGCTATTGAAAATTAACATGCCACAGAAGAATGTCCATGTTGGTGATTTTAAAAAGCAAATAAGCCACAGCAGTGGTAAAAACTTTTAATTCCAGTGTCTCAGAGTTCTGAGGCAGGAGGATCATGATTTCAAAGCCAGTCTCAGAAACTTAGTGAGGCACTTAGCAACTCAGCAAGATCCCTTCTCTAAATAAAATTCAAAACAGTACTGGGGATGTGACTCAATGTTAAAGTGTAGACCACAAAATAAAATAAATAAGTAGTGAACTCCAGACAAAATCCTTTCTTGCTATTTAGGCAGTAGTATCTCAGAGATGTTATGGTGTATGGAAGAAGAAAAATGGCATTCATTCAAAAGAAAAATGTTAGGATATTGAGACATCTGTGTGATAATATAATGCTATTGTACCCTTCACTCATACCACATAACAGCTTATTTTCATACACTAAATATTGAATATAAGAATTAATAATAAATATTCTTAATTAGAAAAGAAAACAAAGAATTCAATGAAAGTGTATTTTTAAAACGAATTAAATAAGCAAATTCAAATGGCAAAGAAGGAGCTCTACCAGGAAATAGAGATTTTTAAAAAAAATCAAAGAGTAATCCTATAAATGCAGGAAACAATAAACCAAATTAAAAACTCAAACAAGAATATTACAAATAGAGAAGATCAAGTAGAAGCCAGAACATCAGTTAATGAAGACAAAGTTTATCAACTTGAAAAGAATATAGTCAACACAGAAAGGACACTTAAAATACATGAGCAATCTATCCAAGAGATATGGGATGTCATAAAAAAACCAAACCTGAGAGTCTTTGGGATAGAAGAAGGCATAGACTTTCAAACCAAAGGAATGAACAATCTATTGAATGAAAGAAATTATCCAAGAAAAATTCCCAGATATGAAAGATGGAATGGATTGCCAAATCTTGGAAGCCTACAGGACCCCAAACATTCAAAACCATAATAGACCAACTCCAAGACACATAATTATAAAGATATCCAACATACAGAACAAGGTGAGAATAATAAAAGCTAAGAGAGAAAGGAAGCAGATTACATTCAGGGGTAAACCAATTAGGTTAACAGCTGATTTTTCATCACAAATGTTGAAAGTGAGAAGATCCTGGAACAATATATTTCAAATACTGAAAAATAATGGATTCCAAACAAGAATACTGTATCCAGCAAAATTAAGCTTCAGATTTGACAATGAAATTAAAATATTTTTTGATAAACAAAAGTTAAAAGAACTTGCAGCCATGAAACCAGCACTGCAAGGAATCTTGAGCAAAACACAACAAGAAGAGAAATTGAAAAACAGCACCCAAAACTAACAGTGGGAGGTAACTCAGTAAAGGGAAGGAAAAAAAAAAACCAAAAAGGAAAAATTAGCCATATTAAAATAAATAAACAAGCATGATGGGTAGTACTAACCATATATCAATAGTAACCTTGAACATTAATGGCTTGAATTCACCAATCAAGAGACATAGGCTAATAACCTGGATTGAAAAAAAAAAAAACAAGTCCAACAATATGCTGCCTTCAGGAGACTCATATGATAGGAAAAGACATACACAGACTGAAGGTGAAAGGTTGGGAAAATCATACCACTCACATGGTCTGGAAGCAAGCAGGAGTGGCCATACTCATATTAAATAAAATCAACTTCAAACCTAAGTTAATCAAAAGGAATAAAGAAGGACACTCTATACTGTTAAAAGGAACCATCCACCAACAAGACATAACGATTATCAATATGTAGGCACCAAACAATGGTGCTGCAACGTTCATAAAACAAACTCTCCTCAAGTTCAAGAGTCAAATAGACCACAACACAATAATTATGGGTGACTTCAACACACTGCTCTCTCCATTGGACAGATCCTCCAGACAAAAGCTGATTTAAGAAACTATAGAACTCAATAACACAATCAATAACCTAGACTTAACTGACACATATAGAATATATCAACCATCATCAAGTGGATACACGTTCTTCTCAGCAGCACATTGATCATTCTCAAAGACAGACCATATATTATGCCATAGGGCAATTATTAGTGAATATAAAGGTATGGAAATAATATCATGCATCTTATCTGATCATAATGGAATGAAACTGGAAATGTATGATCAAAGAAGGAAGGAAAAATCCTGCATCACCTGGAAAATGAACAATCTGTTACTGAATGATCAATGAGTTACAGAAGACATAAAGGAGGAAAGCAAAAAATTCTTGGAGATGAATGAAATTATAGACACAAAATATTGGAATCTATGGGACACGATGAAAGCAGTTTTAAGAGGGAAATTCATTTCCTGGAGTTAATTCCTCAAAAAAAGAAAAAAACCAACAAATAAATGAACTCACACTTCATCTCAAAACCCTAGAAAAGGAAGAGCAAAACAACAGCAAATGTAGTAGAAGGCAAGAAATAATTAAAATCAGAGCGGAAATCAACGAAATCAAAACCAAAAAAATTATTGAAAACATTGATAAAACAAAAAGTTGGTTCTTTGAAAAAATAAATAAGATCAACAGACCCTTAGCCATGCTAATGAAGAAAAGAAGAGAGAGAGCTCAAATTACTAACACATGGGATGAAAAAAGCAATATCACAACAGACACTACAGAAATACAGAAGATAATTAGAAATTATTTTGAAACCCTATATTCCAATAAAATAGAAGATAGCGAAGATATCTATAAATTTCTTAAGTTATATGATTTGCCCAGATTAAGTCAGGAAGATACACACAATTTAAACAGACCAATAACAAAGGAGGAAATAGAAGAAGCCATCAAAATACTACCAACCGAGAAAAGCCCCGGACCGGATGGATATACAGCAGAGTTTTACAAAACCTTCAATGAAGAATTAATACCAATATATTTCAAGTTATTTCAAGAAATAGAAAAAGAAGGAGCTCTTCCAAATTCATTCTATGAGGCCAACATCACCCTGATCCTGAAACCAGACAAAGATATTTCAAAGAAGAAAACTACAGACCAATATCTCTAATGAACTTAGATGCAAAAATCCTCAATAAAATCCTGGCACACCAAATACAAAAGCATATCAAAAAAATTGTGCACCTTGATCAAGAAGGATTCATCCCCAGGATGCAAGGCTGGTTCAATATATGGAAATCAATAAATGTTATTAACCACATCAATAGACTTAACCATAACAACCACATGATCATCTCCATAGATGCAGAAAACGCATTGGACAAAGTTCAGCATCCCTTTATGTTCAAAACAGTAGAAAAACTAGGGACAGGGCTGGGGATGTGGCTCAAGTGGTAGCGCGCTAGCCTGGCATGCGTGCGGCCCGGATTCGATCCTCAGCACCACATACCAACAAAGATGTTGTGGCCGCGGAAAACTAAGAAATAAAGATTTAAAAAAAATTCTCTCTCTCTCTCTCTCTCTCTCTCTCTCTCACACACACACACACACACACACACACACTCTCTCTCTCTCTCTCTCTTTTTTTTTAAAAAAAAAAAAGAAAAACTAGGGATAACGGGAACTTACCTCAACATTGTAAAAGGTGTCTATGCTAAGCCTCAGGCTACCATCATTCTGAATGGAGAAAAACTGAAGGCATTCCCTCTAAAATCTGGAACAAGACAGGGATGCCTTCTCTCACCACTTCTATTCAATTTAGTCCTCAAAATACTTGCCAGAGCAATTAGACAGACGAAAGAAATTAAAGGCATAAAAATAGGAAAAGAAGAACTTAAATTTTCACTATACTCAGATGATATGATAATATATCTAACAGACCCAAAAGGGTCTACAAAGAAACTACTAGAGCTAATAAGTGAATTTAGCAAAGTAGCAGGATATAAAATGAACACACATAAATCAAAGGCATTCCTGTATATCAGTGACAAATCTTCTGAAATGGAAATGAGCACAACCACCCCATTCACAATATCCACAAAAAATAAAATAAAATACTTGGGAATCAACCTAACAAAAGAGGTGAAAGATTTATACAATGAAAACTACAGAACCCTAAAGAGAAAAATAGAAGAAGACCTTAGAAGATGGAAAAATATACCCTGTTCATGGACAGGAAGAACTAACATCATCAAAATGGCGATATTACCAAAAGTTCTCTATAGGTTTAATGCAATGCCAATCAAAATCCCAACAGCATTTCTTATAGAAATAAATAAAGCAATCATGAAATTGATATGGTAAAACAAATGACCCAGAATAGCAAAAGCAATTCTAAGCAGGAAGTGTGAATCAGGAGGTATAGCGATACCAGATTTCAAACTGTACTACAGAGCAATAGTAACAAAAACAGCATGGTACTGGTACCAAAACAGGCGGGTGGACCAATGGTATAGAACAGAGGACACAGAGACCAATCCACAAAATTACAATTTTCTTATATTTGATAAAGAGGCTAAAAGCATGCAATGGAGGAAGGATAGCATCTTTAACAAAGGGTGCTGGAAAACTGGAAATCCATATGCAACAAAATGAACCTGAATCCCTTTCTCTCGCCATGCAAAAAAGTTAACTGAAAATGGATCAGAGAGCTTGATATCAAATGAGAGACTCTGCGCCTGAAAAAAGAAAAAGTTGGCTCTGATCTACATATTGTGGGATCAGGCTCCAAATTCCTTAATAGGACACCCATAGCACAAGAGTTAATAACTAGAATCAACAAATGGGACTTACTCAAACTAAAAAGTCTTTTTCTCAGCAAGAGAAAGAATAAGAGAGGTAAATAGGGAGCCTTCATCCTGGGAACAAATTTTTACTCCTCACACTTCAGATAGAGCCCTAATATCCAGAGTATACAAAGAACTCAAAAATTTAAACAATAAGATAACAAATAACCCAATCAACAAATGGGCCAAAGAACTGAACAGACACTTCTCATAGGAGGACATACAATCAATCAACAAGTACATGAAAAAATGATCACCATCTCTAGCAGTCAGAGAAATTCAAATCAAAACCACCCTAAGATACCATTTCACTCCAGTAAGATTGGCAGCCATTATGAAGGCAAACAACAACAAGTGCTGGAGAGTATGTGCGGAAAAAGGTACACTTGTACATTGCTGGTGGGACTGCAAATTGGTGCAGCCAATTTGGAAAGCAGTGTGGAGATTCCTGGAAAAGCTGGGAATGGAACCACCATTTGACCCAGCTATTGCCCTTCTGGGACTATTCCCTGAAGACCTTAAAAGAGCGTACTACAGGGATACTGCCACATCGATGTTCATAGCAGCACAATAGCTAGACTGTGGAACCAACCCAGATGCCCTTCAATAGATGAATGGATAAAAAAATGTGGCATTTATACACAATGGAGTATTACGCAGCATCAAAAAATAACAAAATCAATGAATTTGCAGGGAAATGGATATTATTAGAGCAGATTATGCTAAGTAAAGCTAGCCAATCCCTAAAAAACAAATTCTAAATGTCTTCTTTGATATAATGAGAGCAACTAAGAACAGAGCAGGGAGGAAAAGCAGGAGGAAAAGATCATCTTTAAACAGAGACATGAGGTGGGAGGGAAAGGGAGAGAGAAGGGAAATTGCATGGAAATGGAAGGAGACCCTCATTGATATGCAAAATTACATGTAAGAGAATTTGAGGGGGAAGGAAAAACAAAAAAGAGAAAGAATTAAATTACAACATATGGGGCAGAGAGAGAAGATGGGAGGGGAGGGAAGGGGGGATAGTAGAGGATAGGAAAGGTAGCAGAATACAACAGTTACTAATATTGCATTATGTAAAAATGTGGATGTGTAATTGATGTGATTCTGCAATCTGTATTTGGGGTAAAAATGGGAGTTCATAACCCAATTGAATCGAATGTGTGAAATAAGATATGTCAAGAGTTTTGTAATGTTTTGAATAACCAATAAAATATGTGATACATGGTAATAGTGGGAAGAAACAAGTTTAGGAAAAGAAAACAAAAGTATGATGAAGAAATATAACATACTTTTGAATTGTTAGATTAAATTTTTCAGCTTTTATATTTTGAATTGATTATATTTTTCTTTAAATTGTCAGATGAACTGAGTACTAACATGAGAATGATTCATGACTGGGAGCACTGTTCAATGGTAGATAACTACCCTAGACTGTGCTAGGCCCTGGGTTCTATTCACAATAGAAAGGAGGAGGAGGAGGAGACAAGAGGGAGCGGAAGAATGGGTAGGAGGAGGAGGACAGGGGATGAGGAGGGAAAGGAGGAGAGGAAGAAATCAATTATTATTAGTTCAGATTTAATGTAATTGATACTGATGACAGAAGTTCAAAGTCTAGCATCTTTTTTTCTTCACAATTAAAATTGCTGTTTTAATTTTTGACTCAGAACTAAATGAAATAAATATATAATAATTATTTGGGTTCTAGTTGTTTTTTAAAAATGTATTCTTTTTTTTCTTTAGACACAGAAACAGCTTCAGTAACTTCAGAGCAGTTAAGAAAGACTAATTTTGCTTCAATAAGAAGTCAGATGAAACTCAGAGTTAGCAATCTGGAATCTGAACTGAAAATTCTCAGAAATTCAAGTGAAAGTATATAGACAATTTTATATAGAAGAATCCAAATTCTACAAGTATCTCAAAACCTAGTATAATAGAAAGCAACCTAATCTCCTTAATTTGTCTCTAGAGAATAACTTTGAGACAGGTTCCTGAGATCAGTAGCATACAAAAGCTACCTTGTCCATCAGATTTGTGGAAGTAATGTTAGGAAATGAGTGTATTTTTGAAATATTTGTCTAGGACGTTATCTTTCATCCCACTTTGCATTTTACATCTTTAAGCAAACTATCAACTGTCTTTCCTTATTTTCTCCTCTGTGTAATCTGGTCTATTAGACTTTCAGTTAGGTATTTTTGATGTTTTGTAATTCAGATGGTTATATTTGACCAAACTTTTTCTAAGTATTCCAATACATGGAAATATGAACAAGTTTAACAATTTTTGAAAGATTATAACTTAAACCCTAAGTTTCCATTGTGGCTATAACTACATTCTGCACATTCTGACACCTGATAGATTAAGTGTTTTCTATTTTGAGTTTTGTTTGATATTATCCTTGGATGATACCTAGAGGCAAAATATTCCATATAGTTTTCTCCTCTCTATATTGTCATACTGATGATAAAGGGAAAGATGATCACAAGATGAAGAGAAGTATAACTGGCAAAGTGGTTAAAAATATTCTCATGGTCAGTTTTGGGGCCTGTAAATTACAGAATACGTAGGCAGGAGTCTCTTATACCTTGGTAACAAATTCATGAGCCAACTTTCTTGGCAGCAGCTTTAATCTATCTTGATCACCAACCCAGCTATCTTGTTCTGAACCAGTGGAAGTTGCTCTGAATTGGCTCAGTGCCAAATGCTTAATTTATCTAGGTAATGGGTAGAATGTACATATGACAGTAATAAATGCTTAAAAACATCTTTAAGCCCTTTAACTGGTTCTCTAAATATAAATTTTTCTAGCTTTACTAAAATTTTCTAGTTTCATATGTTTAAGGAAACCATGATGACTTCAACGTAGTAAAATGGCTTTGGTATTCAAATAAACTAAGATATAGATCATCGGCTATGTTACCTTTAAAATACCAATATTTCTATTTACATTCTCAAGAATCTTCCAAGGAGAGTCTTTCAAGAAGGCAGCATTGTTACCTGCAAAATTGTACATCTCTGATGGCTGTCTCTCTTCCACCTACTTTTCTTTAATTACAAGTTTGAACTTTCCTAGAAAATATGTACACTTCTTTTGAGCAAGTACAAACCTATAACTGCATGCCCTACCTCTGCTCTGATTCTTTTCATTGTGTTTAATCTTACTGTAATATCAGTTAGTGCTCACTTAGAATTTCCACCTACTCTTTTTAATTTTTTATTTAGATTGCATTCCCCTTTCTGAGCAGAATGCACAGTGGGATTTTTTGTTTTGTTTTTATTTTTGTTTTAGAAAACTGGTAAAAGTGTTCACTGGTTTTGAAAGATGATTTATGGCCCATGAATAAGGTTTTCTTGAGTTTCTGGTCACATAGTATTGGTTTCTACTCTTTTCCATTTTCAATGAATATGGAACACCTGGCCTACCAGTGGATACTACATTTTATAAGCCAATGATTGTATTTTTAAAATTCAAAATTATTAGGGATATCTATGGAATGATACATAATTGGTTCTCAAAGATGCAGCTCATGCCTGCCTTGGTCTGTCCATCTATCTATCTATCTATCTATCTATCTATCTATCTATCTATCTATTTTCAGTGCTCGTGGTAGCTCTACCACTCAGCTACATACTGATAGAGACAGGTAGCATGCCGACGTGATTGATGGGATCATGCAGAGCAGTGAGTCATTTTATAAACCTGCCCTCTGTGCAGACCCCCACTTTTCTTTTAGAAACGTGATTTACCTAGAGCCCTGCCAGGGTCACATCCATGTGCTAGATTCCATTCCTCAGCCAACAACCTGTGATTTATGTAAGCAATACAGGTCTCTTTACCAGTGAGAACACAAATTACCCTGGTGGGGACAAGTTCTGGGACACTTTCACAGACTGGATTCCAGAACTCAAGAAGATAGGATGATTGCACCTAACCATCAAATATGTAAAAACCGTTCCAGATCAGCATGGGCCAAAGTGACCTAGAGTTGTCCTGGATCTTTGGCATGTCAACTTACTGTTCCTCTCAATAGTGTGCACCTGATAACTACTATTTCAGACACATCATTCAATCTATCTGGTATTAGTTTATTTAAAGACATAGAGAAGGGAAAGAAGGACACTCGCAAGCTGGAGTGTTCTCTCTGATAGTATGTTGTGCCCCTATTTTCCTACTGGTCCCAGAAAAGGTCAAATTAGAACTGGTCAGTGCAGAGCAAGGTGACTTGAGAGTTGCATTTATATATTTAGACTATCATCTTTAACTTTTCATAATAAGTTTTTTTCTATTGATTTTTAAAAACTAAATGCCAGCAGAATGCATTACAATTCTTATACACATATACAGCACAATTATTCATACCTCTGTATATAAAATATGTTGACACCAATTAGTGTCTTCATACATGTACTTTGGATAATGATGTCCATCACATTCCACCACTCTTGCTAATCCCCTGCCCCCTCCCTTTCCCTCCCACCCCTCTGCTATATCTAGAATTCATCTATTCCTCCCATGCTTCCCCTCCATACCCCACTATAGTCAGCCTCCTTATATCAGAGAAAGCATTTGGAATTTGTTGTTTTGGGATTGGCTAACTTCACTTAGCATTATCTTTTCCAATGCCATCCATTTACCTGCAAATGCCACGATTTTATTATCTTTTGTTGCTGAGTAAATTACCATTGTGTATATATAACGCATACTTTTTTTATCCATGCATCCACTAAAAGGCATCTAGGTTGGCTCTACAGTTTAGCTATTATGAAGTGTGATGCTATAAACATTGATGTGGCTGTGTCCCTGTAGTGTGCCAATTTTAAGTCCTTTGGGATTAGACCGAGGAGAGGGATAGCTGGGTCAAATGGTGTTTCCATTCTCAGATTTCCAAGGAACCTCTATACTGCTTTCCATATTGGCTGCACCAATTTGCAGTCCCTCCAGGAATGTATGAGTGTCCCTTTCTCCCACATCCTCACCAACACTTATTGTGTTTGTCTTCATAATAGCTGCCATAATAAAGTTTTATTACAGTAGATTCACACACAAACACACATACACACACACACACACTCACATACACAGATACACTCAGGTATTCATTTGGTGTCTCTGGACAACACCATGTGGAGTAGGATCCAACAAATATGATGCAATCCTACTGCCAGTTAAGAAATAGGAATTGGTCCATGGGCAGGCCTCTGGAATCACCAACAGCATCTCCCATAAACTTGAGGAGCAAATCGGGTGTCAGGCCTAGAGATGTCAGAGAAGCCTCACTGTTTCCTTTCTCCCTCCTGCTGGTGATTTCTGGGCCAATAAACTTTGCTCTTCTTTGACTATATTTTATGTATTATCTAAAATCCTCTCTGGCTTTTTGTTATTTTTAAATCTGACCTTTATTTTTAAAAATAGTTTTTAGTTGGACAGGATACCTTTATGTTTTATATTTCTTATTAATGTGGTGCTGAGGATTGAACCCGGTGCCTCACAGGTGCTCTCTTACTGAGCCAGAACCCCAGTCCCTTGTTTTTAATTTTGTGGTAATTCCTGCATTCTAGTGATTTACGAACCTTCTCCTTTGAGGTTCAGAGTAACTTTCTTGTTGGTATCCCAGCATTTCTGCCCCAACCAGACATGTTCCTCGGTTCTTTATGAACCTCAACTGTTGCTAGAGGAATTATTAAAAGCAAATAGTGCAGTGTTTTCAAGACAGAAGTATTAAGAGAATGCTCATTATTCGATTTCTTTTTTTACTTATGTATTTAGCCATGGACTCATATGGTTTTTGTAGTTATCCTCAAATTTGGTCCAAAAACCAGCAGACTTTCAGAAACTTTTCATGTTGACAGCTATTTTCAAATGGTGGCATTCTTATTGAGGCACATTCAACTAAGGGTAAACATGAAGATGCTTCTAAAGTGCTTATGAAACTTCCTGGCTAGAATATTGCAGAGTGTTTTGCCAGTTTTCTCGCTACTCTGCTTCTCTCATTGGTGTTGAAAAACCTCTCAAATGCAAGTAATGCACCCCAGAGTCATGATCCTGCAGTTGTCCACCCACAGATCCCCACACCCACTGATCCAATTCTCCATCCCACATTAATTGGAAGTCAGGTGCTATTGGATTGTAAATTATTGGGTAAAACCCAGTGTTTTGTTCTCAAGGAGCCCAAGGTCTAGCTTGTTGGTTATTGGAACCACTTTATTGGTTATTCACTTTTTCTTGCTTCTCATGACAAATCTGAGCTCCATTCAGGGACCTATATCTAGTGGCACTGGTAGCTTAGGGAAATTTCTCATTTTGGTTAAGAAAACTAACAGCAAGAATAATTAATAATATCTTTTTGGGGGGAAGGTGGAGTTCTAGCCCCAGGGTGACCCGGCTCTTTCTGACTTCTCATCCACATACAATTTCTCCTCATCATGGGCAAGACAACTGTGTACTGCTCATCCCTGGAATCCTGGGCATGTGCCTTGACCTTCTCAGTCTTGTTTCAAGAGAAATGTTCCCATTTCACAAATGCAGCAAAACTGGTTCCCCAAATACCTGGGCTGCTGTTACTGAGAAGCAAAAGTAAAAAATACTAAAAATGGAGGCTGAGGCTGGGGCTCAGCCATAGAGCACTTGCCTAGCATGTTCGAGGACCTGGGTTCTATCCTCTGCACCATAGAAAAATAAATGGATAGAATAAAGGTATTGGGTCCAACTCCAAATAGAAAAAAAATATTTAAAAAAAAATACTGAAAAGGCAACATATTCTGTCAATTAGGGAAATACAATTTAAAACTGTACTGAGATTCTCATTCACTTCAGTCAGAATGACAATTATCAAGAATACAGTAACAATAAATTGGTGAGGATGTGGGGGAGAGGGAATGCTCACACCTTGTTGGAGAAACTGCACATTGGTGCAACCCCTCATCAAGCAGGATGGAGATTTCTCAAGAAACTAGGACTGGAACCACCATGTGACTCAGTTATCACACTCCTCAGCATCAATCCAGAGGATTTAAAATCAGCATACTACAGGGACACAGCCACGTTAATGTTTATGATAGCATAATTCACAATAGCTACACTATAGAACCAGCCTAAATGTCCATTAAAAGATGAATAGATAAAGAAAATGTGGTATATATACACGGTGAGATATTACTGAGCCTTAAAAAAGAGAAGAATTCATAACATTGGCCAGTAAATGGAGATTATCATGCTAATGTAAAATAAGACAATCCCCAAAACCCAAAGGTCACATGTTTTCCCTGACATGTGTTATCTACATCACAAGGAAGGTGGGAGGCACAAAGAGAATTCATTAGATTAGACAAAGGCCAGGGACAGGTAGGGAGAGGAGGTAAGAACAGGAAAGACAGTAGCATGAATCACCATATTGTCCTTATTTAAATATATGAAAATACCGAAGTGAATCCACCCATCTTGCCCACCCACACTAATGGGGTCCCAATGAGAATAAGGTATATTTTATGTTTGGATAATTTTAACCACAATGGACTCTATTGTAATATATATCTAAGAAGATCCAATAAAACAGAAAAAGATAAAAGTTACTGATAAGGTCCATGGGACCAAATTGATAGCAACATAGCAGGGTGAGGAAATGTGTTTAGGTACATTCCAGAATTTTCTAAACCGCTCCCCCATTGGATGCTTCTAAAGGAGTTGGAGCCTGTGGGATGGTGGAGGTTCAGAGTGCTCCATAGAGAAGAAAGGACTCCCCCTACCCCCGCATTCATCTGCAGGTGCAGGGGTTCCGGGCGGGGGGGTGGGGCAGGTAATCTCGAGGCCTCCTCGGTTAACTAAGGCAGAGAATAGCAGGGTGCATTCGAGTCTATGAATTTATTTACCAAATTAGGAAAACCTGGAATTGTCTTTCCTGGACTCCCAATCAAAGGCAAATTGTTTTTCCTTAAAGAGATAGACCCTTGAGCCCATCTTAACGGGAAGTCTTCTCTGTATTATGTGACTTTTTGCACCACTGAATTGGGGGGACAAGATCAGAGCCCTCCTTGGAAACACATTGACTTTGTTTGCAACAAGACAAGCAGGTAGGGTCTGTCTTTTTTGTTGTTTCTTTTTTCTTGTCAAGTGCAGAGTATTCAGCTGATAATAAGGATGCACACCTGGGCAGGGGGTCTCTGGGTTTTGGAGGAGGCAGGATCCCATTGCCTGAGATCCAGGGGACTGGCAGGAACTAGGGAGAGCATCAGGCTGTTATCCTGTGGCCACCGCAGGTATTTCTTTCAAAAAGAAAGAAAGAAAAAAAGTGGCATATGCTTGAAATTCCAGCGGCTGGGGAGGCTGAGGCAGGAGGATGGCAAATTCAAAGCCAGCCACAGCAAAAGCAAGTTCTAAGCAACTCAGTAGGACCCTGTTTCTAAATAAAATTCAAACTAGGGCTGGTGAAGGAGCTCAGAGGTCCAGTCCTCTGATTTAATCCCCCAGTGCACCAGAGAGCAAGGGAGCCAGGGTGCAGTGGGGTTGACCTAGGTCTGTGCTCTCCTGTGTCTCTTCTGTGTTGATCTCCTTACTCTGCCTCCAGCCTCAATGTGGGCTCCAGAGAGATTCAAGTCAGCTAGAGGAACATCAGCTCTCACACTGCCAACTGGGTGGTAAACTCCTCCAGGGCGCCTCCAGTGAGCCTCCACCAGGGCTGGCCATGATGCACTAGGCAATTCCCACAGTTCTTCTTGGACAATTTTGCACAGATAAACAGAGGACAAGTCAGCACCCTGAAGACGCTTTGGTGGTCTTATTGTAGGAGGAGGCCCAGGTGATGAAACTTTCAAGAAATGACTTCAGTTTCCTAACATCAAAACCCAACAGAACTTAGAATTCTGGTCAGCCTAACCCTAACCCAATGCCCAGACCTCAAAAGGAAAAGAAAAAGAAAAAAGCTACACCCAAACCCTGCCATTCTTGTTTTCTCCTTGCCTGGAGCAGATATCACCCCACTATCAGTCAAATAAAAAAAAAAAAGTCTCCCTGGGCTCAGACTGGGGAGAGTGGAGACTGACTCACGCCCTGTCAACTCAGAAGCCCCCATGCTGAGTGCTGTCCAATCCTGAGGCAGCCAGAGAGCAGGGGGCGGGCTTCCATGCTTGGGATGGGATTTATTTTGCCGAAGTCACTCAGATTCCTGCAGTTGGACTCCAGGCTTTGCTCCCTGCCCAGGATCTCGGGTGGCCCTGCCATGCAGGAGCTGAAGCTCCCCAGGGCAGGCTTGGGGCCTGGGCACCAGGAGATGGTGAGTGTGCAGTGGCACCAGGTGCCTGGACAGGAAGGCTCAGGAGGGAGGCGGGGCAGGGAGTCCATCTGGCGGGACCCACTGTCGGGGGAACCCCAGTTGGCTGACCCTGATTCCGGGGGCTCTCTGCAACCACAGGCCTGAGCCCATTGCGGACAGTGCCCCTCTGTCTCCCTGGCCAGCCGGGTGGAGAACATGACAGTGGCAGAGACTCCTGGCAGCCTCCCCATCCCCTGGGGCAGCCTCAGCCCCTACTCAAGTGCTATCTATCTGGCAGGTGAGCGCGCCAGCCTGGCGTCTTCCCAGACTGTGGTGATTGACAGGTGGGACCACTAGAAGAATTCAATCTCCAAGCCAGGGGATGGTGCACACCTGTCATTCCCAGCGGCTGGGGGTGCGGGCTGATGCAGGAGGATTGGGAGATCAAGGCCATCCTCGAAAGTGGGTGAGGCACTTGGAGACTCAGGGAGACCCTGCCTAGAAATAAAATGCAAAATAGGGCTGGGGATGGGGCTCAGTGGTGGAGTGCCCCTGAGTTCAATGCCCAGCACCCCCCTCCCCCCCAAAAAAATCGAATTTCCAAATACTGTTTTCCTGCAGGAGGGAAGCTGCAGTAAACAGGGACCTTGCCTATTCCTAAGCTAGTTTTGTGAAGTTTATTGGTTTTTTTGATGGTTGTGTTTTGGTAGTTAACAGAAGGGCGCTTTACCATTAAGCTCTCTCCCTGGTAGTTTTTAGTTTTTATTCTGCCCGCTGGTCTAGCTAAGTTCTGAGATTGGCCTTGTTAGGGTTTGATTTACAATGACTTTTCCGTTTCAATTAAGTGTATGATTTTTACAACAACGTGGGTTCATGGGTGGAGTCTGTTGATGTCCTGATTCCTGGATGACAATTTTAGGAGTACAACTTCACAATGCACGTGTTAGGTAATAACTTATTATTATTATTTTTCTCTTATAATTCAAAAGTTTCTTGCTTAAGTTTATATATATTTAACTTTGTGGATGAATTTTAGGACTGGGTGCTTCCATTAAGAGTAAAGCATGCTGGATTGTTTATTAGTGCATCATAGTTATACATAGTACCACATGCATATGGCACCCGTGTAAAACTTACCGATGGTATTTTATACTATTTTTAAGCTGAATGTACCATGATTAGTAATGTATTATCCTGGTCATATGAACTGATTGCACCAAGTCTCTGCGGTGGGGGACTATCATGTGTCTTTAATGGCAAAACAGTTCCCACAAATAGTTAAGTAGCACTTAAACATTTTGAGTTTATGAGAATTCTTTGCTTCCTATCGTCATTGATACTATTTAATTTTCTCTCTGATAGGTTTTTATTTTACATTTCTTGGGTTTCTAAAGATGTTGAATTCTTTTTATTCTCATTATTAAACACACGGGTATCTCCTATACAAATTGGCAGCTCAAGTCTCCTCTGTGAATTTCTTCTGTGGTGTATTTCAGAGTGTTGGGACCGTGAGAATCACCAGTCTGTGTGCCCTTTTCCTACCCAAGCGGGCTGGGATCTGTAGGGGTCTCAGGTTTTTCTCCCCTCTGAGGTTTTCTTTCTTTTTGGGGGGCATGGATGGTATAGTGGATTGAATGCAGAGGTCCTTTCCCACAGAGATACAGCCCTTGTACTTTTTATCATTTATCTCCTCACAGATGCTGAGATGCTGAGTCTGACCTTGAACTTATACCTCAGCCTCCTGAGTGGCTGGGATTACAGGTGTGGCCCTCCTGCCTGGGTCCCCCTGAATGTTCTAAATGTAAGAGAAACAAAGTGTCAGATCCACAACCCTGTCTCCCAGAAGAAACCTGTACACATGTATCAATGGATTCCTCAAATTCCAGTCCCCTGTCCCCATTTCCAGTGACAGTTTTTCCCTCCGCAGTGTAATAAAATAAGAACCAAAGGTTTTGTTTTCTGTTTATGAGCATTTCACATGAGGGAAAAGTACACCAAAAACCAATTGACATTTGAAAAAATGTGTGTGTGTGTGTGTGTGTGTGTGTATGTGTGCGTGCACACACACACGCGTGCATGTGTATTCTCGCTACCTCACCCAGGCCAGACACCTTGTCAGAATGTCTTTGGGCTGAGAGTCCTTCCTGTGGACTGCATGTCCCAGGGGTCTCATGCCCTCTGTGATATTTTCCTGGTCCTGTTTTGGCTCTGCCTGACATGAGGATCCCACACCTGGCACATCTGAGGTCTCGAGTGTCTGGTACATATCAGCCACCTGTTGACCTATGAGCAGGTGCATTTAGGGGGAGTAGTTTTTCAGGGTAGTAGGTGATGGCTCTGTGGCTGGGAGGAGTCTCCTTATCCAGAAGCCACTTCAGATGTTCCCTCATCCTGGGTCCTGTGGATCCTGGAACAGCGATGGACATGCAGCCATTTATTAACACACTGGTACAAGTTCTTTTGGAAATGCGTCCAGAATGGTTGTAACTCTGTTAGCTTTTAATGAACTCCATGCTATTTAATATAAGCTGCACTAAGCTTATATTCTATCCCCGTGTGAGCGGGTCTTTCTCCATATCCATGTAATTGGAGGACTGGTTCCTTCACCTGTTTGATATGGAGCCTTTCCCACAGCTGTGCTCAGGCTACATAAACACTCCTACTTGGCTGGGGACTGAATTCTTGATGCAGTTGGTTAGAACCGAGGTTGCCTGTACTCACTGAAAGAAGGTGGTGTGAGCCTATTCTAGAAAGAAACAGGGAACTGTGGTTTTGATCCTTTTTCTTCACTCCCTGGGTGGGGGGAATTGGAAGTGTTGCACCCAATGTGAAGCCCCTTCTTTGTGATCCAGGGAGATTTGCACATGCTCAGTTGCCATTACTCCCAAAGCTTGGTGTGTTAGGATGGAGTCCATGGAATGGGGGAAAATGTTGGGACTCTGAGTGCCTGGACTCACTCCTTCTAGAACGAACTGGTCAGGCCTGGAGTTATTACCGAGTTAGGGGGGAGAGGGCTCAGGCAGGGCTGTCAGGGTGGACTGCATTTGTCCTGTCTACCCTTAGGGACTGGCTAGGGAGGAGCTCGACTGTTAGCAGCCACAGTTTGCAGATTATGCTGACAAATCACTTCTTGGGATAAACTGGGACCCTTGATCTCACTCCATTTCTGCCCTGATCCCATGGGATAAAGCTCATGACCCACCACAGCCATAGAAAAACAACCCTTTTCTCTCATCCTGATACTTGTGTATATCCAGTTTGCTCTTCTATGAACACCAAATTGTGTTTCCAGCTGCAAGTCATATAGTGTCCAATGTGCTCTATTTGTGACCCAAATCAGTCTTCATCTACTCTGGGTGACACTGGATGGGGGTATTCTGTTCCCATTGTGTAGCACATTGCTCAAGGCAGGACTAATGCCCAAGTTTCCCTCAACTTTGACTGCTCTTCGGATGGTAGATATTTTCTCAGTGGTCCAATGCATAGGAATCTCAATCCATGTATAACTTTATTTAAGAGGAACTCAAAACAGAAGTAGGTGTTTATTTGTTGTATGCATGTGTGGAAAAAATCCAGGAGCCTCCTATTCTGGTATAATTATAAAACATAATCCTACTCAATATGTGCTTCTTTGGGTTGCTGGAGTATAATCCAGTACCATGCGCGCCCTGCACTCAAGCCCTACCAGTGTTCTGCGCCTCCAGTTCCCACACCTCCCTTCATGCTGGGTTGTCTTGTTCATTCACATCAAATCCTTTGCTGGTGATGGTTGCATTTATCATGTTTTTTTTTCATTACATTTAATAATAAAAATGACATTTCATATATGCAGAGTCATCTATGAAATTTCTGCACTGTGCTAATTTTTTGGTCCTCAAATTTCTGCAATATGATAATTTTATAATATGCATTAGTGCCTGGTAATGATTGCTCCTGCTTTTGCTCTTATATTTCAGAATTCTTGACTAATTTCATATCAATATAAATAGGAGAATTTTCAAACTGTTTGCTTTGGTCCCTTCTTCAATTACAAAGAAATCATGGTGAAATTTTGATGGGTTTTTATCATAGATGAACCTGAGGGGAGCGGTCCTCTTTATAATGAAGAATTTTATCATTCAGTCTCTTATATGCTGATCTGTATTTGTATTTTTTTCAAATTGTGCGTATGTAGTTTTTAAGTATGATTATATGTGAAATGTGACATTTATGTGACATTGATATAAAACTGACACGGTGTTTCATAGTATTGGTAAAACTGTATGCAGTATGGCAAACAAAATGTGGCTGATTGCCAGAAATGGTTATTTCTGGATGGAATTTCCAGGGTATCCTATTATTAAACTATATCCTCAGCAGTTTTTAAATTTTACTTAATTTTTTAAATTTTTCTTAAAAATTTAAAATTACTTTTGCCTACTTTTTTTTTAAGTTTAGGCAGGGTTTCACTCAGTTGCTGGTGTCAGCTTCACAATTGTGATCCCCTGACTCAGCCTCTAGACCACTGGATATATCATTTGTGTAGCACCATATGCATCCTATCTCACAATTTCTTTCTTTTTCTTTTTTTAGGATGTTTTTTAGGTCATGATTTAATTTTATATATATATATATATATATATATATATATATATATATTGTTTTTATTGTTTAAATACATGATAACAGTTGAATGCATTACACTCCTTATTACACACATAGAGCACAATTTTTCATATCTCTGTATATAAAGTATATTCACGTCAATTTATGCCATTATACATGTACTCATTCTTTCTGCCTTATAATTCTTACTACACATAAATACCATAATTTTTCATCTCTCTTTGTATATATGGTATTTTGACACCCAATTCAAGCCTTCATACATGTCTTTTTAATAATCATGTCGATTATATCATTGTATAATGATAACCATCACATTCCAATATCCTTACTAATCCCCTTCCCCATCCATTTTCCTCCCACCCTTCTTCCCTATCTAGTATTAATCTAATCTTCCCATGCTCTTCTTCCCTACCCCACTAAGAGTCACCCCCATATATCAGAGAAAATATTTGGCATTTGTTTTTTGGGTATTGGCTAACTTCACTTAACATAATAGTTTCCAACTCCATCCATCTACTGGCAAATGCCATGATTTTATTCTCTTTTAGTTTGGAGTAATATTTCATTGTGTATACATTCCACATTTTTTTTATCCATTAATCCACTGAAGGGCATCTAGGTAGGCTCGACATTTTAGCTATTGTGAATTGTGCTGCTATAAACATTGATGTAGATGTGTCCCTGTAGTGTGCTGCTTTCCTTTGGGTAAAGTCCGAGGAGAGGAATAGCTGGGTCAAATGGTAGTTCCATTTCCAGATTTGCAAGGAATCTCCATACTGCTTTCCATATGGCTGCACCAATTTTAAGTCCCACCAGCAATGTATGAGTGTGCCTTTTACCCAACATCCTAGCCACCACTTGCTGTTGTTTGTCTTCATTATAGTTGCCATTCTGACAGGAGTGGGATGATATCTTACAGTGGTTTTGATTTACATTTCTCTAATTGCTAGAGATGATGAGCATTTTTTCATATATTTGTTGACTGATTTATATGTATATGCTCTTCTGGGAAGTGTCTGTTCAGGTCTTTGGCCCATTTCTTGATTGGGTTATTTGTTTGTTTGGTGTTAAGATTTTTGAGTTCTTAATATACCCTAGAGATCAGTGCTCTATCTCATGTGTGAGGGGTAAAAATTTGATCCCAGGAAGTAGGCTATTCCATTTTTTTATAAAAGGCTTTTTAGTTTGAATCCATCCCATTTATTGATTCTTGGTTTTAATTCTTGTGCTATAGGAGTCTTATTAAGGAAGTTGTGTCCTAATCCCACATGATGAAAATTAGGGCCTACTTTTGCTTCTGTTATATGCAGAGTCTCTGGTTTGATTCCTAGGTCCTTGATCTACTTTGAGTTGAGTCTTGTACATGGTTAGAGAGAGCTGTTCAATTTCATTTTGTTGCATATGGATTTCCAGTTCTCCCAGCACCATTTGTTGAAGATGCTATCCTTTCTCCAGTGCAATTTTTTGGCCCCTTTTTCTAGTATAAGGTAGTTGTAATTTTGTGGGTTGGTCTCTGTGTCTTCTGTTCTGTGCCATTGGTCTACCAGACTGTTTTGGTGCCAATACCATGCTATTTTTGTTACTATTGCTCTGTAGTATAGTTTAAGGTCTGGTATAATGAAACCTCCTCCTTCACTCTTCCTGCTTAGAATTGCTTTAGCCATTCTGGGTCCTTATTTTTCCAGATGAATTTCATGATTGCTTTTTCTATTTCCATGAGGAATGCCATTGGGATTTTTATCAGAATTGCATTAAATCTGTATAGTGCTTAGGTAATATGGTCATTTTGATAATATTAGTTCTGCCTATTCAAGATCAAGTTGAATCTTTCCATCTTCTAAGGTCTTTGATTTCTCTTTAGTGTTCCATAGTTTTCATTGTATAGATCTTTCACCTCTTTTGTTGATTCCCACGTATCTTATTTTTTTTTTTTTTAGGATATTGTAAATGGAGTAGTTTTCCTTATTTCTCCCTCAGAGGATTTGTCACTGATATACATAAATGCCTTTGATTTATGGGTATTGATTTTATATTCTGCTACTTTGCTGAATTCTAGTACTAGAAGTTTTCTAGTGGAGTTTTTTTGTCTTCTAGGTACAGGATTGTATATCACCAAATAGTGCTAGTTTAAGTTCTTCTTTTCGTATCCTTACTCCTTTAATTTCTTTCATCTAATTTCTCTGGCCAGTATTTCAAGAACTATGTTGAATAGAATTGGTGAGAGAGGGCATCCCTGTCTTTCTCCAGATTTTAGAGGGGAATGCCTTCAATTTTTCTCCCTTTAGAATGATGTTGGCCTTGGGCTTAACATAGAGAGCCTTTATGATGTTGAGATACATTCCTGTTATCCCTAGATTTTCTAGTGTTTTGAACGTGAAGAGGTGCTATATTTTGTCAAATGCTTTTCTGCATCTATTGAGATGATCATATGATTTTTGTCTTTAAATCTACTGATGTGATGAGTTACATTTATTGATTTCTGTATGTTGAACCAACCTTGCATCCCTGGGGTGAATCTCACTTGATCATGGTGCATGATCTTTTGGATATGTTTTTGTATTTGATTTGCCAGAATTTTATTCAGAATTTTTCAATCTGTTTTTTAGAGATATTGGTCTGAAATTTTCTTTCTTTGAAGTCTTTTCTGATTTGAGAATCAAGGTGATATTGGCCTTATAGAATGAGTTTGTAAGTGTTCCTTCTTTTTCTATTTTATGGAATAATTTCATGAGTATTGGTGTTAGTTCTTCTTTAAAGATCTTGTATCCATTGAGTCATGGGCTTTTTTTTTTTTTTTTGGTTGGTAGGCTTTTAATGGTGTGTTCAATTTCATTGCTTGAAATGATCTGTTTAACTTGTGTATAACATCCTCACTTGGTTTTCGTAAGTCACATGAAAATTATCTGTTCAACTTACTCAGTTTGTGTAAGTCCCGTGATTCTAGATATTTGTTGACGACTTCAATATTTTCTGTTTTATTGGAGTACAAATTTTCAAAATAATTTCTAATTATCTTCTGTATTTCTCTAGTGTTTATGGTAATATTTCCTTTTTCATAATGGATTTTAATAATTGGAGTTTTTCGCTCCTCTATATTAAGATGGATACAGGTTTATCAAATGTATTTATTTTTTCAAAGAGCCAGCTTTTCATTTTGAAAATTAAAATAATTTAATTAATTTTAAAAAATATGGCAGTGGAATATATTATAATTTTTACTAGACATGTACAGCACAATTTTTCATATATCTTATATAAAGTAGGTTGACACCAATTCATGTCTTCATACATATACTTTGGATAATGATATCCATCACATTCCACCATCCTTGCTAATCTCCTGCCTCCTCCCTTCCCACCCCTGCAGTAAATAGGATTCATCTATTCCTCCCACAGTCCACCTTCATTCCACAGTATAGTCAGCCTCATTACATCAGAGAAAACATTCTGCATTTGTTCTTTTTTTTTTTTTTGATTGGTGGATTGGCTAACTTCACTTAGCATTTTCTTCTCCAAGGCCATCCATTTACCTGCAAATTCCATGAATTTATTCTCCTTTATTGCTGAGTAATATTCCATTGTGTACAAATGCCACATTTTCTTTATTCATTCATCTATTCAAGGGCATCTATGTTGGCTCTACACTTTAGCTATTGTGAATTGTGCTGCTAAAAACATTGTGGCTGTGACCTTGAAGTGCACTATTATTTAAGTTCTTTTGGTATAGACCGAGGAGTGGGATAGCTAAATCAAGTGGTGGTTCCATTCCCAGTCATTTTGTCAATTTTTAATTGCTTCTTTTATTTCAATTTCATTGATTTAAGCTCTGATTTTAATTATTTTCTGTCCTTTACTTCCTTTGGTGTTGATTCATCTTTTCCTTAGGGTTTTGAGATGTAATTTTAGGTAATTTATTTAACTTTTTCTTTTCTTAAGAAATGAACTCCATGAATAAACTTTCCTCTCAGTTATGCCTTCATAGTGTCCCAGAGATTTCAATATGTTGTGTCTGTATTCTCATTTACCTCTAAGAATTTTTAAATCTCCTCTTTGTTGTCTTCTGCAACCCATTGTTCATTCACTAGTTATTATTTAGTCTCCAAGTGTTGGAGTAGCTTCTGTTTTTATCATTCATTTTAATTTCAATTCCATTATGATCTGATAGAATGCAAGGTAATATCTTTACTTTTCTATATTTGCTTAGAGTTGCTTTTTGATATAATATATGGTCTATCTTAGAGAAGGATCTATTTGCTGCTGAGAAGAAAGTGTATTCACCTGTTGAAGGACGAAATAGTCTATGTATGCCAGTTAAATCTAAGATATTAATTGTATTATTGAGTTCTATATTTTCTGTTTGGCTTTTTATTAGAAGATCGATCCAGTGGTAAAAGAGGTGTGTTAAAGTCACTCCAAATTATTGTCTTGTGGTCTACTTGGCCCTTGAACTTGAGAAAAGTTTGTTTGAACATAGATGGTCCATTGTTTGCAGTATAAATATTTATAATTATGTCTTTTTGGTGTATAGTTCCCTTAAGCAGTATGAAATGTCTTCCTTTAGACATTTTGATTAAGTTTCACTTGAAGTCCACATTATTTGATATGAGGATGGAAACCCCTGCTTGTTTCCACAGTCAATGTGAGTGGTATGTTTTTTTTTTAATATGTATTTTTTGTAGATGGACACAATACCTTTATTTTATTTATTTAGTTTTATGTGGTGCTGAGGATCAAACCCAGGGCCTCACACGTGCTAGGTGAGCACTCTACCACTGAGCCCCAGCCCCAGCCCAAGTGATATTTTTTTACGAACCTGTCACCTTCAGTCTGTGGGTATCTTTTCCTATGAGATGAGTCTCTTGGATGCAGAATATTGTTTGGTCTTTTTTTAAAAAATCTAATCTTTCAACTGCTGAGTTTTGGAAATTAACATTCAAGGTTATTTTTGAGACATGATTTGTATTCCCATTATTTTTGTTTATTTTTGGTATTTAACTTGACTTGACTTCTCTTTGATAGGTTTTTTCCTTTAGAGTGATACCTCCCTTTTAAAATTTTTTATTGTTGTTCCTTTTCTCCTCATGGAATATTTTGCCAAGGATGTGCTGTAGTGCAGGCTTTCTGGTTGTAAATTATTTTAACTTTTGTGTATCATGGTTGATTTTTATTTTGTCATAAAAATAACATTTAAATTTAAATTTAATTGCTAATCCAAATTTGATTTTGCTGGGTATGATTCTTGATTGGCATCTGTCTTTTACAGAGCTTGGTATATGTGGTTGCAGGATCTTGTAGCTTTCTGGGTCTTAGTTGAGAAATCAGAGATCCAGATTTGTTTCCCCATATGTAATCTGATTCCTTACTCTTGTGGCTTTTAAAATACTCTGCTTCTCCTGTACACTAGATATTTTCATTATGATGTGCCTTGGTTTGGATCTGTTGAGATTTTGTACATTTGACATCTTGTAAACTTCTTGTATTTTATTTTCCAGTTCAGTCTTCATGTTTGGAAAATTTTCTGGTATTATTTCATTAAATATATTGTCAATTTATTTAGTTTGGCCCTCTATGCCTTCCTCTGTCCCAATAATTGTTAAATTTGATTTTTTTATGTTATCTTATAATTCTTGAATCTTCTGCTCTTGATTTCTTACCATCTTCATTGGGGTCAACTTTTCTTTTTTCAAGATTATATTTTTTTGCTTTCCACGTCAGAGGTTCTGTCTTCCAAGGGAGCTATTCTATTGGAGATTCTTCCTATTAAGTCCTTAATTTGGTTTACTGTTTCCTTCATTTAAAGGATTTCTGTTTGTTGTTTATTTTTTCAGAATCTATCTCCTTATTGAAGGAATCTTTTGCTTTCTGTATTTGCTTATGTAGATCTTTATCAAAATGATCTGTTGCTGCCTGTATTTGCTCTCTTATATCATTTTTTAATTCAAACAATATTATGTACCTCCTACACTCCTTCTCTGTCATTTCTTCTTCTGTTCTGGCTATGGATTCTGGCGTATTTGTTTGGGGCACATTCTTGCTTGGTTTTTCATGTTGTTCATGCATCTTCCCTTCCATCTCCGTGTTTTAAAGGTGTTACAATTTTTACCCTGCCGGTTTATAGTGTCCCCAACGGGTTCCAATACCTTTCTTTAAAAAAATATTTATTTTTTAAATACACAACAACAGTTGAATGCATTACAATCCTTATTACACACATAAAGCACAATTTTTAGTATCTCTGTATATAAAGTATGTTCATGCTAATTTATGCCATTGTATATGTACTCATTTCTTTCTGTATTACAACTCTTAATACACATATAATACAAATTTTCTTATCTGTATATGTTATGTTGGCACCAAATTAGTATCTTCATACATGTACTTCTAAATAATAATGTTGATCATATTCCACCATCCTTGCTAATCCCCTTCCCCCTCCTTTTTTCTCCCAACCCTCTTCCTTATCTAGAATTAATCTAATCCTCCCATGCTCTCCCTTTCTACCCCACTGTGAGTCACCCCCATATATACGAGAAAATATTTGGCATTTTGGGGGGAATTGGCTAACTTCACTTAGCATAACATTCTCCAACTCCATCCATTTACTGGAAAATGCCATGTTTTTATTCTCTTTTATTGATGAGCAGTATTCCATGGTGTATATATGTCACATATTTTTTATCCACTTATTCACTGAAGGACATCTAGGTTGGCTCCACAGTTTAGCTATTGTGAATTGTGCTGCTATAATCATTGAACTGGCTGTGTCCTTGAAGTGTGCTGTTTTAAGTCCTTTTGGGTATAGTTCAAGAAGAGGAATAGCTGGGTCAAATGGTGGTCCCATTCGCAGATTTCCAAGGAATCTCCATATTGCTTTCCATATTGGCTGCACCAATTTGCATCCCACCAGCAGTGTATGAGTGTACCTTTTCCCCACACCCTTCCCATCACTAATTGTTTTTCTTCATAATAGCTGCTATTCTGGCTGGAGTGAGATGAAATCTTAGTTTTGATTTGCATTTCTTTAATTGCTGTATTGAACTTTTTCATATATATATTTGTTGCTCAATTGTATATCATATTCTGAGAAGTGGTTGTTCAATTCTTTGGCACATTTATTGATTGTTTTTTTTTTTTGTGTGTGTGTGTGTGTGTTAAGATTGAGTTCTTCATATACCCTAGAGCTGAGTGCTGTGGCTTAAGTGTGTGTGGTAAGAATTTGCTCTCAAGATGTAGACTGTCTCTTCACCTCACGGATTGTTTCTTTTGCTGAGAAGCTGTTCAGTTTGAATCCTACCACTTGTTTATACTTGGTTTTAACTCTTATGCTATGAGAGTCTTATTAAGGATGTTGGGGCCTAATGAAACATGATGAAGGTTTGGACCTATGTTTTCTTCTCTTAGGTGCAGGTTCTCTGGTTTAATTCTTATGTCCTTGATTTAATTTCATTTTGTTGCATATGGATTTTCAGTTTTCCCAGAACCATGTTGAAGAGGCTGTCTTTTCTCCAATGTATGTTTTTGGTACCTTTGTCTAGTATGAGATACCTCTATTTATGTAGGATATTCTTTGTGTTCTCTATTATGTACCTTGGTCTACATATGTATTTTGGTGCCAGTACCATTCTGTTTTTGTTACTATTGCTCTGTATTATAGTTAAGGTTTTCTATAGGGATGCCTCCTGCCTCCTTCTTCCTTATGATTGTTTTGGCTATTCTGAGTCTCTTTATTTTTCCAGGACTAATTTCATGATCCCTTTTTCTGTTTATGAGAAATGCCATTGAGATTTTGATTTGAATTGCATTAAATCTGCATAGTGCTTTTGGTAGCACAATCATTATTAATTATATTAATTAACAATATTAAATCTGCTTATCCAAGTACAAGGTAGGTCTTTTCATCTTCTAAGTCTTCTTTAATTTCTTTCTTAAGCATTCTGTAGTTTTCATTGTAGAAATTTTTCACATCTTTCATTACATTGATTCCCAAGTTGTGGGATTTTTTGTTTGGTGGTTTTTTTTTTTTTTTTTTTTTTTTTTTTCATTATTTTAAAGGAGTAGTTTTCCTAGTTTCCCTTTCAGAGGACTTGTCACTGATGTACAGATTCCCTTTGATTTCTGGTTTCTGGGTGTTGATTTTATATTCTGCTATTTTGATCAATTCATTTACTAGTTCTAGTTTTCTGGTAGAATTTTTTGGATTTTCTAGGTATAGAATAATGTCATCAGCAAATAGTGATAGTTTGAATTCATCTTTTCCTATCCATATCCTTTTAATTTCTTTCATCTTTCTATTTGCTCTGGCCAATGTTTCAAGAATGATGCTGCACAGAAGTGGTGAGAGGGCAACCCTGTCTTGTCCCAGTTTTTAGAGGGAATGCCTTCAATTTTTCTCCATTTAGAATGACGTTGGCCTGGGGCTTAGCATAGATAGCCTTTACAATATTGAGATATGTTCCTAGTTTTTCTAGTGTTTTGAATATGAAGGGGTGCTGTATTTTGTTGAATGCTTTTTTTGCATGTATTGAGATGATCATATGGTTCTTGTCTTTAAGTCTATTGATGTGATTAATTACCTTTATTGATTTCCATATGTTGAACCAACCTTGTATCCCTGGGACAAACCGCACTTAATCATGGCCCACAATCTTTTTAATATGTTTTGGTATTCAATTTGCCAGAATTTTACTCAGAATTTTTGCATCTATGTTCCTTCAAGATATTGCTCTGAAGTTTTCTTTCTTTGTGTCTTTTTCTGATTTTAGAATCATGGTAATTTTTGCCTCATTCAGTGAGTTTAGAAGTGTTCCCTCTTTTTCTATTTCATGGAATAATTGAGGAGTATTTGTGTTAGCTCTCCTTTAAAGTCTTGTATTCATCTATTCCTGTTTTTTTTTTTTTTTGGTTGGTAGTCTGTTGATGGTGTCTTCTATTTCATTGCTTGAAAATGATCTGTGCAACTTGTGTGTATCATCCTCACTCAATTTGGGTAAATTATGATTCTAGATATTTGTTGATGTCTTCAAATATTTTCTGTTTTATTGGAGTACAAATTTTCAAAATAATTTCTAATTATCTTCTGTATTTCTCTAGTATTCATGGTGATATTTTGTTTTTCATCATGGAGGGTTATTTTTGTTGTTGTTTGTTTGTTTTAGTAATTAGAGATTTTCTCTCCTCTATATTAGCATGAATAAGTGTTTATCAAATGTATTTATTTTTTTCTTTTTTTTATTGGTTGTTCAAAACATTACAAAGCTCTTGACATATCATATTACATACATTAGATTGAAGTGGGTTATGAACTCCCAATTTTAACCCAAATGCAGATTGCAGAATCACATCGGTTACACATCCACAATTTTACATAATTCCCTATTAGTAATTGTTGTATTCTGCTACCTTTCCTATCCCCTACTATGCCCCCTCCCTTTCCCTCACATCTTCTCTCTCTACCCCATCTACTGTAATTCATTTCTCTCCTTCTTTATTTTTCCATTCCCCTCACAACCTCTTATATGTAATTTTGTATAGCAATGGGGGTCTCCCTTCATTTCCATGCAATTTCCCTTTTCTCTCCCTTTCCTTCCCATCTCATGTCTCAGTTTAAAGTTAATCTTTGCTTCCTGCACTTCCTCCCTACTCTGTTCATAGTTGCTCTCATTATATCAAAGAAGACATTTGGTATTTGTTTTTTAGGGATTGTCTAGCTTCATTAAGCATTATCTGCTCTAGTGCCATCCATTTCCATGCAAAATCCATGATTTTGTCGTTTTTTAGTGCTGCGTAATATTCTGTCGCGACCCCTCGCCGGCGAGGGAAAAAAACGACACAGGATTCTTCCTTCAGGAGTTTACTCATAATGAAAAGACAGGAACAAGAGAAGAAAGCGCGCGCGCCCGAGCGGTCGGTCTGCCCTAGCTTAAGTACCCAGCCTTGCCAATGAACCAGCACCACGTGGAAGAGTCTAATAGGTGCAGCACAGCGGAAGCAGGCCAGAGCCCAGCCCACAGCCCAACAAGGAGTTGTTTAACAACTCAAACCGCTGAGTCATCAGAAGCAGGAAGCCAGCGCCATTTTCAGGGTGCGGTCGTCGGCTCCCAACAATATTCCATGGTGTATAAATGCCACATTTTTTTTTATCCATTCATCTATTGAAGGGCATCTGGGTTGGTTCCACAGTCTAGCTACTGTTAATTGTGCTGCTATGAACATCGATGTGGCAGTATCCCTGTAGCATGCTCTTTGAAGGTCTTTAGGGAATAGTCCGAGAAGGGCAATAGCAGGGTCAAATGGTGGTTCCATTCCAAGCTTTCCCAGGAATCTCCAAACTGCTTTTAAAATTGGCCACACCAATTTGCAGTCCCACCAGCAATGTAAAAGTATACCCTTTTCTCCACATCCTCGCCAGCACTTATTGTTGTTTGACTTCATAGTGGCTGCCAATCTTACTGGAGTGAGATGGTATCTTAGGGTGGTTTTGATTTGCATTTCTCTGACTGCTAGAGATGGTGAGCATTTTTTCATGTACTTGTTGATTGATTGTATATCCTCCTCTGAGAAGTGTCGGTTCAGGTCCTTGGCCCATTTGTTGATTGGGTTATTTTTTATCTTATTGTCTAATTTTTTGAGTTCTTTGTATACTCTGGATATTAGGGCTCTATCTGAAGTGTGAGGAGTAAAAATTTGTTCCCATGATGTAGGCTCCCTATTTACCTCTCTTATTATTTCTCTTGCTGAGAAAAAACTTTTTAGTTTAACTGAGTCCCATTTGTTGATTCTTGTTATTAACTCTTGTGCTATCGGTGTCCTATTAAGGAATTTGGAGCCCGACCCCACAATATGTAGATCTGAGCCAACTTTTTCTTCTATCAGACGCAGAGTCTCTGATTTGATATCAAGCTCCTTGATCCATTTTGAGTTAACTTTTGTGCATGGCGAGAGAAAGGGATTCAGTTTCATTTTGTTGCATATGGATTTCCAGTTTTCCCAACACCATTTGTTGAAGATGCTATCCTTCCTCCATTGCATGCTTTTAGCCCCTTTATCAAATATAAGATAGTTCTAACTTTGTGGATTAGTCTCTGTGTCCTCTATTCTATACCATTGGTCCACCCGCCTGTTTTGGTACCATACCATGCTGTTTTTGTCACTATTGCTCTGTAATATAGTTTGAAATCTGGTATCACTATACTGCATGATTCACACTTCCTGCTTAGAATTGCTTTTGCTATTCTGGGTCTTTTATTTTTCCATATGAATTTCATGATTTCTTTATCTATTTCTACAAGAAATGCCGTTGGGATTCTGATTGGCATTGCATTAAACCTATAGAGAACTTTTGGTAATATCGCCATTTTGATAATGTTAGTTCTGCCTATCCATGAACAGGGTATATTTTCCCATCTTCTAAGATCTTCTTCTACTTCTCTCTTTAGGGTTCTGTAGTTTTCATTGTATAAGTCTTTCACCTCTTTTGTTAGGTTGATTCCCAAGTATTTTATTTTTTTTGAGGATATTGTGAATGGAGTGTTTTTCCTCTTTTCCATTTCAGAAGTTTTGTCGCTGATATACAGAAATGCCTTTGATTTATGCGTGTTGATTTTATATCCTGCCACTTTGCTGAATTCGTTTATTAGTTCTAGTAATTTCTTTGTAGACCCTTTTGGGTCTTCTAGGTATAGAATCATGTCGCCTGCAAATAGTGACAATTTAAGTTCTTCTTTTCCTATTTTTATGCCTTTAATTTCTTTTGTCTGTCTAATTGCTCTGGCTAGCATTTCAAGGCCTAAATTAAATAGAAGTGGTGAGAGAGGGCATCACTGTCTTGTTCCAGATTTTAGAGGGAATGCCTTCAACTTTTGTCCGTTCAGAATGATGCTAGCCTGAGGCTTAGCATAGATAGCTTTTACAATGTCAAGGTAAGTTCCCGTTATCCCTAGTTTTTCTAATGTTTTGAACATAAAGCGATGCTGCACTTTGTCGAATGCTTTCTCTGCATCTATCGAGATGATCATATGGTTCTTATCTATATGTGGTGAATAACATTTATTGATTTCCGTATATTGAACCATCCTTGCATCCCAGGGATGAATCCTACTTGATCATGGTGCACAATTTTTTTCATGTTGTTCATTTTCCATGTGATGTAGGATTTTTCCTTCCTTCTTTTATCATTGATTTCCAGTTTCATTCCATTTTTGTCAGATAAAATGCATGGTATTATCTCCACCTTTTTATATTTACTGAGGGTTGCCCTATGGCATAATACATGGTCTATTTTTGAGAAGGTTCCATGTGCTGCTGAGAAAAAAGTATATCTATTTGATGATGGTTGATATATTCTATATATGTCAGTTAAGTCTAGGTTATTGATTGTGGTATTGAGTTCTATAGTCTCTTTATTCAACTTTTGTTTGGAGGATCTGTCCAATGGTGAGAGAGGTGTGTTGAAGTCACCCATAATTATTGTGTTGTGGTCTATTTGATTCTTGAACTTGAGGAGAATTTTTTTTATGAATATCGCAGCACCATTTTTTGGTGCATAAATATTGATAATTGTTATGTCTTGTTGGTGAATGGATCCTTTTAACAGTATATAAGGTCCTTCCTTATCCCTTTTGATTAACTTAGTCTTGAAGTCAATTTTATTCGATATGAGGATGGCCACCCCTGCTTGCTTACGAGGACCGTGGGTGTGGTATATTTTTTCCCATCCTTTCACCTTCAGCCTGTGTACGTGTTTTCCAATCAGATGTGTCTCCTGGAGGCAGCATATTTTTGGATTTGTTTTTTTAATCCATGATACCAGCCTATGTCACTTTATTGGAGAGTTTAAGCCATTAACATTCAGAGTTACTATTGATATATGGTTTGTACTTCCATCCATGTTTGATTATTCATCCTTTTTTAAAAAAAATAGTTTGTTTCTCCATGATTATCTTTCCCCTCGCCCTCTGTCTTTACTGAGGCACTTCCCACTGGTGGTTTTGGTTATTACTTTTCATTTCTTCCTCGTGTAGTGTTTTGCTCAAAATGCTTTGCAATGCTGGTTTTCTGGCTGCAAATTCTTTTAACTTTTGTTTATCATGAAAGATTTTTATTTCGTTGTCATACCTGAAGCTTAATTGTGCTGGATACAGAATTCTTGGTTGGCATCCATTGTTTTTCAGTGTTTGAAATACATTGTTCCATGATCCTCTTGCTTTCAGCGTCTATGATAAAAAATCCGTTGTTAACCTTATTGGTTTACCCCTGAATGTAATCTGTCTCCTTTTCCTTGTAGCTTTTAATATTTTCTCTTTGTTCTGTATATTGGATATCTTCATAACAATGTGTCTTGGCGTTGGTCTACTATGATTTTGTGTGCTCGGTGTCCTGTATGCATCTTCAATTTGTATATCTGTTTCCTTTTTTATTTCTGGAAAGTTTTCTGTAATTATTTCATTCAGCAGGTTACTCATTCCCTTGGTTTGAATCTCTGTACATTCTTCTATCCCGATGACTAGTAAGTTTGGTTTTTTTATCTTATCCCATAACTCTTGGATGTTTTTCTCGTGATTTTTTACCAGCCTTTCTGAGTTGGCTAGACTCTTTTCAAGATGATATATTTTGTCTACATTATCTGACGTTCTGGCTTCTACTTGCTCCACTCTGTTAGTGATACTCTCAATTGCATTTTTAATTTGGTTTATCATTTCCTTCATTTCTAGAATTACTGTTTAATTATTTTTTATAATCTTTATCTCCTGATAAAGATGCTTAACTTCTTCTTTTATCTGTTTATGTAATTCATTCTCAATGTGTTCTTTTGCTGCTTTAATTTGCTGTCTCGTATCCTCTTTAAGGTTCCATTCCATCTGTCTAAAGTGTTCCTTGAGTTCTTTATATGACAATTTTTCTGATGAGTCTGGGTCCTCCTGAATATTTAGGCTGTCCTGCATTGTTTGTACTCTTTTTCTTCCTTGGTTTTTCAAGCTGCTCATGTTACTTCTTGTTCTGTTTGACTGCTGAGTTACTGTTTACTCCTATAAATTTATTTGATGCTTGGGAGGAAAGTAATTAGAAGGGAAGGGAAGAAGTCACTAAAGAGAATGAGAGTAAGCAGGTAGAATTCAAGGAAGTGGGAATAAGAAAATTGAAAAGAAATGAAAAGACAAAAGAAGAAAAAAATAGGAAATAAAAAAAGAAAAAAAAATAAAAAATAATAATAATAATAAAAAAATTAAAATTAAAATTAGAAGAAAAAAATTTAAAAAAATTGTAAAAACAAATTAAAAAACAACAAGAAAGAAAAATGAAAATGATAGAAAAACCCAAATCAAAAAAAGGAGAGAAGAAAAAAAAATAAAAACTAATAAATGCAGTCTTAGAGTTTGATTAACTTATCTTCCAATAGGTGGCGCTGTGCCCACCAGGCCAAGTTTCTCCTGTCAATACGCGGGAACCAATCACTGTGCAGCAGCTCCTACTCCCAGACTGGGCGAGTCTCCAATCCTGAGTGCCTAGGGCCTCCTCTTGTGTCTAGTCACTTCCCCACTTTTCCTCAAGCCAGGCCCCTCTCACGGGTGCCGCTCACCACAATACTGGCTACACGCCAGGTCTGCTGCTCCCAGGAGCCCTGTTTTTATGAACAACTGGGCTCACTCTCCCTGTTTGCCATTCCCTCAGACCCTAAGTTTATAGAGCTTGAGGCTGAGAATCCTGAGAGAATTTTACTTGCCCTCCGGTAGCCACGCCCCCGGTAGTTGGTGCAAGAGACCTCAGTTGTCTGCACTGGTGGGAGCGGTAGCTGGGAGTTCCTCCCCGTGAGTCCAAGGACACGTCTGATTCCCTTGGTCTGGCTATCACGCTCATGGGAGAGCTGGGAGGGGCCCTTACAGGAGAGCTGGGAGGGGCCCTTACGGGAGAGCTGGTAGGGGCCCTTAAGGTTTCCTCCATGTGTGGATTGGGAAGGCTAGGGAATTACACACCTGTAGCTGCAGGTTTCAATGAAGTTGTCTCCTCCACCGCAGTCTGATGACGTCAGTTCTCTGCCATGGTGGTATCTCTTGCAAATGGCGACAGTTTGTTTCCCTTTGCTGGGTGACCAATGCAACGGGTGGGTCCTTACTGTCTCTCCCAAGCCCCATTTCAAACCTGTGGCCACTACCTATGAAGGCTCGGTTGGCATTACCTCCGTAGGATCAGAAGGGCTGACCAGTTGTTTCAGCTGGATGGATTAGTGCTGAGTCACAGCTGTTTGTCTGCGGGAAGCAGGCGAACGGGAGCTTGAATTCAGCCAATCCGGGCTCAGTGTGTGTTCTGAGAGGCCCAGACTGTTCGCCCCAGATCCACGTCAGCTCAGCATTGCCTAGTGATCCTGAGCAAACAGATTTAGGCTGTTTATGACTCCCTATGCCTGCACAGCTGAAGAGGTCAGAGACTTGATCTTTCTGCGCCTGCCAGCATGTTGGAATCACAAGAACAATTTCTCTTTTAGTTGCTTTTCTCAGGAGAAATTTAAAATAATAGTAATATAAATATCATAGCTGTAAGTGTTAAACTCAAGCTGTATTTTCAAACCCTGACAATTTACAAACGCAACCCATGGTTCTCATATCTACTTCTCACAAAGAGCTGCCATTAAGTCAAGTCTTGACCAGAGGTTGCTCTTGTGTTACTGGAGGGTGTGTTTTGCAGCAGAGGGGCTGGGTCATGTGTCGCCCTCTCTGAGGTGTCAGTCATTTCTCCCTAATGCTATTTATAGATTCCCAGCACACAAAGAGGCACAAGTAAGAGGTTTCTGCCTAGGCTGACATCAGTCCCAAGCCCACTTGCTTGAAGCAAGACCAGTCTCAATTCTCCATCTCCCTTTTGTCTGTTAGTTTATACAAAGAGGACATGGGGAGGGTTGGCAGTAGTGGTGAAGCTGAGCTCTGTGATGAGGACAACCCCAAGCTGTAAGTCTGAACATGAGTTGTTAGGGGTGACAGATCCTATTTTCTCTCCCGTTATGAACAGGATGGTGCTCAGATTGCATATGGGAGAAGAGATATTTCTTCCTCTCACTTTCACCCTGGAATGTGCCCACCCAGAAGGTCCAGATAACCATAACTTGCAGTGGGGTATCCTTCTCCTGTAATTCTGTCTACTTCTGTCCTGACCACCAGCTCGTGTCCACTGTCTGAGCAGTCCTCACTAGTTGGTTGCAACACAGATGATGGTGCATGTATCACACAGCCTCCCTTGACTTTAGTGAGAGCACCATATCTAACACGACTCCTTCCTGGATCCAGATACTAGAGGGAGTCTTTACTATCAGCTCTAAGAAACAAAACTTGTGATTTTTTTTTTTTGAAAATTTCTTTTTCATGTGTGATCTGTTTTTTCTCATCTCCTCACTTGGCCTTTCCTTCTTATTACCATATGTGAATTCTTCAAATGTAACGTATTTCAGAAATCTGTGTTAGATTCCCTGTGATTTACACATCCTTCACACAGAATGCCCACTCTAGGGGGAAGCTTGATTTCTCCAGTGCATAAAGGACATGAGTGCCCAGTACAATAGTGCATCCGTGGATCAAGCTGGAAGTATCACTTTGTAGACCATTGTTTGAGAGGTGTTTCTCAGATTACCTCCTTGATGTCAGAGAGTTTGTGTTATGTCTCATGATCTCCTGGACTACGTTGTGCCAGGCATAATGTGCACAGCTGGGAAGGTACATAGCTCAGGATTTCAGTCATCTATGAATCATTCCCATTCCCCAGGATGCTTCCTAACAACAATGGAGCCTCAGCAGGGACATTACTATAGATATTTCTTCACAACACTACCATGATACATATACACAATTTTAATCATACTTGATGGACATCATTTAGTGATGATTGTGGTTCAAAACTGGAGCTAGCAGAATGACCAGACTCTGCTTTCTCCTGGCCACTACCTGTATGAAGATTAGTTCTCCTTATTGCATGAAATTGTGTCCCTTTCTATGAAGCATACTATCAGGAAAGGGTCTAAGTTCTTTCCAATACTGACACAGAAATTTACCCTCAGAAAACAATTTTCCAACAGTTTCAATGCAATGAACAACCCATCCATGAGTTCTTGACTATTACTGCAATTTCATGGCACCAGCACACTCCAGTTTGTATGACTGCATTTTCCTCAGCTACACTGATCTTAAATTCATGTAATGGCCTGGAGACACACGTGATTAAAACGTTTCATTTTTTGAGTGTTAGAAAACTTAAATTGTGTAAGATTCAAATGTTTAAAATGAATTGAAGCAGATATTGTGTGTCACAGAAAAGTGATAGAATGCAGTTTTTGGTTTTAAATTTCACATGTCGTTTTGTTGTTGAGACAAGGCAATTTAAAAACCCTCCTCCTTTCCTTTGTACCCCAGATTGAACCCAGGGCATTTCGTCATTAAACTATCTCACCAGGGATTTTTTATATTGGGAGAAAATCTTGCTAAGTTACTGAGCTTTGGCATTGTAATCCTCTGACTCCTGAGCCGATGGGATTGCAGGCATTCAGCCTCACCTAAAAGCATTTTTAAGTTATTTTTTACATGCTAATATAGATCAATTTAAGCTTATACTATGAAAATATTTATATTATATTTGACTTACATAAAATAAATTAATAAGTATTGGCATATGCCATTTATAAATAGATCTCACCAAAAAATGACTAAGGCCTAGTGATTAAATGTGAACCCTAATATATTTAGGGGGTTACCAGGGATTAAACTCATGGGAACTCAACCAGTGAGCCACATCTCCACTCCTATTTTGTATTTTATTTAGAGACAGCATCTCACCAAGTTGCTCAGGGTCTTGCTGTTGCTGGATTTGAACTCACCAACCTCCTGTCTTAGCCTCCCAAGGCACTGGGATTATAGTCTACAATTTTTAAATTTATATTCTTTTTTCTGGATTTACCATGGGAGACTGTCTTTTTCTAGTGATTTTTCATATTTCACAAATCCTGTATGTTTGCACTCATATATTGAAGCTGAAAAAGTTGATCACAAAGAACCACAAATGAGAAAAGCTTATTATATCTGTTTTAAGAGACAGATGGCAAGGACTGCCAAAAAGCCGTTAAGAGGGAAAAGTAACTCTTAGGTTTTATAGCCCATAGTTTGAATCAGACAAGTAATTATTAGACTGTAGACATTCTAAAAAGAGTTCACAGGTTTCAAACATCAAAAAGATATTTTAGATGATAGAAATTGCACAGATTTGATCACTACAAATGTTCTGTTAAAATGCTGGATCCTATATGTAGATACCAATTAAAAATTAAAGAATAATTAACACTTCAAGTCAAGTAGCAGAAATAAACAAGAATGGTTGGAAATACAAACCATGCCTCAATAGTAACCTTAAATGTTACTGGCTTAAACACACCAATCAAAAGACATAGGCTAGTAGCCTGCATTTTAAAAGAATCCAACCATATTCTGCCTCCAGGAGACTCGGGAAAAGACAGACTGAAGGTGAAAGATTGGGAAAAAACATACCCCTCACATGAACCTTGAAAGCAAGCAGAGGTCTTCATACTTATATTAAATAAAGTAGACTTCAAGCCGAAGTTAATCAAAATAGATAAAGAAGAACATCTCATTCTGCTCAAGGGAACCATATGCCAAGAAGACATAACAATCATAAATATATATGCCCCAAACAATGGGGCACCTATGTTCAAACAAACTCTTCTCAAGTTCAAGAGTCAAATTGACTACAACATGATCTGGGGTGACTTTAACACACCTCTCTCACCACTGGATAGATCTTCCAAACAAAAGTTGAATAAAGAAACTATAGAGCTCAATAACACAATTAATAACTTAAGTCATATATATATAGAATACATATCAGATTGGAAGAGGAAGCCTGGCCCCACCCCATGTGCTAATCTGGACGAAGCCTATCAACCCTTAAAACCCCAAATGAAACTTTTAATTATTGAATATTAACAGTTTTCCCATTTTGTTTCCATGATCTTTTTTGCATTTTACTTTCACCTTAATTTTTTACTTTGCAGTGAACAATTCTTTTGTTAATACTTTCATTTAGATTGTCTTCCCTATATTTGTGAATGGATTGTGCCTCGATTTTAACACTGCTGATTGCTACTGTATATAATTTAAATGATTTAATGTTGACCATTTAACCCATGACATTATTCAAGTAATTCTTATGTTTCATTAGTTCGTGGAAATTGCTTAGAAACATTATAGAAATAATAGTATCATCTGCATATGCTATTTGATTTTTGATGTATAAAATACCATTTAATGTTCTCAAACAATATTTATAAGTTAGAGAAGCATATATTTTATTTCTTTTCCTAAAAATAAATTGATAAATACTTCAGTTCACACCATTAAGTATAAAAACAGTTCATAGCTGCCATTAAGTGGATTGAAAAAGATTTTTCCTCTGGTCATAATTGGCCATAGGTTTTACAGTAATTTAGTAAGTGATTTGCCAGAGCTTTGCTCTATCAAAATGATTTTTGGAAACTTCCCATATGACAATGTCCCTCTTGGTCATGAAGTCCAATCATTCTTTTTGTTGTCATTCTCAGTTTGCTAGAGATTTTGAATATTTGCGTCAACATCTATAAAAAGATGGTCTGCAATTTTCATTCTAATGCTCTGTTAGCTTGTATTTCTTGCCTTACAGAAAGAATTAGTCAATTTTCTTCTTCTACATTTAGATGTGATCATGAATTATTGTTACTGATCCTAATTACATGTTTCATAGAAATCACCCCTGAAGGCTCCTTTTTAAAAATGTGATTACTTTTTGGTTTTTTGGTGGGTCAATTTTTAGAGCTAGGTTTTTGCCATTTGGGCCTCAAATTCCTTAGCCTAAATCCTCATCCTTCTGTGGCCTCAAGGTGGTCAAGACTACTAGCATGTGTTCCCATATCAGCATAACTGCATGTATTTTTTGAGCAGCTGTAAATTTAAATGTTGATTTATAGGTCTATTTTACATTTCTTCACATCTGGGTCTACTAATGTATTCTATTGATTTCTGGAGTAATTTTAAAAGTTGATGATTATCTAGCAATTTATCTATATTTTGTTGTTTTCCAGGCTCAAGATTTTCTTGGCAATTAACATGGAATAATGGGGAAGCATAATGTGGGAAAATGAGAATCTGATATTTTCCTAATTGATCTCAAATGCCCCGTGAAGGGTGGAGAGTGTGCACCCATAATCCTGTGAGACAAATAAAACAGAAAAGCTAAATTATTATATGTCAGAGTATATAAATGTATTCTACTGTCATGGATAACCAATTAAAACAAATAAAAAATTTTAAAAAGACCCAGGTAGAGCCACTGGTGCAAGTCCCCAAGTGGACTTATAGAAGCTTGGAACATAAGTGATTGACTGCTTCTCTTGCTTTTTTCCAAGTCAAACCTATTGAACACCAATATATATGTTCATTACTGGAATTCCCCATGCTTTCTGACTCAGCCTTCTGGAAGCACACTCACAGACACCTTCAGAGATCTTCCACAGCAATTCTCTGGGTATCTCAATCCACTCAAATGGACAGCTGACATTAACCACTTCAACAATTGAAGGAAATAAAATCCATCTTTAGGAATATCTACCCTCCCAAGTTAACTGCAATACTATCACAACCTAAATTTCCAAAGAGTAACTCAGGAAGAACCTATGGTATGTTACAGATAATAGCGAAAGAGAGATTTATCATTGTGTTTACACACAAATGTATAAACATACATATATAAACTTTTCAATTTTTTAAAAATTATTTTGAGACAAGGTCTTTTAAGGTGCAGTGGGTGTCACGAATATGTGAAGCTGACTCCAAGATAGTGATTCTCCTCCCTCAGCCTATTGAGTCCTAGCATGACAAAAGAAATGTGCCTCCACACCTCACTTATTACTCAACTTTAAAATAAGGATGGTGTCTATGGCAGTGTTGCCAAAATTTGAAGGCCAAACTTAGTAGTTTGGTAACATTCTGTCTTAAAACTGAAAAAGATAATGATGGGGTCCAAACCCCAGAAACAAAAGAATATTCTCCAATAACACAGACAAACTGGAGGACTTTAGTCTAAGTGAGATGATTCAGATGCAGAAATACATTGTATACTCTATGTTCAGAGCCTGAAATAAAATAGAATGGATGTGTACGAAGAGCCTGGTTGTTATCAGGGAGCTTCATCAATAATATCGCATCATATAATGGAAATTCCAAAACACAGCAGGATTTTGTTCTTAGTGCAGAATTTGATAATTATGAGAGATGATGGTTTTTATCATCACATAGCAATCGCAAATACTTATGGGATTCAGTGTGTCGTTTATATATATGCATATACATGTATTCATAATATCCAAACATCCTCTTCTGCCCTTGATGCCCCCCACACACTTCTCAGCCATACTAATTATTATTGTACTTGCACATGATATTATATTAGTTAACATATGAGATGTGACACTATTGTGTATTTCTTCACTCAGCATGACATCATCCAATTTCATCTATTTTGCTGACCATTAGAGGAGTTTGTATTGATGGCTGAGTAATACACCATGGTGAATATATAATATACTTTCTGGTGGATATGTTCAATTGCTTACCTACACCACTGGCTTTTCTCTATATCTGTATTGTTAAACATACTGTTATTCAACTTGAATTTATGTAACAAAAGAAAGCAAAAACTACAAAAGAATGAAGAAACCGGGAGTGGGGGCACATACCTGCAATCCCAATCGCTTGGGAGGCTGAGGAAGGAAATTCATGAGTTCAAAGACAGACTCAGTAAATTAAAAGGGACCTATACAACTCAGTGAGACCCTGTTTCTAAAACAAAATAATTAAACATGACTGGGGAAGTGGCTTTGTGGTTGAGTGATTCAGGGACAGATCCCTATTATACCCCCTCCCCCGCCAAAAAAAAAAAAAGGAACTAGAAAACTATGTCCTAACCTGATTTTATCAAGTGAAAAGAAGCCAAGGCATAAGAAAAACATATTCTTTAAGTTTGTTAATATAAAGTTAATAAGTTATCTCTTTGAATTTTTCACAAAGTGCAATATTTTGAGAGCATTCAGTAGGTTATATTACATGAAAAACTGCTCTTGTGCAAATAATGAAATAAAACATTAGCAAGGTGTGGTGGTGCATGACTGTAATTCCAGTGTCTCTGGAGGCTGATACAAAGCCAGCCTCAACAACTTGGGAAAGGACTAAGTAATTCAGTGAAACCCTGTCTCTAACTAAGTTACTACAAAAAAGATCAGGAATGTTGCTGAGAGGTTGAGTGCCCCTGGGCTCAATCCACAGCATTAAAAACAAAAACAAAGATAAAAAAGAAATAAGACATTAAGGCTGCTGAACATTTATATTTTCAGTGTTCCAAATATTTGACCCAATACTCCCAATTTCACTTCATCCATCAATTTTTAATTGAAATCTCTAGTTATTTGTTTGTGAGAGAAAGGAGACAGAGATGTTCCTGAACTCTGTCATTCCTTTGCTAATTTCTGCCATAAGCTAGGCAAAGATGTGCCCATTGTGATCCCCAGGGTACTGTGGCTCAGTCCTTTCTCTTCATGCAAGGATGCACCTTGAGGAGTGGATGTTGGCTTGACTGATAAAGTGAGGAAAATGTAAAAGCGAAGTAATGTGTGTGGGCATTTGGGTGGGATGTGATAATGATGACTTCTGACCAAGTCCTACCCATGATCATCTTTTAAAAATGTACCCAGTAAATGGTATATTTTCTTATATATCTTCTGTGATCCTACAGTTAAATGTGAGGGACCCTATTTTCCATACCCAGCTAGCTTAGAATTGTTTTTCCCCAGTGTGATGCCTCACAATTTGAAATACCTAGTTCCGCTTCCTCAGAGCATTGACCTCATGTCTCTTTTGCTTATATTTTTAATATCTGGGAAATCCTCTAATACTAAGTTGCAGGTGAATCCACATTTGATGTTCCTCTTCCAAGGATAAGGATAGACATTTTCTCTCATCATGGCCTCTGCCTTCTACTCACAAAATGGGGACATTATACACATTTGCAAACCTAGATATTATCCTGAGCCAACTTGTAATATGAAAGTCAAGAAATGAATCCCATGTACTGCTCATCCCTGGAATCCTGGATGTGCCTTGACCTTCTGAGTCTTTCTTCAAGAGAAATGTTCCCAATTCACAAATGCAGCAAAACTGGTCCCCCAAAGACCTGGGCTGCTCTTACTGAGAAACAAAAGTAAAAAATACTGAAAATGGGGGCTGGGGCTGGGGTTCAGCCATAGAGTGCTCACCTAGCACGTGCAAGGTACTGGGTCCCATCCTCAGCACCACAGAAAAATAAATGTATACATTAAAGATATTGGGTCCAACTCCAACTAGAAAATATATTTAAAAAAATAAATACTGAAAAGGCAATGTATCTAGCAATTAGGGAAATGCAAATTAAAACTGCACTGACATTCTCTTTCACTCAAGTCAAAATGGCATTTATCAAGAATACAGTAACAATCATGCTCACCCACACAAGTGGGGTACTAAGGAGAATAAGGTATATTTTATGTTTGGATAATATTACCAAAATGGACTCTATGGTCATGTATAACTAAGAAGAATCAATAAAATAGAAAAACATAAAACATACTAAAAAGGACCATAGGATCAAATTGATAGCATCACACTCTGATGAGGAAATGTCTTTAGGTACATTCCAGAATTTTCTAAACCGCTCCCCCATTGGATGCTGCCAAAAGTGTTAGAGTCTGTGGGAAGATGGAGGTTCATGAGGCTGCATGAAAAAGAAAGGATCCCCCCCGCATTTATCTGCAGGTGCAGGGGTCCTAGTAGGCAGGTAATCTTGAGTCCTCCAAGGTTAAGTAAGACAGAGAGGAGCAGGGTGCATTGGAGTCTATGGAGTTATTTCCCAAATTAGGAAAACCTGGAATTGGCTTTCCTGGACTCCCAATCAAAACCAAATTGTTTTTCCTTAAAGAGACAGACCCTTGAGTCCCTCGAATTCTCTGTATTGTGTGACTTTTTCACCACTGAATTGGGAGACAAGACCAGAGTTCTCTTTTGAAACACATTGGCTTTGTTTGCATCAAGACAACAGGTAGGGTATGTCTCTTTTTTTTTTCTTTATTCTTGGTATGTGCAGCATATTCAGCTGATACTAAGGATGCACACCTGGGCAGGGTATGTCTGGTTTTTGGAGGAGGCAGGATCCCATTGTCTGGTATCCAGAAGACGGTTGGGAACCAGCGAGAACACTCAGGGTGGCCTTGATCTGTGCAAGGTTGTTATCCTGTGGTTACTGCAGGTATTTCTCTCAAAAAGAAAAAAAAAAGTGGCACATTCCTGTCATTCCAGTGGCTGCAGAGGCTCAGGCAGGAGGATGGCGAATTCAAAGCCAGCCTCATCAAAAGCAAGTGCTAAGCAACTCAGTGAGACCCTGTCTCTAAATAAAATTCAAACTAGAGCTGGGGAAGGGGCTCAGAGGTCGAGTCCTCTGAATTCAACCCCCAGTTCGCCAGAGAGTGAGGGAGCCTGGGTGCAGCTGGGGTTGACCCAGGTCTGTGCTCTCCAGGTCTCTTCTGTGCTGATCTCCTTACTCTGCATCCAGCCTCAATGTGGGCTCAAGAGAGATTCTACTCAGCTGGAGGTACATCAGCTCTCACACTGCCAACTGGGTGGCAAACTCCTGCAGGACTCCTGCCAGGCCCCCAGTGAGCCTCCACCAGCGCTGGCCATGACGCACTGGGCAGTTCCTACTGGACAAAAGGCCAGTTCTGCTTGGAGAATTTTGCACAGATGAACAGAGGACAAGTCAGCACCCGAAGACGCTTTGGGTGGTCTTATTATAGGAGAAGGCCCAGGTGATGAAACTGTCAAGAAATGACTTCAATTTCCTAACATCAAAACCCAACAGAACTTAGAATTCTAGTCACTCTAACCCTGACCCAATGCGGAGTCCTCTAAAGGAAAAGAAAAAAGAAAAAAAAGTTGCACCCAAACCCTACCATTCTTGTTTCCTCCTTGCCTGGAGCGGAGATCACCCCACTGTCACTAAAAAAAAAAAAAAAAAGCTCGCTGGGCTCAGACTCGGGAGAGCGGAGACTGACTGTTTCCCTGTCCAATCAGAAGCCCCCGTGCTGAGCGCTGTCCAATCCTGAGCGTAGATAGCAGCAGGGGGCGGGCCTCCGCGCTTGGAATGGGATTTATTTCTCCGCAGTCCCGGGTTCCACTAAGATTCCTGAAGTTGGACTCCAGGCTTCGCTCGTGCCCAGGATCCCGGGTAGCCCTGCCATGCAGGGGCCGAAGGTCGCTAGGGCAGGCTTGGCTGCTGGGCACCAGGAGATGGTGAGTGTGCAGTGGCACCTGGTGCCTGGACAGGGAGGCTTGGGAGGGAGGCGGGGCAGGGAGTCTGTCTGGCGGGACCGGCTTTTGGGGGAACCCGAGTTGGCTGACCCTGACTCCGGGGGCTCTCTGCAACCACAGGCCTGAGCCCATTGCGGACAGTGCCCCTCTGTCCCCCTGGCCAGCCGGGTGGAGAGCGTGACAGTGGCGGAGACTCCTGGCAGCCTCCCTATCCCCTGGGGCAGCCTCAGACCCTGCTCAAGTCCCATCTATCTGGCAGGTGAGCAAGGCAGCCTGGCATCTTCCTGAGCTGTGGTGATTGACAGGTGGGACCACTAAAAGAATGGAATTCCAATTCAATTCCCAGCGGCTGGGGATGGGGGCTGATGCAGGAGGATTTCGAGGTCAAGGCCAGCCTCCCCAAGTGGGTGAGGCACTTAGAGACTCAGGGAGACCCTACCTCAAAATCAAATGCAAAATAGGGCTGGCGATGGGTTTCAGTGGTGGAGTGCCCCTGAGTTCAATGCCCAGCAGCCCCCCTACCCCCCAAAAAAATCAATTTTCCAAACACCATTTTCCTGCAGGAGGGAAGCTGTGGTGAACAGGGACCTTGCCTATTCCTAAGCTAGTAAGCTAGTTTTGTGGAGTTTATTGCTTTGTTTTTTGGGTTTTTTTTTTTTTTTTTTTGGTGGTTGTTGTGTTTTGGTAGTTAACAGAATGGTGCTTTACCACTGAGCTCTCTCCCTGGTAGTTTTTAGTTTTTATTCTGATGGCGCGTCTAGCTAAGTTGCTGAAATTGGCCTTGTTAGGGTTTGATTTATAATGACTTTTCCGTTGCAATTAAGTGTATGATTTTTACAACCCCGTGGTTTTATGGGTGGACTCTGTTGACATCCTGATTCCTTGATGACAATTGTAACAGAACAGCTTCACAATGCACGTGATAGGTAATAACTTCTTATTTTTTTTCTCTTATAATTTTTTGCTCTTATAATTCAAAAGTTTCTTGGTTAAGTTTACATATATTTAACTTTGTAGATGAATTTTAGGATTGGGTGCTTCCATTAAGAGTAAAGCATGCTGGATTGTTTATTAGTGCATCATAGTTATACATAATACCACCTGCATATGGCACCCGTGTAAAATTTACCCATGGTATTTTACACTCTTTTTAATCTGAATATCCCATTTTTATTAATGTGTTCTCCTGGTCCTATGAATTGATTTCAGCAACTCCCTGTGGCAGGGGCTATCATGTCTTAAATGGCAAAACACTTTCCACAAATAATTAAGAAGCACTTAAATCCTTTGAGTTTATTAGAATTCTTTTGTTTCCTATCTTCATTGATACTGTTTAATTTTCTCTCTGATAGGCGTTTATTTTATATTTCTCAGGTTTTAAAGATGTTGGATTCTTTTTATTCTCATTATTGAACACATGGGTATCTCCTGTACAAATTGGCAGCTCAAGTCTCCTCCCTTAATTTATTCTGTGCTGGATTTCAGAGTCTTGGGACCGTGAGAACCACAACTCCGTGGGCTCTTTCCTACCCAAGGGGGCTGGGATCTGCAGGGGTCTCAGGTTTTTCTTCCCCCTGAGATTTTCTCTCCTTTGGGAGGGGGTGCATGGGGCATAGTGTATTGAACGCAGAGCCCCTTTCCCACTGAGCCATATCCCTCCTACTTTTTTATCATTTATCCTGAGACAGAGGCTGAGACTGGTCTTGAACTTGGGCCTCAGCCTCCTGACTGGCTAGGATTACAGGTGTGTGCCCTTTTGCCTGGTTCCCCCTGAATATTCTAAATATAAAGGAAGCAAAATGTCAGATCCAGAACCCCATCTCCCAGACGAAACCTGTACACATGTATCAATGAATCCCTTAATTTCAAGTCCCCTGTCCCCATTTCCAGTACAAATAAGTGTGTGCTTATGTGTGTGTGTGTGTGTGTGTGTGTGTGTATGTGTGTGTGCATGTGAATTCTCCCCTCTTCTCTCAGGCCAAACACCTTGTCAGAATGTCTTTGGCCTGAGTGTCCCCCTGTGGACTGCATGTCCCAGGGGTCTCATGCCCTCTGTGATATTTTCCTAGTCCTGTTTTGTCTCTGCTGACTCAGGGATCCCACACCTGGCACATCTGGGATCTCCTGAGTGTTTGGTACATATCAGCCACCTGTGGACCTATGAGCAGGTGCATTTAGGGGAAGTAGGTTCTCAGGGGAGCAGGTGACTGTGCTGCGGCTGGGAGGAGTCTCCTTATCCAGAAGCCACTTCAGAAGTTCCCTGTCCTGACTCCTCTGGATACTTGAACATCAGTGGGCATGCAGCCATTTATTAACACACTGGTTCAAGTTCCTTTGGAAATGCATCCAGAGTGGTTGTTAGCTTTTAAAGAACTCCATGCTATTTTTAAAAATGGCTGCACTAAACTGATATTCTAGCCCCATGTGAGCAGGTCTCTTTCTCCATACCCACGTCGTTGAAGGACTAGTTTCTTCACCTATTTGATAGGAGCCTTTCCCACAGCTGGAGTCGGGCTGCAGAAGGTCTCCTACTTGGCTGGGGACTAAATTCCTGATGCAATTTGTTAGAACCCAGGCTGCCTGTGCTCACTGCAGGAAGGTGGTGTGAGCCTATTCTAGAAAGAAACAGGGTTTTGACCCCTTTTGCTTCACTCCTGGTGTGGATTGTAGCACAGGGAATTACTCAGACACCAATGTGAAGCCCCTCCTTTGTGATCCAGGGAGATGTGCACATGCACAGTTGCCATTGCTCCCAAAGCTTGGTGTGTTAGGATGGAGTCCATGAGATGGGGAAAAATGTTGGGACCCTGAGTGCCTGGACGTACTCCTTCCAGAAAGAACTGGTTAGACCTGGAGTTATTACTGAGGTAGGGGGGAGAGGGCTCAGGCAGGGCTGTCAGGGTGGACTGCATTTGTCCTGTCTACACTTAGGGACTGTCTAGAGAGGAGCTTGACTGTTAGCAGCCACAGTTTGCAGATCATGTTGCAAATCCCTTCTAGGGATAAACTGGGACCCTTGAGACCTCACTCCCCTCTGCCCTGGTCCCATGTATAAAGCTCATGACTCTCCACAGCCATAGAAAAGCACTCCTTTTTCTTTCATCCTGATACTTGTGTATATCCAGCTCTTTCCTCTATGAGCAACAGACAAATTGCTTTTCCAGCTACAAGTCATTTAGTGTTCAATGTGCTCCATTTGTGACCGTAATCAGTTATCCTCTACTCTGGGTGACACTGGATTGGGGTATTCTGTCCCAATTATGTGGGACATTGCTCAAGGCAGGACTAATGCCCACGTGTCCCCCAACTTTGCCTGCCCTTTGGATGGTAGAGATTTTCTGAGTGGTTCAATACATAGGTCTCTCAGTCCATTATAACTTTATTTAAAAGGGACTCAAAACAGAAGTAGGTGTTTATTTGGTGTATCCATGTGTGAAGGGAATCCAGGAGCCTCCTATTCTGGTATAATTTTGAAACATAATCCTCTTCAGTATGTGCTTCTTTGGGATGCTGAAGTGTAATCCAGTACCACGCACGTCCGGCACCCAAGCCCTACAAGTGCTCTGCACCTCCAGTTTCCACACCTCCCTTCACATTGGGTTGTCTTGTTCATTCACATCAAATCCTCTGCTGGAGATGGTGGCATTTATCTAGGCCTTTTCAATGCACTTCATAATAAAAATGACATTTACATACATATGGAGTCATCTATGAAATTTCTGCTTTGTGATTTTTTTTGGTCCTCAAATTACTGCAATATGATAATTTTATAATATGCATTAGTGCCTGGTAATGATACCTCCTGCTTTTGCTCTTAGAGTTCAGAATATTGGCTAATTTCATATCAATTTAACCTTCCAGGAGAATTTTCAAACTGTTTGCTTTGGTCCCATCTTCAATAAAAAGGAAATCATGGTGAAATTTTGATGGGGTGTTGTCATAGATGAACCTGAGGGAAGCTGTCCTCTTTATAATGAGGAGTCTTATCATCTATACCCAGGGTGTGTAATTCAGTCTGTTATGTGCTGATCTGTATTTGTATTTTTTCAAATTCTGCAGATGTACTATTTAAGTATGCTTATATGTGAAATGTGACATTTATGTGACAGCGATATAAAACTGACATGGTGTTCATAGTATTTGTCAAACTGTATGCAATATGGCAAAGAAAATGTGGCTGATTGCCAGAAATGGTTATTTTCCATAGTTTATTATTTATCTATTACCAAATGGACATCCTCTGTCACTAGGCCCTGGGTATCGGCTCTGAAAGAGCATGCTGTGTCCCCATATGGACAGGTGCTGTAGGGTCCACATCTGTTTCTGTGGACCTTCATGATAACCCCACATATTCTTCAACACTGTCTCAATTTTTGTTCAATGTGACTTTAGGGTGCAGTCCCTCCTTTCTTAAGACGTTGATTGCTTTGTGATGAAGGGTCATTTAGATACCTGCTATTTGAAGTGGCTGTTCATGGCTCTTGCCTGCATTTCTCTCACAGTCTCTGTTCTCCTTTCTTAGAAGAGTTTTTTTAAAGGTAAGGCAATTGGTTTCTTTCATCTGTCACTTCTCCTTGTTCTCTTTAATGGAGTCATTTGAGAAATAGAATTTTTGTTTTCATATATACAATGTATAAATTTAAAAATATTTTTTCTGTAACTTTGAAAAGGAATTTTTTTCGTTCTTTTTTTCCTTTTGTGAAACTGGGGATTGGAACCAGGGTGCCCTATTACTGAACACTATCCTCAGTCCTTTTAAAATTTTTATTTAAAAAATTTAATTTTTTCTTAATTTTTAAAAACTACTACTGCCTATTTATTTTTAAATTTGGGCAGGGTTTCACTCAGTTGCTAGGGTAAGCTTCACAATTGTGATCCCCCTGCCTCAGCCTCCAGACCACAGGATATATTGGGTATGTAGCACCAAATGCATCCTATCTCAGTTAGTTAGTTAGTTAGTTAGTTAGTTTGTTTGTTTGTTTCTTTCTTTCTTTCTTTCTTTCTTTCTTTCTTTCTTTCTTTCTTTCCTCTTTCTTTCTTTTTTCTAGATGTTTATTATATCATGATTTTTATGGTTTTTATTATTTTTTAAAATACATGACAACAGTGGAATGCATTACAATCCTTCTTTCACATACAGCACAATTTTTCATATTTCAAATTTTCATGAACTTTGTATAAAGATGTCCATCGCATTCCATCATCCTTGCTAATCCCCTGTGCCTTCCCTTTACCTTCCACCCCTCTGCCCTATTTAGAACTCATCTATTCCTCTCATGATCCCCTCCCTAACCCACTATGATTCAGCCTCCTTATATCAGAGGAAACATTCATCATTTTTTTTGGGGGGGGGATTGGCTGACTTCACTTAGCATTATCTTCTCCAACTCCATCCGTTTACATACAAGTGCCATGATTTTGTTCTTTTTTAATGATGAGTAATATTCCATTGTGTATATAAGCCACATTTTATTTTATCCAGTCATCCACTGAAGGGCATCTAGGTTGACTCCATAGTTTAGCTATTGTGAATTGTGCTGTTATAAACAATGACCTGGCTGTGTCCCTGTAGTGTGCTCTTTTTGTTTCTTGGTATAGTCCAAGAAGAGAAACAGTTGGGTCAAATGGTGGTTCCATTCCCATATTTCCAAGGAGTCTCCATACTGATTTCCAAATTGGTTGCATCAATTTGCAGTCCCACATCCTCGCCAACACTTATTGTTGTTTGTCTTCATAATATCTGCACTTCTGACTGGAGTGAGATGGTATCTTAGAGTGGTTTTAATTTGAATTTCTCTGATTGCTAGAGATGAGGGGCATTTTTTATATATAATTGTTGATTGATTGTATATCCTCTTCTCAGAAGTGTTTTTTCAGGTTCTTGGCCCATTTATTGATTGAATTATTTTTTGGTGTTAAGATGTTCGAGTTCTTTATATACCCTAGATATTAGTGCTCTATCTGATGTATGAGGGGTAAAAAATTGCTCCCAGAAAGTAGGCTGTCTATTCTATTGTTGTTTTTCTTTTTTTTTTTTGATAAAAATCTTTAGTTTCAATCCATCCCATGTGTTGATTCTTGGTTTTAATTCCTGTGCTATAGGAGTGTTATTAAGGAAACTGTAGCCTAATCACACATGATGGAGATAAAGCCTACTGTATCTTTTATTTGGAGAGTCTCTGGTTTAATTCCTAGATCCTTGATCCATTTTGAGTTAACTTTTATGCATGGTGAGACAAAGGAATTCAATTTTTTTTTTTTTGCTGCATATGGATTTCCAGTTTTCCCAGCACCATTTGTTGAAGATGCTCTCTTTTTTCCAGTGCATATTTTTAACACCTTTGTCTAATATATGATAATTGTGGTTTTGTGGGTTGGTCTCTGTGTCCTCTATTCTGGGCTATTGGTCTACCAGCCTCTTTTGATGCCAGAACCATGCTGTTTTTGTTACTGTGGCTCTGTAGTATAGTTTAAGTTCTGGTATAGCAATGCCACCTGCCTCCTTTTTCCTGCTAAGGATTGCTTTAGCTATTCTGGGTCTCTTATTTTTCCAGATAAATTTCATGATTGCTTTTCTATTTCTGTGACGAATGCCATTGGGATTTTGATCAGAATTGCATTAAATCTGTAGAGTGCTTTTGGTAGTAGGGCCATTTTGATAATATTAGTTCTGCCTATTCAAGATCAAGTTAAATCTTTCCATCATCTAAGGTCTTTGGTTTTTCTTTAGTGTTTCATAGTTGTCATTGTGTAGATCCTTCACCTCTTGTTGATTCCCAAGTATCTTTTTTTTTATTGAGGATATTGCGAATGGGGTAGTTTTTCTCATTTCTCTCTCAGAGGATTTGTCACTGATATAAAGAAATGCCTTTAATTTACGGGTGTTGATATTATATCCTGCTACTTTGCTGAATTCTAGTTCTAGAAGTTTTCTAGTGGAGTTTTTTGAGTCTTCTAGGTACAGAATCATATCATCAGCAAATACTGCTAGGTTAGATTCATCTTTTCCTATACTTATTCTTTAATTTCTTTCATCTGTCTAATTGCTCTGGCCAGTGTTTCAAGAACTACATTGAATAGAAGGGGTGAGAGAGGGAATCCCTGTCTTGTTTCCAATGTTAGAGGGAATTCATTCATTTTTTTCTCCATTTAGAATGATGTTGGCCTGAGACTTGGCATAGAGAGCCTTTAAAATGTTGAGAGAAGTTCCTGTTATCCCTAGATTTTCTAGTGTTTTGAACATGAAGGAGTGCTGTATTTTGTCAAATGCTTTTTCTGCATTTGTTGAGATGATCATAAGGTTCTTATCTTTAAATCTCCTGATGTGATGAATTACATTTATTGATATCTGTATGTTGAACCAACCTTGCATCCCTGGGATGAATCCCAGTTGATCATGATAAACCATCTTTTTGATATGTTTTTGTATTTGATTTGCCAGAATTTTACTCAGAATTTTTGCTTCTGATTTTTAGAGGTATTTTTCTGAAGTACACTTTCTTTTCAGCCTTTGTCTAATTTTAGCATCAAGGAGATATTGGCCTTATAGAGTGAGTTTGGAAGTGCTCCCTCTTTTTATATTTCATGGAATAATTTGAGGAGTGTTGGTGTGAGTATCTTGTATCCATTGTGTCCTGGGCTTCTTTTTTTTTTTTTTTTTTTGGTTGATAGGCTTTGATGGTGTCTTCTGTTTCATTGCTTGAAAATGATCTGTTTAACTTACTCAGTTTTTGTAAGCCACATGATTCTAGACATTTGTTGATGACTTCAATATTTTCTGTTTTATGCAGTACAAATTTTCAAAATAATTTCCAATTATCTTCTGTATTTCTCTAGTGTTCATGGTGATATTTCCTTTTTCATCATGGATTTAGTAATTGGAGCATTTTTCTCCTTCTCTACAGTAGCATGGATAAGGTTTTATCAAATGAATTTGTTTTTCAAAGAGCCAAAGTTTCATTTGGAAAATTTTTTAAAAAATTAAAAATATATGGCAGCGGAATATATTACAATTCTTATTACACATACAGCACAATTTTTCATATCGCTGTATATAAAGTAGGTTGACATCAATTCATGTGTTTATACATGTACTTTGGATAATGATGTCTATTATATTCCACCATCCTTACTAATCCCTTTAGCCTCCCTATTCCTTCCACCACACTGCCCTAAATAGAATTCATCTATTCCTCCCATGCTCCACTTCCCTACCCCACTATGAGTCAGCCTCCTTATATCAGAGAAAACATTCAGCATTTGTTATTTTGGGTTTGGCTAACTTCACTTAGCATTATCTTCTCCAATGCCATCCATTTACCTGCAAATGCCATGATTTTATTTTCTTTTATTGCTGAGTAATATTCCATTGTGTACAAATGCCACATTTTCTTTATCCATTCATCCACTGAAGGGCATCTATGTTGGCTCCACAGTTTAACTCTTGTGAATTGTGCTGCTAAAAACATTGTGACTGTGTCTGTAGTATGCTGTTTTTAAGTCCTTTAGGTATAGACCATGGAGTGTGATACCTGGGTCAAATGGTGGTACCATTACCAGTCACTTTGTCAATTTTTATTTGCTTCTTTTGTTCCAATTTCATTGATCTCAGCTCTGATTTTAAATATTTTGTATCCTTTACTGCTTTTGGTGTTGATTAATTGTTTTTCCTAGGGCTTTGAGATGTAATTTTAGGTCATTTATTTGACTTTTACTTTTTTTTATGGAATGAACTCCATGCAATGAACTTTCCTCTTAGTAATGCCTTCATAGTGTTCCAGCGATTTTGATATGTTGTATCTGTGTCCTCATTCACCCCTAAGAATTTTTAAATCTCCTCTTTGATGTTTTCTACAACCCATTGTTCATTCACTAGAATATTATTTAGTCTCCAGTTATAGGAGTAGCTTCTATTTTTCTCATTGATTTCTAATTTCATTCCATTAGGATCTGGTAGAATGCAGGGTAGTATCCTTACTTTTCTGTATTGCTTAGAGTTTCTTTTTGGCATGACATATGGTCTATTTTAGAGAAAGATCCATTTGCTGCTGAGAAGAAAGTGTCTTCGCTTGTTGAAGGATGAAATAGTCTATGTATGTGAGTTGAATCTAAGTTATTGATTGTATTATGAGTTCTATAGTTTCTCTCTGGATATTGTTTGGAATATGTATCCAGTGGTAAAAGAGGCGTGTTAAAGTCACCCAGAATTATTGGCTTGTGCTCTACTTGGCTCTTAAACTTGAGAAGAGTCTGTTTGGACATAGATGCTCCATTGTTTTGGGGGTGTGTATTTTTATACTTTTTCTGTCTTGTTGGTGTATGGTTCCTTTAAGCAGTATGTAATATCCTTTTTTATAAATTTTGATTAATTTTCACTTGAAGTCCACATTATTTGATATAAGAATGGAAACCCCTGCTTGCCTCCACATTCCATGTGAGTGGTCTTATGTGTTTTAATATTTATTTTTTGTATATTGACACAATACCTTTATTATTTAGTTTAATGTGGTGCTGAGGATCCAATACAGGGTCTCACTTGTGCTAGGCCAGTGCTCTATCACTGAGCCCTAGCCCCAGCCTGAGTGATATATTTTTTCCAACCTGTCACCTTCAGTGTGTGGGTGTCTTTTTCTATGATATGAGTCTCTTGGAGGTAGCATATTGTTGGTGTTTTTTAATCCAATCTGCCTGTCATTGGTGGCTGAGTTGGAACTAAACTTTCAGGGTTATTATTGAGACAACATTTGTATTCCCAGTTATTTTTGTTTATTTTTGGTATTTAACTAAGTCAGTTTCTCTCTGATAGGTTTTTCCTTTAGAGTGATAATACCCTCTTCTGATTTTTTATTGTTGTTCATTTCTTCCTCTTGGAATGTTTGCCAAGGGTGTTCTGTAGTGCAGGTTTCTGGTTGTAAATTCTTTTAATTTTCTGTATGATGGAAGGTTTTTATTTTGTCATAAAATAACATCTGAATCAAAATCTAATTGCTAATCAAAATTTAATTTTGCTGGGTATGATTCTTGGTTGGCATCCATTTCTTTCAGAGCTTGGTTTATATTGTTGCAGGATCTTGTAGATTTCTGGGTCTCAGTTCAGAAATCAGAGATCCTGTTTGGTTTTCCCCATATGTAATTTGATTCCTTTCTCTTTGGCTTTTGAAATGCTCTGCTTCTCCTGTATGCTAGGTGTTTTCATTATGATTTGCGTTGGTGTAGACCTGTAGTGATCTTGTTCATTTGGTGTCCTATATGATCCTTGTATTTAATTTCCCAATTCACTCTACATGTTTGGAAAATTTTCTGGTATTATTTCATTGAATAGATTGTCCATTTCTGTACTTTAGACCTCTATGCCTTCATCTATCCCAATAGTTGTTAAATTTGGTCTTTTCATATTATCTCACAATTCTTGAATCTTCTGCTCATGGTTTCTTACCATCTTCACTGGGGTCAACTTTATTTTTTCAAGATTCTATATTTTGCCTTCAATGTCAGAGGTTCTGTCTTCCAAGTGATCTATTCTGTTGGAGATGCTTCCTATTGAGTTCTTAATTTGGTTTACTGTTTCCTTCATTTCAAGGATCTCTGTTTTGTGTTTTTTTTTTTTCAAAATCTCTATCTCCTTATTGAAGGAATCTTTTTCTTTCTGTATTTGCTTATGTAGCTCTTTATCAAAATGATCCTTTGCTGCCTGTATTTGCTCTCATATCATCCTTTAATTCATAGAAAATTATGTACCTTCTCCCATTTATCCTGCTATTCTGACCATGGATTCTAATAATGTGGCATCTTTGTTTGGGGTACATTTTGTTTTTTGGTTTCTCATGATGTTCATGCATCTTCCCTTCCAGCTCAGTGTTTTTAAGATATGTAGCCATATCGACTTATCATTTCCCCAATGAGTTTCAATACCTTTCTTTTAAAAAATTTATTTTTTTAAATACATGACAACAGTGGAATGCATTACAATTCTTATTACACACGTAGAGCTCAATTTTTCGTATCTCTGTACAGAAAGTATATTCATTCTAATTTATGCCATTATATATGTACTCATTTCTTTCTGCAATACAACTCTTAATACCCACATATATCACAATTTTTCATATCTCTGCTTCTATATAAGGTATGTTGGCACCAATTTGGGTCTTCATACATGTACTTTGGATAATGGTGTCATCACATTCCACAATCACTGCTAATCCCCTGCCTTTTCCCCTCCCCTCCAACCCCTCTGTCCTGTGTAGAATTCATCTATTCCTCCTATGCTCCCCTTCCCTACCCCACTATAGTCAGCCTGCTTATATCAGAGAAACCATTCAACATTTATTTTTAGGGTTTGCCTCACTTCACTTCTCCAATACCATCCATTTACTTGCAATTGCCATGATTTTATTATTGCTGAGTAAAATTGCATTGTGTATATATGCCCCATATTTTCATCCATTTATCCACTGAAGGGCATCTGGGTTGGCTCCACAGTTTGCTATTCTGCATTGTGCTGCTATAAACATTGACATGGCTATGACCCTGTAGTATGCTGTTTTCAAGTCCTTTGAGAATAGTGCGAGAAGAGGAATAGCTGGGTGAAATCGTGTTTTCATTCCCAGATTTCGAAGGAATCTCTATACAGTTTTCCATGTTGTTTGCACTGATTTGCACTCCCACCAGCAGTGTATGAGTGTGTCTTTTACCCCACATCCTTGTGAACACTTGTTGTTTGTCTTTATGATAGCTGCCATTCTGACTGGAGTGAGATGATATCTTAGAGTGGTTTGATTTGCATTTCTCTACTTGCAAGAGATGATGAACATTTTTTTAAATATTTGTTGATTGATTCTACATCCTTTTCTGAGAAGTGTCTGTTCAGGTTTTTGGCCAATTTTTTGGTTGGATTATTGGGTTTTTTGGTGCTTAGCATTTTGAGTTCTTTATATACTAGATATTAGTTCTCTATCTGGTATGTGAGGGGTAATAATCTACTCCCAGGATGTAGGCTCTCTGTTCAAATCCGATTTTTTTTCTGAGAAGAAACTTTTAATTTGAATCCATCCCATTTGTTGATTCTTGGTTTTAATTCTTGTGCTATAGGCATTTTATTAAGGAATTTGGGGTGGCCTAGCCCCATGTGATGAAGATTATGGCCTACTTTTTCATCTATTACATACAGAGTATCTGGTTTAAATTGTAGGTCCTTGATCTCCTTTTAGTTGAGTTTTGTACATTGTGAGAGATAGGGTTTTAATTTCATTTTTTTGAAAACGGATTTCCAGTTTTCACAGCACAGGTTGTTGAAGAGGCTATCTTTTCTCTAATGCATGTTCTTGGCACCTTTGTCTAATTTAAGATAATTGTAATTTTGTGAGTTAGTCTGGGTGTCCTCTATTCTGTACCATTGGTCTACCGGTCTGTTTTAGTGCCAATACCATGCTGTTTTTGTTACTATAGCTCTGTAGTATAGTTTAAGGTCTGGTATAGTCATATCACCTGCTTTGCTCTTCCTGCTTATAATTGCTTTAGCTATTCTTGGCTTCTTATATTTCCAGATGAATTTCATGACTGCTTTTTCTATTTCTATGAGAAATGTCATTGGGATTTTATTCATAATTGCATTCAATCATTATAGTGCTTTTGGTTGTATGGTTGTTTTGATAATATTTATTCTGCCTATGCAAGAGAAAGGTAGATCTTTCCATCTTCTAAGGTCTTCTTTGATTTCTTTCTTTAGGGTTCTGTAGGTTTCCTTGTATAGATCTTTCACCTCTTTCATTAAGTTGATTCCCAAGTATCTTATGTTTTCTTTTTTTGAAGTTACTGTAAATAGGGTATGTTTTCTTATTTACTTCTTGAGGCTTTGTCACTGATATACAGTAATGCCTTTTTAATGTGTGTTAATTTTATATCCTGCTGCTTTGCTGAATTCATTTTTAGTTCTAGAAGTTTTCTGGTGGTGCTTTTGGGGTCTTCTAGGTATAGAATCGTATTTTCAGGAAATAGTGCTAATTTAAGTTCTTTTTCTGTAGTTATTTCTTTAATATCTTTCATCTGTCTAATTGCTCTGGCCAGTGTTTCAAGAAATATGTTGAATAGAAATGGTGAGAGAGAGAGCACCCCTGTCTTGTTCCAGTTTTTAGAGGGAATGCCTTTTGTTTTTCTCCCTTTAGAATGATGTTGGCCTTAGGCTTAATGTAGAGGGCCAGTATGATGTTGAGGTATTTTCCTGTTATCTCAAGTTTTTCTAATTTTTTTGAACATGAAAGGGTGCTGTATTTTGTCAAATGACTTTTCTGTGTCTCTTGAGATGATCATATGATTCTTATTTTAAGTCTATTGATGTGATGAATTACCTTTATTGATTTCTATATGTTGAACAACCCTATATTCCTGGACAAACCCCCACTTGATCTTGGTGCACGACCTTTTTGATATGTTTTTGTATTTAATTTGGCAGAATTTTATTCAGAATTTTTGCATCTATGTTCATTAGAGATATTGGCCTGAAGTTTTCTTTCTTTCTTTTGTCCCTGCCTGGTTTGGGGATCAGGGTGATATTGGCCTCATTGAATGAGTTTGGAAGTGCTGCTTCTTTCTGTATTTTCTGAAATAAATTGAAGAATATTGGTATTTTGAATTTCTTCTTTAAAGGTCTTGTTTAACTTGGCAGTGTATCCATCTGGGCCTTGGCTTTTCTTGGTTGATAAGCTTCTGATGGCATCTTGTATTTCATCATTTAATATTGGTCTGTTTAAATTGTGTATGTCTTCCTGATTCAATCTGGGCATTTCATATGGCTTAAGAAGTTTGTTGATGCCTTCAATGTCTTTTAATTTTTTTGGGTATACATTTTCAAGATAATTTCTAAATATCCTCTCTATTTCTGAGGTGTCTGGTGGGATACTGCCTTTTTCATTATGTATGCTGGTAATCTAAATTTTCTCTCTCCTTCTCTTCATTAGCATAGATAGGGGTCTGTCAGAGAACCAACATTTTGTCAAGGTTTAATTGTTTCTTTTAATTCAATTTCAGTTCTAATTTTAGTTATTTATTGCCTTCTACTGCTTTTGTTGTTGATTTGTTCTTTTAGGGCTTGGGGATGAAGTATGAGATCAATTATTGCCTTTTTCTTCTTTTAAGGAATGAACTCCATGCAATGAATTTTCCTCCTAGTACTGCTTTCATAGTGTCCAAGAGATTTTGATATGTTGTGTCTATGTTCTTGTTTACCTCTAAGAATTTTTTAATCTCCTCCTTGAAGTCTTCTGTAACCCATTGTTCATTCTATTGTACCAAATTCATTCACTCATTGAACTGCTTATAGAACTTGAAATAGTTCAAGTTTGTCTTTTCACGAGGTGGAAGTGTCACTTTACCTGTCTCCAAATATTAATATTTTATGAATATTTTACACATTGGGAATGTGTCATGGATGATACTTGAAGCTAATTGTATTGGGGATCTCAATCTATCTCAGGGATAGAAAGCAGAGAGACTAGGAACAAGAATGTTTTCAAAAGCTTTTTTACCAGTCTTTTTTCTCCCTTGTACACAATCACCTTATGAGAACATCTTTGACTAGTATAATTTGCATGTGGAATGTCCACCAAATTTCACATTCACTGATGACAGAAAAGGTAGAAGTTGGGCATTTATTCATAGCTTGGGTTATGGTATATATCCTTCACATCACTCTGATATGGAATATATATACTGTATTTGGACTCATGTATTTTCCTCTGAATTAGATAATGGAAAGTATCTTATTACATAATTAAAGTCACTCTCCTACATGACAGTCAGTTCTACAAACTCTTAATTCAAATTAAAAACTGAATAATGGTTTGGTCCATGTGCTATTGATCTAACAATTTTTATTTCAGGAGCCATTGACATTCGGGGATGTGGCCATAGATTTTTCTGAGGAGGAATGGGAATGCCTGGATCCTGCTCAGCAGAATTTATATAGAGAAGTGATGTTGGAGAACTACAGCAACCTAGTCTTTGTGGGTGAGCATAACTTTCCTTCAAAATTCCTAATTATCATTATTTAATTTTCTTCCCTTGAAGTATATCTTTTGGGAACTTCTCCACAAGAATGTGTTGCAGATTTATGCTTTCAATAAAGAAGATGGGGCAGTTCTTGGTGCTGACAAGAAAATGTTAATGATGTTATTTTTCACCCTTAATATTTTCCTATGGTGGCAAGATATATATCTTTCACTTGAAATATGGTTGACTTCGAGGAATGCAGTGATGTCAGATCCTGTGGCCCACATATAGCAAAGGACATAGTTGAGGCAGGGGAGGAAGCCTATATTCAAAAAGGTTCATTGAGACATTATCCAGCAGAAAATATTTTTGAGAAGCTTTGAATTCTTTCTCTTGTTATCAGAAAAACCTGTCCTGTGTTTTGTGCTTTAAAATTATGTAGTATCCTGCTTTTCCTCCAGTAATGTCTCCATACATTCAAATTAACAACAAAACACTCCCCTTGGCTTGTGAGTGTCAATATTATCTGACAGCTCTTCCATAATTTAAAAAATACTTTTAGTTGTTAATGAATTTCCTATTTATCCATATATGGTGCTGAGAATTGAACCCAGGGCCTCACATATGCTAGGCAAGCTCTCTAACACTACTCTACAACTCCAGCCCTTCTTCCATCATTTGCCAGAAAGTTTTGCACATTTCTGAAGACCTCTAGGTCCACCCATTGTAAAACATTACTATCATAAGTCAGTTTCTCTAATCTTATTTGTACATTTCTTTTCACTAAAATTTCATTATCAGTGTTTTTTCTGATATGTGTAATGGATTTTCTGTGAAATTATCTGCCATGGAATGAATTTCAAGTTGGACAAAGACTGCTGTTTTGAGAGATGGTGTAAGTTTTATTTGAGTTAGAGGATTTGTAAAATAATACATAGGTAGATATTTACAAATTGCTATTTTTTTCTCTTTTTAATTGTATACAGTAGGTTCCCTGTTAAGGACTAGGTTTCCTTATATCAGTAAATTGCTTCACAAACTAAGATATGTATGATTCATGTTTGTATTGCCAATAATATTATATGTGCTTTTGCTTTTATAAATATTAAGCCTCTTTTGTACCTGACTTTTGTATTTTATCTTGATTGGCTTTTCATTCTGCCCATGTACGTAGAAATTGAAGTTTTCTATGTATAAGTGTAATGGGGATTGATGGCAGTGATACTCTCATGCTGAACTACACCCCAAGCTCCTTTTCACTCATATTTGGAGACAGGTTCTCACTAAGTTATTGAGGATGTCTTGAATTTGCAATTAACTTGCCTCAGACTTCCTAGTAGCTGAGATTATATGCATGCCCATCATGGATGATCTTGTTCTTATTTCAAGGATAAAGACCACATTATATGAAATGTAGCTTTGAGAAATGTTGCAATTCTGTTTATCTTTTAATTTTCATTGTAATCAAAACCACAAAATAAAACTTACTGTCTCTAAAATTTTAAATATACATTTCAGTAACATTAATTCAAAATTAATGCAATATATCTCTACAAAGTTTACATCTCAAAAAAAAAAATAAAGAATGCCTAGAAAGCAAGGGCTCATTTCTGTCATCTCATCACAAAACTATTCTCTTTTGTTCAGAAAGCTTCTTTTTTAGTTTAGAGATGCCATGTTCATAGAATTCTGCAGTATTCTTTTTGTGACATATCAGTTAACCTAGTGTACATACGTTTTGTAAAATATATAATTAGAATAAATGCTTTGAGTTCAAAGTTCTATAGTTTCTATATTCCAATATGGCTCATCATTCTTTTCAAGGGATATTTGGTTTGTGTCCCCCATGATGGCTCTGTTGAATAACAATGTAAGAACACTGGTGTACAATGTTTTTAATATGCTATTGATGTGAGGGCTTATTGCCACACTCACTAAGAACTCCGTCTACCTGACTCCATGTTTGCATTTACAATTGAATGCTGTAACTTTTAGTATATTTTTTAGGCAGGGAAATAGTCTTATTTGTATTTTGGGAGATATTTATACAATTTAAAGGATAGATTTCTCTGCAAAAATTTTTTTTAACAATAGGAGGTTGACAAATACTACATGGAGCCTCTAGTTAATTTTAAGTAGTATAAACATCTTTAAATTTAATCGTTCAATTTTGAACAACAGCATGCTCAAGAGTGTTCAATCAACTGACACTTATTTAGGGATTTTGAAAATCCCTACCACTTTTGACTTCAAATATTTATTCCAAGTTGGTTACAAAATAACTATCACGTAAATATTTATTAACATTTGTTTTAATATATAAAATTGATCTAACCAGCATAATATCCCACTTGTGATTAAGAACAGGGATTCTATAAGTCTATAGTAGTTTCAAAATATTTTCAAAGTCTTATGCTTTGCAATTACCATTTGCTTCACTGTATTTCCCTTTTCAATAAGTGGAGATTTATGTCTCTTAGTATGACAGTGATTCTTTGTTTTCATTCAACCCTCTCAGTGTTTTCTTTTTGTGTTTGGGAAGTATGAAGTATGTACCGAATATATTTACTCTTAATTCAGAACCTTTTCTCTCTTTTGCCTCTTTTTAAAGTTTTTTTTTTCTTTTATTTTAAAACGTCTTCTATGTCCCATAACTGTCTTAAACTATGTTTTGTGTACTATAATTTAGACAGCCCAGGTTTTGTTCGACAACTTTTGTATGTGTCATTATTATATCCCTTTGCTTTCAGTATGTCTGTGTTCTTAGATTTAGCATATCCTGTAGACTACCTACAGTTGCAATATTTAGAGTTAATTCAGATGTCCAAGTTTTGTTTTGATCAGAATTTTGTAATCTTGCATTTGCCAATGGAAATCTCTAATAATGAAGAATCTCCTTCTCATACTTTGTATGAGTATCAACTTGACTTCACTTTATTAAAAAACTGAATATATTAATGTGTCCTTTTAAAATTATATTATTGTTACAGGTATATATGCCTATTGACAGTATTATTGTTATGCTTTTTTCTTTCAAATTCTATTGCAAAATTACATGTTTGGAGACCCATCATTACAATAAAATAGAATTGTTTTTGCCAAGAAATATTTAAAATTTCATTTGACTTATGATGCTGTGCACTTACATTTTATTATGAAAGATTACCTTTAGTACTTTTTGGAGAACAGATCCAGTGTTGATGAATAGTGTGTGTATTTTTATATGTTTAATGTTTTCATTTTCCTTCTCTTTTGAAAGGTAGTAGCTGTGAATATAATGTCTTGGTTGATAATTTTATTCTTTCATCCCTTGAATATAGATAGACTCGAATTCCTTCCTGTGTTGTGAGGATTCGACTAAGGATTTCACAATTATATAGTTACACATTTCTAGGTGACCCATCTTTTTCTCTTGGATGCTCTCAGTATTCTGAGTTTTAAAACTTGGATTAAAACCTACTTTCAGTCTTTCCAACTTGGAGAAAACTGAGCTGCTTGGATGTTCATTTTTTCTATTTTCTGAGATGTGTTTATTAGTACTGGAAAAAGATCTAAAGGGTGATTTAGCACTTTGCATTTTTTACTTTGTCTGGCCTTCAAATTTTGATGCTCTATTTCAACCTCCTATGTTGCTATGTACAACCACCCCTGACTCTTTCAGACGTTTTCTAAAGAAAGTCTTTAAACATACATGTTCTGCTTATTACTATTAACAATTCTAGACTAATTTTTATTCTGTTTTTGGTGTGTTGGTTTAGTTCAGTAAACTTCTTTTAAATGATAATTGACCATTCCCTTTGAGTAATTCATAACATTGCTTACAGTTGATTTAACCATGTTTTTTTTTTTCTGTTGGTAAGCAGGAAGCCCTTTTGAACAGTCCCCAAATATTCACATGTTTTATGTTTTTATATTTTAATGAAACAGAAGAAAGTTCGTAGATTTTTAAAATATATTCTGAAGGAGGAAAATCTTTGTGTAACAGAATGTATTTTTCTCTACTATATTACTCTCCATAGTAATGTACTCATCTTGGATACTGTGAACACAAAGATGATTAGGACAATCTTCAAAGTAATTTTCTGTGTGTATTTTTATTTGATTTATATATTTCTACAGTAATGATAGACTAAATTTAATAATCCACTCCCCTGCTGATGTTATTTTTTGCTGTAATTTCTTAGGTCTGCAAAATACACTCAGCCCAGTACAGTAAGTAAACATGTTTGTTATTTTTATTCATTACAGCCATGACTTCTCATCATCCTCGACAAATTTTACCAGAGCAGGCAATAAAAGAGAGAGAGGGAAGATATGGAAAGTGTGACTTTGACTATTTACAACCAAGAAAACAATGGGAAAATATAGGTGAGAGTAAAGTTCAAAAATTGTATTATAATAGACAAAATCAATCAGTAGACCTATTTATGATAAAAATTTTATGGTCAAAAGACACTAGCGACAATTAGTATCTGAAACAAAATTCAATGTATTCCAATTATTTTGAGAAGTTTTATATGTCTTTAAGAATAAATCCACAGCCATTTTTGAACTGAAAGGCAATGTGGAAAATTTAAAATCTAGTCTATGCATCAGTTTATAACTTGGCCAATTATAAAAGTAGCACTGATTTAAAATTCCAGTCTAACATTTGTACAGAAAAGATTTTTCTAAAAGTGATCCTTTTGGGAGTTTCTTTATAAAATGTCCATTTTTTTCTGAAACAAAAGATTAATTTCCCCTTGTGCCCAAATGGATAATATTAAGAATTGTAGAAAAGTTTCTACTTCCTGACTATTGCTCAATGACAATTCTGATACAGATTTATGGAAAGTGCACTATATAGATAATGCTATAAGTAATACAATAAGCCATGTCTCTACCCTGAGTAATGACCAGTATATATACATTGGTGATAAAAATTATGAATATAGAGAAATCCTAGTCCTTGTCTAAAGGAAATTTACCAAGATGAAAAATGTAGGAAAGTCTTGCTTTAGTGATCAAAAACTAGTATTCATTAAAATATTCATAGCCAAGACAAAACCTGCAAGTGTAAGATATGTGAAAGGGCTCTTAATCACAGTGCAGAGCTTGCTTAATACAAGAAAATTTTTAGAGAAAGAGAGCCCTATAAGTATAGAAGATATTGAGCAAGCAAATGCTTTGATATATTTTTTAAACACAGCAGATACTTTGACAGTGATAAATTCTACAAATTTAAAGAATGTGAAAAAACTTTTAGTGAAAAGTTACAAATTGTTAAGTATCAGAGGATTTATACTGAAGAAGAGACCTGTAAATGTAAAACGTGTGGGAAAAAAAGTTTTTCAACCCTTACTCAACATAAAAAAAATTATTCTGCAGAGAAGACCTACCAATGTGAAGAATGCAATGCACTCAAGAACTTTACTCAGCATCACAGTGCTCATACAGGACATATGCCATGCAAATGCAAAGAATGTGACAAAACTTCTAATAAAAGCTCAAATCTTATTTGTCACCAGTGGACAAACCCTGGAGTGATGCCCTACATATGTAAACAATTTTGCAAAGGTTTCAGTGAAAAACCAAGCCTTAAAAATTACCAGAGACTTCATACTGCAGAGAAGCCCTACAAATGTACAGTGTGTGGCAAGAGTTTCAGTCTAAAATCATCACTTACTCAGCACCAGCGAAACCACACTGGAGAGAAGCCTTACAAATGTAAAGAATGTGGCAATAGTTTTAATCAAAAAATAGTACTTACTCGGCACCTGAGAATCCACACTGGAGAGAAGCCCTACAAATGTACAGTGTGTGGCAAAAGTTTCAGTCAAAAATCATCACTTACTCATCACCTGCGAATCCACACTGGAGAGAAGCCCTACAAGTGTAAAGAGTGTGGCAAGTGTTTTAATCAACAATCATCACTTACTCAGCACCAGCGAATCCACACTGGAGAGAAGCCCTACAGTTGTAAAGAATGTGGCAAAGCTTTTAATAGCATCTCACAGCTTAATTATCACAAAAGGATTCATACTGGAGAGAAGCCCTACAAATGTAAAGTGTGTGGCAAAAGTTTTAATCAAAACTCACATCTCTATTGCCACAACAGGATTCATACTGGAGAAAAGCCCTACAAATGTAAATTGTGTGGCAAGAGTTTCAGGCAAAAATCATCACATACTCAGCACCAGCAAATCCACACTGGAGAGAAGCCCTACAAATGTAGAGAATGTGGCAAAGCTTTTAATCAAAAATCAATACTTACTCGACACCAGAGAACCCATACTAGAGAGAAGTCCTATAAATGTGAAGAATGGCAAAGCTTTTAATATTGAAGGTCACATCTTACTAAACATTATAGATTTTATACTGGAGAGAAGTTTTACAATGAAAACATTGCATCCATGTCTTTAAGGATAAATCAACCCTATTTCACAGTAGTTCAACACTATTTCATAACTGAGACTTGATAGCACAGAAATCATACAAGTGTAAAATAGATGACAGAGTCTCCAATAGTTGTTCACAACCTACTCAGCACCTCAGAATTCATATGAGTGAGAGGATGTACGGAAAAAATTTGCAAAGCTTTTGGCCATTGATCCATCATTTTTGAAACACTGGAGGATTTATACCATATCGAAACGCAAAGAATGTGTCCAAGACTGTATTCAAATTTCCGACATTTTTAAATTACTGACCTCATATCTGGAGCAAATGTGGAGTAGCATTTGTCCAAAGATAACAGGAAAATATTTACAAAAACACCTTTACAAATATAAAGATTGTAGTAAATTTCATATCTATTGCACATCCCTTGAAGTATTTGGGACCGAGTAGGGAAAAAATCATTTAAATGTAGAAAATGGGTAATTGCTTTTTACATTTCCTGAAAATTTTCTTAACATCTTGAGCTGATATTGTAGAAATAAGGAAATACAAGTATAGTATTGTAATCCCTAAAATGATATAATTTTAGTATAAATCAACAATTACTAAAGAGTCTCATTTTTCACAACTGGAGAAATAATAATACTCAGAGTTGATTATTTCAGAAGTCTCTTAAGATTTATATGAATTTTAAAATTTAAAATTTTCAGAGCCCCTTAAAGTTAGGGACACTTAATCGGTAAACTACATCCTCAGATTTTTTTCTTTTTTATTTAGAGATAGGGTTTGCTAAGTTGCATAGGTCCTCACTAAGTTATGGAGCCTGACTTTGAACTTGCAAAGCTTCTCACATCCCTAGGGTCAAAGCATGGTCCACCATGCAAATTTTACAGAGCGTTTTTACTTATATTTCATTACAGATGCAATTTGTTGCTAAATAAAGTGTGAATTTCTTAATGTTAACTTGTCATGCATTTAATGATGTTATTAGGTCACACATCTCCCACTATTCACTTTGCTAATGGATCGATGCAATAGTAAAACATTCTGTTGTGTTAATAATGCTATAACATCTCCATTAATTATTTCATATGTTTAATCAAGTATTATTTGGATAATATTATTTATGTAAATTATATACTCTCTTGTTTGTAATTATGGGAAAATTAAGACAGTTATAGGAAGGTCCTAGGGATACTAAAATAATGCCCAGATATCCCTAGTTTGAATTATGAGTTTAACATTTCACCTTATAGAGTAGCAGTACTCCCTAAGGGATCTACAACTCCAGAGAGATATACAAGCTCCCAATCAGGGAGAAAAGAAAGACCCAAGAGACTAGGAGCCAACGTGCGTATTCAGGCAATAAAGGAGGATTACTGAAGGGGGAAAGAGTCTTAATGTTTCCTGGGGAATCCACATGGTCCATAGGCCCATCCTGACTCTTGGACAGAAGAAACCACGCAGTTCCTTGTGAATTCTATGACTTTCATCACTGAGGTGACTATACTCACCTCTAGTATAGGAACAACATCACAATTTGGGACCACTACTTTAGTTTTGCATACCCAGAAAAAATGTGTAACTATAAACATGTAAAATGATTTCTGTAAAAAGAAATAGATATACTATAGGAGCATTATTGCCTTAACATTTTTTATTTCATTATATATTTTCATTTTGTAGACCCTTTGGTTCCACTTAAAATTTTACAATATAATGTTTTTTATACTTATTGGATTATACAATAGATAGCATATGTCATGGTCTCATAGAACCCTCTGCAACCCAGTAATTATAAGATACTATAAACTAACCATGTCCCTCCTCAGCTCTTATAGCTCCAAGAGCCCATGACACCACAGAGAGAGAAACATAATTTTGATTGAAATAAACCTCTAGACTCTCATCTACAAGTCCTGTTCAAAAAGTAAAAACACAATGTTCTCTTCATATGTGAGCCATTTAGGTCAACAAAACACCACCCACCAACATTTCTTTTAAGTTTATTTGGGAAAATAAATATTGAAATATAATGATAAGTTCTAGGAGAATAATATTCACACCATTCTTTATTCCAAAGGGTAAATATCTAGGTTTCATGCTTATCTCCACATTATTTTATGCAGAAAACTGGCTTCATTTTACATATGAGAGTTTAAACTGTTTGTATGGCCAGGAGGGAAGTTACAGTCCTAGAGGTCTAAGGAAAATACTAAAGATCTTCCCTTTTCTTGATTGAATGATGTCTGCAATCCTTGATGAAACAGATAAAGAATGCTGATTTTTCAATGCATCTGGCTCGGTGGCTCACTCATTGGAATCCCAATTTATTTAATCATCTCAAGGCTATCACTCCCTCCTCTAGGATCTGACCTGTTCTTGGGAGGACTTTTGTTCTTCAGGGGATCATCAGGTCATGCAAGATGTTAGAATGAAGTTTTCTTTGTTCTAAGTTGTATTTATTTGGCCTCACTTTCAATACAAGTCAGAACAAGACTTCATACTCTCATCTGTGGAGAGGATGTCCTGCCCAGCACTTCCCAGTCCGGACACTGAAAAGCTCTTTGGGACTCCCCAGTACATAGGTTCAGTGGTTGGGTTTTCCTAGTCTGGCAATACAGTTGCCTGAGTCTTTCACTTTTGCTTTCTCTCTTGCTTTCATAGTATTACTCAAGGAAACACTGTCTTGTGTGAAGAGAGTGTCTTCCTTATCTATTCGATCTGACCTGCCAAGTTGAGCACCTGCCCACATACTTAATGTCACAAACACATGTATGTGTTATCTAATCAGTAAGTAGTGTATTTTTCAACTGCATTTTTTTTTTATTGCATGGGGGAGGAAATTGAGAATGCTTTCTTTGAATGCCCACAGCACTATTCATAGTATTCATAACACTGCTATGTAATGTTTCCTCTCTGCTCAACTTGTAAGTATTGTTCTTATGCTGCTTCTAAAACAAATAGAAAAGAGTTTTAAACAAAAAAATTTTGTGATTATAGCTAGTTGTGCAGACTGACTTGGGCAACTCTATTTACCATTGTTGTTTTGTATGGGCTCAAGGTACTCTTTTATACTTTTATTTAACCTTAATGACATTAGCATTCATTGAAGAGTTTTTAACTCACAAACCTTCTCGGTATACAAATTTTCCCTTGTCATTTTTAAAATTTCTTACTCTTTTTAGGTATACATGATAGTAGAGCAAATTTTGACATATTATACATGGAGTAAAACTCATTTTAGTTAGCATTTCATTCTTGAGGTGTACATGGTGTGATCCGTCCCTGGTGGTGTATTTATATATAAACATTGAAAAGTTGTGTCTGATTTATTCTACTGTCATTTGTACTCCTATTTCCCTTTTCTTTTCTTCAATCCAACTTTGTCTAATCCACTGAATTTCTATTCTCTCCCCCTCCCTTGTTGAGTGCTTTAGCATCTCTATGTATTATGTATTATATGTAATGTCTGTTTCATTCTACTATCATTTCTATCCCCATATTTCCTCCCCTCCCTGCAATCCTCTCTACTTAATCTAAATAACTATTTTTCCCCACCCCCATTGTGAATTAGCATACACTTAATGGAGGGAACATTTGGCCTTTGCGTTTGTGTGTATGTGGGGGGATTATTTCACTTAGCATGATATTCTTCAACTCTATCCTTTTACCACCAAATGGCATAGTTTCATTCATCTTTAAACCTAAGTAATATTCCATTGGTGGGGGAAATTATATATATCACATTTTATTTATCCATTCGTCTGTTGAAGAAAACATAGGTTGTTTCTATGGTTTAAACTATTGTGAATTGTGCTGCTGTAAACATTGGTGTAGCTGTTTCCCTGTAGTATGCTGTTTTTAAGTCTTGTGGGTATAGTCCAAAGAGAGGGATAGCTGGGTCAAATGACGTTTCCATTCTGGTTTTTCAAGGCAACTCCATACTGCTTTGCATGGTGGTTGCACCAATTTGGAGTCAATCTCATGAGCAATGTGTGAGTGTTCCTTTTTCCCCACAACCTCATCAACATTTATTGTTGCCTGTATTATTAATGATTGCCATTCTGACTGAAGTGATTTGTATAAAATCTGTAGGTTCTTTCTTCACATTATTGTTTGTTTGCTGAGAAGCAGCTTTTTAGTTTGAATCTATCCCCTTTATTTATTCTTGATTTTTAATTTTTGTGCTGTAGGGTTCTTGTTATGGAAGTCAGATTGTCGACCAACATTCACCTCAGATTTTTAAATGGCATCCCAAGTTCATGAATGTTTCAGTTTTATTGTTTCTCTTACTATCTTACCTTATAGATCTACATGTTCTAAAGAGACATGAAATGATCTAGCTTCACATACATGATTTTCTGATGACTGTTATTTTTCAATATGTAGCTGCAGATTGTTTAAAATAGAAATCTATTATTTCAGACTTTAAATAAAGCACATATTGCCTTGTGTAGGAAATATTCCATCAATAGATCAACATCAAATCTATAATATATATAAATATATATAAAAGCCTTGATCCAAATGCATGCACATCCAACCCAGAGCTTGGCCCATAACACTTATTCTATACTAGTTCTACACTTTAGAACCTCCATGAATGCTCTTATAAATCCAAAGCCTGAGACTCACTCCCCAGACATTCTTCTTTTTTGGGGGTGGTATGATGACAAAGATTGAACTCAGGGGCAGTGCACCCTTGAGCCACATCCCTATCCTTATTTTATGTAGAGACAGGATCTCACTGATCTGCTTAGTAAATTTTTTTCACACAGGCTGGCTCTGAACTCATGACCCTTTTTCCTCAGCCTTCCAAGCTGCTGAGATTACAGGCAAATACCACAATGCCCAGCTCCCCAGAGAGCCTTCTTGAACTGGTTGGAACCCACTTGTTCAGTATGTTTTGGCCTAATCCTCACAAATAGAGATGAAATTATTTTCCTCTCTATGAAAAATGAGGGCTACAAAGAGATTGGACTCAACAACACCTAATTACATAGCATGTCCACATTACAACAAAGGTGTGGTCTGCAATTCTCCACCTCTCCAATGAGCTCTCCTTGGCTCCACAAAGTTGGGAGTACTGGCCAACCCTCTGCCATAGCTCATTCCAGAAGCCTCCCAGGAGGTGAGAGTGTATGAGGGACAGTATTCCAGGTGGCACCGTGGTGATTAATAGGCTATGCCAGGGAGTTAGGCAGAGCCCAATTTACCAAAGGCACAAAACTTTCATGTGGCTGGTCCAGGGTGGGGCCTGCATGAGGGGATACTTTTCCTCCACCCTTGAAGTGTCTTTCCTAATTGTTCATATGCTGAAATACTTGTTCAATGACTTGCACCCTTCTCCTGTTTTATGTTTCCCTCTCAGGTGGCTTTGGAGGTCTCATGCTTTGGCAATTATTCTGACTTTCTTCTTCAGTTTTCCAACCTCCCTCATCCCATCCATGTGGAATTTGTGTCTGTGGCTATTAGTTTTCATTTTATATATTTCCATTTAGTCCAAGTTTGCAATTACCTCTAGAAAAAAAAAAAAACAAATGTCTCATTCATTATCATGTCTGTACTAAACTTTCACATGTTGATAATGGCAGTGTTCGAGAACTATCTTCTGATTTCCACAACTGGAACATAAGTGGGTCTGCTTGAAATGACTGTCCTTTCTTTTGACTCCAAATAACGGGGATCCTTTTTAATACAGCGCTTTGATGTATATATATATATATATATATATATATATATATATATATATATTTATATTTATATTTATATTTATATACAGTACCCTGGAGACTGATCCTGCTTTTTACATGGTTTCTCTCAGAGTAGGTGGAGTTGATCATGTAGGTTTCTTAGAGTGGACTCCAGCTGAGACTCTGCCTCAGCTCTGACTAAATTCCATCTGCCTGTGATTTCTACAACATGTGACCTATAGCCCTTCCTCTTCTTTTCTTAATTTTAATATTTCACTTAGAGCTTGAGCCACAGGACTGTCACTTTGGAAAGGATGACATACCAAATCATCACTACCCCCAAGAAGGTATGCTCCATGTGCAAACTAGGAAAAAGTGGCCCATCACACACGTCAGGTCTTCTGGGAAATTATGGGGGTACCAGGAGTCCCTCACATCAAAGTAGAGGCATTATAAGTTGTGGAATAGGTTTGGACTAATTTGATTTTAGGACCAGAATTAGAGTAATTTAAGTTTCCTTATCAGCATGAGAAAATGATCTCAATCAAGATCCTTTTCCAGATGTGTCCAGGAAACTTTGAGAATTTGAAGCCCAGATCTCTTGGATTGCTGTTATCCATCAGAGAAGACAATAAAATTGAGAGAGTTGACATGTCCCACTGGGGCAGCCACAGTTCTGTGTTCTCCTTTTGGAACTTCGTGCCTTTCTACAGACATTAAAACTACAAATCTGCAGAGACAGAACTTAAACACATCCTTTCCATAAAACTTACAAGTGTTTGTGCTCTGCTTAGCTTATTCAGATGACAAAGTACCTCTGTGTCCTCAGATGCAGAGTTAGTGAGGATTCTAAAAAGGGCATTGGAGGAGGAAATTCAGTCTACTAGTGAGCTTTCCCAGTAGCTTCTTTGCTTCTCAAAGAAGCAAACATCTTTAGAAGACATTATCCTCATAGCACCATATAGAACATGGTCCTCTGAGCTCATTAGGACTGTTGGAGCCCAGAGGACCATGTTCTGTATGGTGTAATGATTATATTTTCTTCTAAAGATGTTTGCTTCTTTGAGATCCTGCTAAAATGAGTCAATTTTTCTTTTAGGGAATGTCAGTTTTACTTCTTCATTTTTCAATTTAATAACTTCATGGGACATAACATACATATGGTATGTCATGTAGAGATTTTAAACACTGCTAATTTGTATACTTATTACCAGGAGATTAATAAGTTTTAATATTTTGATTGATAATCTTGCTTTGTTCATCTTCATAACTCATAGAACAATTATTGTTTGAGTAATTGTACATTTTGAAATCTTTAGAGGGAAATGAAGTTCTATGTTCAAAACTTCATTTTATAGAATGGAATCTCACATTGTTAAAAACTTTCACTTGTTCAATGTCAACAAGGGACCGTGAGCAGAAGGAAGTACTTTAAATATTTTAGAAAATCAAATGAATGGGCTGATAAGTTCCAATTCATGGTGCCAAATTATAGGCTTATGAATATAATTCACAAGAATTTGGAAGAATATTTTTATGTATTAGTCCATTCTGTTTTAATCACTAAAAACCTGTTGTAATATCTAATAATGGAAATGTGTAAATTCAATTTTGCTTAGAGGAATAATCAGGAGACTTGAAATCTATCCTGTCCTGGTCACTTTCAATTTTTTTTCCAAAATTCAATTTCTCATGTCATTAGCATGCACAGATAAATGTGACCCTAAGACACACAGAACAAGATAAAGCAGAAAAGGTGAAAGGAGAACTTGACTCTTCCATTGCAATATCAGTCAGGGAAAACAGACCCTCCTGCAGGAGCCTGTGGGTTTCCCAGTAATGAGAGATTGGGTTCTGCAGAGAAATGCATGGGCTCTCTCATCCCAGAGGAGCTCCACAGAACAGAGTAGAGGTGAGTGTGGCTGTGGGGTCTCTAAACAAGACATCCAGAGACCAAGCAGGAAGCTGGCCTGATTTTATTGTGCAGTTACCATGTATATGTACTCAGGCAGTGCCTAAGCAAAATATAGACAGCCACCAATGCAATGTCTGCTAACTGTCCTAGGGGTGAACAATCAAAGAGTGGGTGTGCAACACATGACCTCGTGCCCAGAACTGTGCTGATCGGATAAGCAGTTTGCCACTCACATGCCTAGCATGGGGAGTGGCCTGCAACACAGACACCCCTAATCTGTGCCCTGTATGCAGTACTCCATGCACTTGTGCCCACAGAGCAGCACCTCTAGGGCTTCTTCTTTCTTGACTTTAAAGAACAATTTCTCTTCTAGTTGCTTTTCTCAGGAGAAATTTAAAATGATAGTAATATAAATATTATAGATGTAAGTGTGAATCCTGAGCTGTATTTTAAAACCCTGACAATTTATAAAAGCAAGCCATGTTTCTCATATCTACTTCTCACAAAGAGCTGCCATTCATTCAGTCAAGTCTTGCCCAGGGTTTTTCTCTTTGTGTTACTGGAGGGTGTGTTTTGCAGCAGAGGTGCTGGGTGATGGTGTTGCTCTCCCTGCGGTGTCAGTCATTTCTTCCTAGTGCTCTTCATAGATTCCCAGCACACAAAGAGCCACATGTAAGAGGTTTCTGCCTAGGCTGACATCAGTCCCAAGCCCACTTGCTTGAAGCAAGTCTAGTCTCAATACTCCATCTCCCTTTTATCTGTTAGTGAACACCAAGAGGACATGGGGAGGATTGGCAGTACTGGTGAAGCTGAGCTGGGTGATGAGGACACCAACAAGCTGTAGGTCTCCACATGTGTTGTTAGGGGTGACAGACCCTATTTTCTCACCACTAATGAACACCATGGGACTCACACTGCATATGGGAGAAGAGATGTTTCTTCCTCTCACTTTCACCCTGGAATGTGCCCACCCAGTGTGTCCAAATAACCCTGACTTGCAGTGGGGTGTCCTTCTCCTGTAATTCTCTCTACTTCTGTCCTGACCACCAGCTCGTGTCCACTGCCTGAGCAGTCCTCACTAGATGGTTGCAACACAGATGATGGTGCATGTATCATACAGCCACCCCTGAATTTAGTGACAGCACCATATCTAACATGACCTTCCTGGATCCAGATACTAGAGGGAGTCTTTACTATCAGCTCTAAGAAACAAAACTTGTGATTTTTTTTTGAAAATTTCTTTTTCATGTGTGATCTGTTTTTTCTCATCTCCTCACTTGGCCTGTCCTTCTTGTTACCATATGTGAATTCTTCAAATGTAACGTATTTCAGAAATCTGTGTTAGATTCCCTGTGATTTACATATCCTTCCACACAGAATGCCCACTCTAGGGGGCAGCTTGATTTCTCCAGTGCATAAAGGACATGAGTGCCCAGTACGATAGGGCACCCGTGGACCAAGCTAGAAGTATCACTCTTTAGACCCTTGTTTGAGGGGTGTTTCTCAGATTACCTCCTTGATGTCTGAGAGCTTGTTTTATGTCTCATGATATCCTGGACTATTTTGTGCCAGGCATAATGTGCACAACTGGGAAGGTACATAGCTCAGGATTTCAGTCATCTGTGAATCATTCCCATTCTATAGGATGCTTCCTAACAATGGTACCTTAGGATGGACATTACTATAGGTATTTCTACACAACACTACCATGGTACATTAACACAATTTTAACCATATATACTTGATGCACATCATTTAGTGATGATTGTGGTTCAAAACTGGAGCTAGCAGAATGACCAGACTGTGCTTTCTCCTGGCAACTACCTGTATTAAGATTAGTTCTCCTCATTATTGCATGAAATTGTGTCCCTTTCTATGAAGCATACTATCAGGAAAGGGTCTAAGTTTTTCCCAATACTGATATATAAATTTACCATCAGAAAAAAATTTTCCAACAGTTTCAAGGCAATGAACAATCCATCCATGAGTTCTTGACTAATACTGTAAATTCATGGAACCTGCACACTCCAGTTTGTATAACTGCAGATTTCTCAGCTACACTGACCTTAAATTCATCCAATGGCCTGGAGACCCACATGATTAAAACATGTCATTTATTGAGTGTTAGAAAACTTGGATTGTGTAAGATTCAAATGTTTAAAACAAATTAAAGCAGATTTTGTGTGTCACAGAAAAGTGATAGAATGCAGTTTTTGGTTTTAAATTTCACATGTCTTTTTGTTGTTGAGACAAGGCAATTTTAAAACCCTCCTCCTTTCATTTGTACCACAGATTGAACCCAGGGAACTTAGTCATTAAACTATCTCACCAGCCATTTTTTATATTGGGGAAAAATCTTGCTAAGTTACTAAACTTTGGCCCTGCAATCCTCTGACTCCTGAGCCAATGGGATTGCAGGCATTCAGCTTCACCTAAATAAATTTTTAAATTATTTTTTACATGATAATATAGATCAATTTAAGCTTATAGTATAAAAATATTTATAGAATATTTGACTTACATAAAATAAATTCATAAGAATTGGCATATGCCATTTATATATAGATCTTTCAAAAATAACTAAGGCCTAGTGTTTAAATGTGAACCCTAAAATATTTTGGGGGTACCAGGGATTAAACTCAGGGTCACTCAACCAGTGATCCACATCCTCAGACCTATTTTATATTTTATCAGAGACAGCATCTCACCATGTTGCTCAGGGCCTTGCTGTTGCTGGATTTGAACTCATCATCATCCTGTCTTAGCCTCACAAGGCACTGGGATTATAGTCTAAAATTTTTAAATGTATATTCTTTTTTTCCAGATTTACCATGGGAGACTGTCTTTTTCTAGTGATTTTTTCATATTTCACAACATGCACTCATATGTTGAAGCTGAGAAAGTTGATCACAAAGAACCACAAAAGAGAAAAGCTTTTTATATCTGTTTTAAGAGACAGTTGGCAAGGAGTGCCAAAAAGCAGTTAATAGGATTTTATACCCCATATTTTGAATTGTATAAGTAATTATTAGACTCTGGACATTCTAAGAAGACTTCACAGGTTTCAAACATCAAAATGATATTTTAGAAGGTAAAAATTGCACTGATTTGATCACTGCACATGTTCAATTTAAATTAATTTTTAACTTGTATCAATATGTAGATACAAATTAAAAATTAAACAATAATTAACACTTCACGTCAAGTAGCAAAAAATAAACAAAGATGACTGGAAATACAAACCATGACTCTATAATAGCCCTAAATATTAATGGCTTAAACACACCAATCAAAAGACATAGGCTAGTAGCCTGCATTTAAAAAAATCCAACAATATTCTGCTTCCAGGAGACTCAGGAAAAGACAGACTGAAGGTGAAAGATTGAGAAAAAACATACCCCTCACATGAACCTTGAAAGCAAGAAGGGGGTCTCCATACTTATATTAAATAAAGTAGACTTCAAGCCAAAGTTGATCCAAATAGATAAAGAACATCTCATACTGCTCAAGGGAGCCATACGCCAACAAGACATAACAATCATAAATATATATGCCCCAAACAATGGGGCACGTATGTTCAAACAAACTCTTCTCAAGTTCAAGAGTCAAATTGACCACAATGTGATCTGGGGTGACTTTAACACACCTCTCTCACCACTGGATAGATCTTACAAACAAACGTTGAATAAAGAAACTATAGATCTCAATCACTCGATTAATAACTTAACTCACATATATATATATATATAGAATTCATATCAGATCCGAGCAGGATACCCGGCACCGCGCCAGGCCAGACCTGAGGAGGAATCCTGGCCCCACCCCACGAGCTAGTCTGGAGGAAGCCTATCAACCCTTAAAACTCAAAATCAAACTTTTAATCATTGAATATTAACAGTTTTCCCATTTTGTTTCCATGATCTTTTTTGCATTTTACTTTCACCTTTACTTTTTACTTTGCAGTGAACAGTTATTTTGATAATACTTTCATTTAGATTATTTTCCCTATATTTGTGAATGGATTGTGCATCGATTTTAACACCGCTCATTGCTACTGTATATAATTTAAATGATTTAATGTTGATCATTTTACCCATGACAGTATTGAACTAATTCTTATGTTTCATTAGTTCATGGATATTGCTTAGAAACATTATAGAAATAAGGACTGCGAAGATGGCGGCGAAGGGAGTGCATCACCCCAGTGCGCCACGTCACTGAGCGGGACAAAGACGAGGTGAAACGTCTGAAGGCTATCTTGTTGGGAATTTCCAGTGAAATTGAGGTGCTCCAGAATCTAGTGGACGGATTTCCATCGCGCGAGGTTTGGCTGCGGGAGCTCGATTTCTCTGCACAGAGGGTCGCATAGCCTGATCGGCGATCACCCTGCGGCTGGAGTCTGCGGTGCACGCTGGGAAGTGCGAGGAGTTGGAGTGGGGATGCAGCAATATGGATTCAGAGGGCTTCCGCCAGTGGTACAATGGCAGAGCTTAATGCTGAGTTACGGCTTTGAGACAGAGGAGAGAAGCTGTCCAGTTCGGTTCCCGACACCGGTCAGACCACGGAGGAGGTCAGCAGCCGCCATCTTGGAGAGATGACGTAATCATCCCTATTTTCTATTGATCTCAGCTCATTCAGCTACGGAACAGGTGATTTCAGGCTGGTATTTGCCTGCGTCTCACAGACAAATTGCTCCGGGCTCTGAGCAGCTGGATTCTGGTCCCCGGGGCTAACTTGGCCCAGGGCTAGGGAACCTGCGGAGACTGCCTGTGGAGTCCAGCTCCAAGTGGAGCGTGCACTGAGCTTGGGGCGACTGGGTTCTGACTCCCGGAACAGTTTTGGCCTGTGGCTGGGGAACCCGTGGGGGTCGCTCCTTGGAGCCAGCTCCCAGTGGAGAGTGCGTCGGGATTGGAGAGGCCGGGTTCTGGCTCCCGAAGCTGCTTTGGCCCAGGGTTGGGGAACTGGCAGTGACTGCTTCTCGGTCTAGGACCTGCTGGGTGCTGTGGGGGCCGGGGTCGCAGAGTGGAGCTGCCGCCTGTGCCCAGAGCAGGCCAAGTGACCCGCCGGTGTGGTATCACGACACCCCAACTGCAGCTGGGGCCTAAGAGAGTAGCTGCCCAAGCCTAGAATAGGACCGGCGACCCCATGGTGCGGTAGCCAAGTAACTTCATTTGGAGTAGGGGCTGTGCAGAGCTGCTGTCTGAGCCTGCAGGGTAGGCAGTCCTGCAACCCACTGGCAAGACAGGCCCGGTAGCCTGCCAGTGTCATGGACACGTAGCACCGAGGCAGTCATGTCACACTGGTTGGAATGGGGGTGGAGCAGGGCCACCGCCTGGGCACGGAGGGGGCTCAGTGACCCGTTGGAGAGGTAGTCAGGTACCCCCATTGGGTGTGGGGGCTGTGCAGAACTGCAACACACCGGCCCAGAGGCCTGCCAGAGTGGTAGACACGTCACACCAATTGGAGGGGGACTGAGCAGAGCCGCTGCCCACATCCGGATCAGGACCAATGACCTCAGGGCGTGGTAGTTACGTCACCACAATTGGAGTGGGGGCAGGGCAGAGCCGCCAACCGCGCCCACAGGGGGGGCAGACCTGCGACCGACCAGCGTGGTAGACAGACCACCCTAATTAGAGGAGGAGCACAGCCACTATCCGCCCTGCAAGGGAGACTTCCCAACTATACAAGAGCAATATAAATAAATAGGGGGTAAATTTCAAAAACACAACAGTTTCACCAAGCAGAAAGAAACGCGAGCAGAATGAAAAGACAAGGAAAGAAAGGACCACAAGCAATGCAGGTCAACTCAACTTTAGAAGAGGTAATAGCTGCAACAGATGGAATGTCAGGTAAAGAGTTCAGGATATACATGCTTCAGATGATCTGGAGTCTCAAGGAAGACATGAGACAGAAAAATCAGACAATGAAAGGTCACATTGACAAGGAACTACATAAACAAATCCAGGAAGTAAAAGATCAATTTCACAGGGAGATAGAGGTAATAAAAAAACAAACAAATAGAAATCCTAGAAATGCAGGAAGCAATAAACCAACTTAAAAACTCAATTGAGAATACTACCAGCAGAGTAGATCACTTAGAAGATAGAACATTAGACAATGAAGACAAAGTATTTAAACTTTAAAAGAACATAGACAGCTCAGCATGTGTGCTAAGAAACCATGAGCAGAACATCCAGGAATTATGGGATAATATTAAAAGACCAAACTTAAGAGTCATTGGGATACAGGAAGGCACAGAGCTCCAAACCAAAGGAATAAACAATCTATTCAGTGAAATAATACGAGAAAACTTCCCAGACTTGAAGAATGAGACAGAATCTCAAATCCTAGAAGCCTACAGGACGCCGAATGTGCAAAATCATAAGAGATCCACACCTAGACACATTATAATGAAGATGTCCAACATACAGAATAAGGAGAGAATTTTAAAAGCTACAAGAGAACGGAAGCAGATTACATTTAGGGGTAAACCAATCAGGATAACAGCTGATCTCTCAACACAGACTCTGAAAGCTAGAAGATCCTGGAATAACATATTTCAAACACTGAAAGAAAATGGGTTCCAACCAAGAATCGTGTATCCGGCGATATTAAGCTTCAGGATGGAAGATGAAATTAAAACCTTCCATGATAAACAAAAGTTGAAAGAATTCGCAGCTAGAAAACCATCTCTTCAAAAAATCCTTGGCAAAACATTACAGGAAGAGGAAATGGAAAATAACAGTGAAAACCAACAGTGGGAGGTAGAACAGTAAAGGGGGGAAAGTAATCAAAGAGGAAAACAAATCAGGTTTAGTAACATTAATAAACAAATGTGGCTGGAAGAACAAACCATATCTCAATAATAACCCTAAATCTTAATGGCTTAAACTCACCAATTAAGAGACACAGGCTAGTAGAATGGATCACAAAACAAGACCCAACAATATGCTGCCTTCAGGAGACGCATCTGATAGAAAAAGATATACATAGACTAAAGGTGAAAGGTTGGGAAAAATCATACCATTCGTATGGACTGCGGAAACAAGTAGGAGTGTCCATATTCATATCTAATAAAATAGATTTCAAGCCAAAGTTAATCAAAAGGGATAAAGAGGGACACTTCATACTTCTCAAGGGAACCATACACCAACAAGACATAACAATCATAAATATATATGCCTCAAATAATGGTGCAGCTATGTTCATCAAGCAAACTCTTCTCAAGTTCAAGAGTCTAATTGACCACCATCCAATAATCATGGGAGACTTCAACACACCTCTCTCACCACTGGACAGATCTTCCAAACAAAAGTTAAATAAGGAAACAATAGAACTCAATAACACAATTAATAACCTAGACTTAATTGACATATATAGACTATACCACCCAACAAAAAGTAGTTACACTTTTTTTCTCAGTGGCACATGGAACTTTCTCAAAAATAAAGCATATATTATGTCACAGGGCAACTCTTAGACAATATAAAGGAGTAGAGATAATACCATGCATCTTATCTGATCATAATGGAATGAAACTGAAAATCTATGATAAAAGAAGGAAGGAAAAATCAAGCATCACTTGGAGAATGAACAATAGGTTACTGAATGATCAATGGGTTTTAGAAGACATCAAGGAGGAAATTAAAAACTTCTTCGAGTTAAATGAAAACACAGACACAACATATCGGAATCTATGGGACACATTGAAAGCAGTTCTAAGAGGAAAATTCATTGCTTGGAGTTCATTCCTTAAAAAAAGAAAAAAACCAACAAATATATGATCTCATACTTCATCTCAAAATCCTAGAAAAAGAAGAGCAAAACAACAGCAAAAGAAGTAGAAGGCAAGAAATAATTAAAATCAGAGCTGAAATTAATGAAATCGAAACAAAAGAAACAATTGAAAAAATTGACGAAACTAAAAGTTGGTTCTTTGAAAAAATAAATAAAATTGACAGACACTTAGCGATGCTAATGAAGAGAAGAAGAGAGAGAACCCAAATTACTAGCATACGGGATGAAAAAGGCAATATCACAACAGATACTTCAGATATACAGAAGATAATCAGAAATTATTTTGAATCCTTATACTCCAATAAAATTGAAGGTAGTGAAGGCATAGATAAATTTCTTAAGTCTTATGATCTGCCCAGATTGAGTCAGGAGGATATAGACAACCTAAAGAGACCAATAACAATAGAGGAAATAGAAGAAACCATCAAAAGACTACCAACTAAGAAAAGCCCGGGACCGGATGGGTATACAGCAGAGTTTTACAATACCTTTAAAGAGGAACTAATACCAATACTTTTCAAGCTTTTTCAGGTAATAGAAAAAAGAGGGAGAACTTCCAAATACATTTTACGAGGCCAACATCACCCTGATGCCTAAACCAGACAAAGACACTTCAAAGAAAGAAAACTACAGACAAATATTTCTAATGAACCTAGACGCAAAAATCCTCAATAAAATTCTGGCGAATTGGATTCAAAAACATATCAAAAAAATTATACACCATGATCAAGTAGGATTCATCCCTGGGATGCAAGGCTGGTTCAATATACAGAAATCAATAAATGTTATTCACCACATCAATAGACTTAAAAATAAGAACCATATGATCATCTTGATAGATGAAGAAAAAGCATTCGACAAAGTACAGCATCCCTTTATGTTCAAAACTCTAGAAAAATTAGGGATAACAGGATCATACCTCAACATTGTAAAAGCAATCTATGATAAGCCACAGGCTAGCATCATTCTGAATGGAGAAAAATTGAAGGCATTCCCTCTAAGATCTGGTGCAAGACAGGGATGCCCTCTCTCACCACTTCTGTTCAACATAGTCCTCGAAACACTGGCCAGAGCAATTAGACAGAAGAAAGAAATTAAAGGCATAAAAATAGGAAAAGAAGAATTTAAATTATCACTATGTTCAGATGACATGATTCTTTACCTAGCAGACCCAAAAGGGTCTACAAAGAAACTATTAGAGCTAATAAATGAATTCAGCTAAGTGGCAGGATATAAGATCAACACGCATAAATCAAATGCATTCCTGTATATCAGCGACAAATCCTCTGAAACGGAAATGAAGACAACTACTCCATTCACAATATCCCCCCAAAAATAAAATACTTGGGAATCAACCTAACAAAAGAGGTGAAAGACTTATACAATGAAAACTACAGAACCCTAAAGAAAGATATAGAAGAAGACCTTAGAAGATGGAAAAATATACCTGTTCATGGATAGGCAGAACTAACATCATCAAAATGGCGATATTATCAAAAGTTCTCTATAAGTTCAATGCAATGCCAATCAAAATCCCAACAGCATTTCTTGTAGAAATAGATAAAACAATCATGAAATTCATATGGAATGATAAAAGACCCAGAATAGCAAAAACAATGCTAAGCAGGAAGTGTGAATCAGGCGGTATAGCAATACCAGACTTCAAACTATACTACAGAGCAATAGTAACAAAAACAGCATGGTACTGGTACCAAAACAGGTGGGTGGACCAATGGCAAAGAATAGAGGACACAGTAACCAACCCAAAAAACTACAACTACCTTATATTTGATAAAGGGGCTAAAAGCATGCAATGGAGGAAGGATAGCATCTTCAACAAATGGTGCTGGGAAAACTGGAAATCCATTTGCATCAAAATGAATCTGCATCCATTTCTCTCGCCATGCACAAAAGTTAACTCAAAATGGATCAAGGAGCTTGATATTAAATCAGAGACATGGCATCTGATAGAAGAAAAAGTTGGCTATGATCTACATGCAGTGGGGTCGGGCTCCAAATTCCTCAATAGGACACCCATAGCGCAAGAGTTAACATCTAGAATCAACAAATGGGAGGTACTCAAACTAAAAAGTTTTTTCTCAGCAAAAGAAACAATAAGAGAGATAAACAGGGAGCCTACATCCTGGGAACAAATCTTTACTCCACACACTTCAGATAGAGCCCTAATATCCAGAGTATACAAAGAACTCAAAAAATTAGACAATAAGATAACAAATAACCCAATCAACAAATGGGCCAAGGACCTGAGCAGACACTTCTCAGAGGAGGACATACAATCAATCAATAAGTACATGAAAAAATGCTCATCATCGCTAGCAGTCAGAGAAATGCAAATCAAAACCACCCTAAGATACCATCTCACTCCAGTAAGATTGGCAGCCATCATGAAGTCCAACAACAACAAGTGCTGGAAAGGATGTGGGGAAAAGGGCACACTTATTCATTGTTGGTGGGACTGCAAATTGGTGCAGCCAATTTGGAAAGCAGTATGGAGATTTCTTGGAAAGCTGGGAATGGAACCACCATTTGACCCAGCTATTCCCCTTCTCGGTCTATTCCCTAAAGACCTAATAAGAGCATGCTACAGGGACACTGCTACATCGATGTTCATAGCAGCACAATTCACCATAGCAAGACTGTGGAACCAACCTATATGCCCTTCAATATATGAATGGATAAAAAAAATGTGGCATTTATACACAATTGAGTATTACTCTGCATTAAAAAATGACAAAATTATAGAATTTGGAGGGAAATGGATGGCATTAGAGCAGATTATGCGAAGTGAAGCTAGGCAATCTTTAAAAAACAAATGCCAAATGACTCCTTTGATATAAGGGAAGTAACCAAGGAGAGGGTAGGGACAAAGAGCTTGAGAAGAAGATTAACATAAAACAGGGATGAGAGGTGGGAGGGAAAGGGAGTGAGAAGGGAAATTGCATGGAAATGGAAGGTGATCCTCAGGGTTATACAAAATTACATATAAGAGGAAAGGAGGGGTTAGACAAGACAATACAAGTGGAAGAAATGATTTACATTAGAGGGGGTAGAGAGAGAAAAGGGGAGGGGAGGGGAGGGGAAGGGAGGGGGGATAGTAGAGAATAGGACAGACAGCAGAATACATCAGACACTAGAATGGCAATATGTAAATCAATGGAAGGGTAACTGATGTGATACAGCAATCTGTATACGGGGTATAATTGGGAGTTCATAACCCACTTGAATCAAACTGTGAAATATGATATATTAAGAACTATGTATTGTTTTGAACTACCAACAATAAAAGAAGAAACATTATAGAAATAATAGTATCATCTGCATATGCTATTTGATGTATAAAATCCCATTTAATATTCTCAAACAATATTTAGAAGTTAGAAAAGCAGACATTTGTTTCTTTTTTCTAAAAATAAATTGATAAATACTTCAGTTCGCACCATTAAGTATGAAAACATGTCATAGCTGCCCTTAAGTGGATTGAAAAAGAGTTTTCCCCTGGTCGTAATTGGCCATAGGTTTTACAGTAATTTGGTAAGCGATTTGCCAAAAGCTTTTCTCTATCAAAATGATTTTTGGAAACTTACCATATGCCAATGTGCCTCTTGGTCATGAAGTCCAATAATACTTTTTGTTCTTGTTCTTAGTTTGCTAGGGGTTTTGAATATCTGGGTCAACATCTATAGGAAGATGATCTGCAATTTCTATTCTTATGCTGTGTTATCTCGTAATTCTGGTCTTGCAGAATTAGTCAGTTTTCTTCTTCTACATTTAGACGTGATCATGAATGATTGTTACTGATTCCTTATTACATGTTTTGTAGAAATCACCTGTGAAGGCACCTTTTAAAAAATGTTATTACTCTTTGTATTTTTTTTTTGGTGGGTCAATTTTTAGAGCTGGTTGCCAGGTTGGCCTCAAATTTCTTAGCCTAAATCCTCCTCCTGCTGTGGCCTCGAGGTAGTGAAGACTATGGCATATGCTCCCATATCAGCATAACTGCAAGTATTATTATGAGCAGCTGTAAAGTTGAATGTTGATTTGTACCTCTATTTTACATTTCTTCACATCTGGGTCTACTAATGTATTTATTGGTTTCTGAAGTAATTTTCAAAATTGATGATTATCTAGCAATTTATCTATATTTTGTTGTTTTCCAGACTTGAGATTTTCTTGGCAATTAGGATGGAATAATGAGGAAGCATAATGTGGAAAATGAGAACCTGGAATTTTGCTAATTGATCTCAAGATGCCCCATGAAGGATGGAGAGTGTGCACCCATAATCCTATGAGACTAATAAAGAAGAAAAACTAAATTATCAGTTTATGTAGCCTAATATGTGATCTTGAGTAACTTTCATATGTCTTTAAACACTTGTTTAATTTTTAGGGCAGAATCTAAGTATTTTACCATATTTAAATTAGGTTATGAGGGGTTTATATTAAATTTTGGTGAGTTGTGTAAGTTTCTTATATTTTGGATGTTGAGCTTTTTCAGACATGGGGCTAGAAAAGATTTTCTTTAACCCAGTCTACTTTTACATTTCATTGATTGATTCCTTTGCAGTATAGAAGCATTTTTAGCTTTATATAGTCTCAGCCGTTTTTCCTTGCACAGTCTCTGCATATTCTAACTAAAACCATTGCCAACACCAATGGCAAAAAAAAATTTCTCATTTTCTTCTGGAATTGTTATGCTTTCAGGTTATATCACAATGAGATATAACCACAGGTTTGTGGGCTCAATCCTCAAAATTTTGGTAGGTAACACATACTGCAGAGGATATACAGAAAAAGAAACACATGGACATCCTTGCAAGGAATATAAATTTGAATAGACATTAAAACAACTATTAGGGTTTTTTTTCAAAAAATTATAACTAGAGATGCAATATGACCTAGACCTTGAGAATATTCCTGTATATTTAGGATTCTTCAGAAAAATAGAATACACAAAAATGTGCATGTGTATACAGAAGGGAGCTTATTATATTTACTCACATAATCATGAAAGGAATAGTCACCAAATGTTTGCCTACAGGATGGCATCACTAGGAAACTGGTAACAGCTCAGTCCAAGAAGCTGGAAGCTTCACAATATGAGGAAGCAAATGAAGCAGTTGTGGTGGAGGATAGAGGATTTAAATGATCCTGGTAGATGAAAAAAAAAAAAAAGAATCTGGTCAACAAGTGGGCTAAGTACCTGAACAGATACTTCTCAGGAGAGGATATACAATCAATAAATATATGAAAAATGCTCATCATCTCTAGGAATCAGAGAAATGCAAATCAAAACTACTCTAATATTTCATCTAACTCCATCAATATGGCAGCAATTATGAAAACGAACAACAATAAGTGTTGGTGAGGATGTGGGAAAAAGGTACACTCATACATTGCTGGTGGGACTGCAAATTGGTGCAGCCAATTTGGAAAATAATATGGAGATTCCCTAAAAATATGGGAATGGAACCTCCATTTGACCCACCTAACCCTCTCCTCAGTCTAAGCACAAAGGTTTAAAAACATCATAGTACAAGGACACAGCCAGATCAATGTTTATGGCACCACAACTCACAATAGCTAAACTATGGAGCCAACACAGAATCCCTTCAGTGGATGAATAGATAAAAAATGTGGCATATATGCACAATGAAATTTTACTCAGCAATAAAAGAATAAAATCGTGGCATTTGTATTTCAATGGATGGAGTTGGAGAAGATAATGATTAGTGAAGTTACCAATGCCCCCCCTCTAAAAACAAATGCTGAATATTTCCCTGACATATGGGGGCTGACTCATAGTGGAGTACGCAGGGGGAGCATAGGAGGAATAGATGAATTCTAGATAAGGCAGAGGGGTGGAAGGAAAAGGGAAGGGGACAGGGATTACCAAGGATGGTAGAATGTAATGGACAACATCATCCAAAGTACATGTATGAAGACTTGAATTGGGTGTCAACATACGTTACATAAAAAAAGATACAAAATTGTGATTTATATGTGTATTAAGAATTGTAATGCAAAAGAAAAAAAGAATCGCATTAACTTACATTAAGCAGAGGAAAGTGAAAGGAGGGGAAGACAGGGGATGTGGGAATAAGAGAATGAAACAAACATTATTACTTTATGTATGTATGTGACTGTATGACCCATGTGATTCTACAATATGTATACTCAGAAAAATGAGAAATTATATCCCATCTCTGTATGATATATCAAAGTATATAAATGCATTCTACTGTCATGGATAACTAACTAAAACAAATTTTTTTAAAAAGACCCTAGTATAGCCAATGGTGCAAGTACACAAAGGGGACTTCAAGAAGCTTGGAGCATAAGCATGTGACTGCTTCTCTTGCTTTTTTCTAAATCAAACCTATTGAACACCAATATATGTGTTCACTACAGGTCTTCCCCAGGCTTTCTGATTCAGCCTTCTGGAAGCACACTCAGACACCTGCAGAGATCTTGCACACCAATTCTCTGGGTATCTCAATCCACTCAAATGGACAGCTGCCATTAACAACTTCAGCAATTGAAGGAAATAAAATCCATCTTTAGGAATATCTACCCTCGCACGTTAACCGCCGCCATACTATCCACAACCTAAATTTCCAAAGAGTAACTCAGGAAGAAGAACCTGTGGTATATTATAGATAATAGAGAAAGAAAGATTTTTCATTGTGTTTACACATAAATGTATCAACATACATATATAACCTTTTCAGTTTTTTTTTCCACTTATTTTGAGACAAGGTCTTTTAAGGTGCAGAGGGTGTCACCAAGATGGGAGGCTGGCTCCAAGATAGTGATTCTCCTCCCTCAGCCTATCGAGTCCCTAGCATGACAAAAGAAATGTGCCTCCACACCTCACTTATTACTCAACTTTAAAATAAGGATTATGTATATGGCAGTGTTGCCAAAATGTGAAGGCCAGGCTTAGTAGTTTGGTAACATTCTCTCTTAAAACTGAAATAGAAAATGATGGTGGATCTCTGTCACTGGTAAGGCAACCCTGGGTCGAAAGCCCAGAAACAAAAGAATATTCTCCAATAACACAGATAAGCTGGAGGACTTTAGAATAAGTGAGATGATTCCAGATGCAGAAATACATTGTATACTCTATGTTCAGAGCCTGGAAAAAAATAGAATGGATGTGTAGGGAGAACCAGGTTGTTATCAGGGAGCATCATCAATAATATCACATCATATACTGGAAATTCCAAAAGATAGCAGGATTCTGTTTTTAGTGCAGAATTTGATAATTATGCAAGATGATGGGTTTTATCATTACATAGCAATTGCTCATGCTTATGGGATTCAGTATGATGATTATATATATGCATATACATGTATTTATAATATCCAAACATCCTCTTCTGCCCTTGATGCCCCCCACACACTACTCAGCCATACTAATCACTATTGTACTTGCACATGATATTATATTAGTTAACATATGAGATGTGACAATATTGTGTATTTATTCACTTAGAATGACATCATCCAATTTCATCTATTTTGCTTACCATTAGAGGAGTTTGTATTGATCGCTGAGTAATACACCATGGTGAATATATAATATACTTTCTGGTGGATATGTTCAATTGCTTACCTACATCACTGGTTTTTCTCTATATCTGTATTGTTAAACATACTGTTATTCAACTAGAATTCATGTAACAAAAGAAAGCAACAACTACAAAAGAATGAAGAAACTTGGAGTGGGGGCACATACATGCAATCCCAATGGCTTGGGAGCCTGAACAGGAAATTGATGAGTTCAAAGACAGACTCAGCAAATTAATAGGGACCTATACAACTCAGTGAGACCCAGTTTCTAAAAAAAAATTAAACATGACTGGGGAAGTGGCTTTGTGGTTGAGTGATACTGGGACCGATCCCTATTATATTCCCCCCCCAAAAAAAAGAGAGAATAAAGAAACTAAAAAAACTATGTCCTAACCTGATTTTATCAAGTGAAAAGAAGCCAAGGCATAAGAAAAATCATATTCGTTAAGTTTGTTAATATAAAGTTAATAAGCTATCTCTTTGAACATTTCACAAAGTGCAATTTTTGGGAGCATTCAGTAGGTTATATTACATGAAAAACTGCTCTTGTGCAAATAATGAAATAAAACATTAGCAAGGTGTGGTGGTGCATGACTGTAATCCCAGTGTCTCTGGAGGCTATACAAAGCCAGCCTCAGAAACTTAGGAAAGGACTAAGAAATTCAATGAAACCCTGTCTCTAACTAAATTATAAAAAAGATCAGGAATGTTGCTGAGAGGTTGAGTGCCCCTGGGCTCAATCCACAGCATTAAAAACAAAAACAAAGATAAAAAAGAAGTAAGACATTAGGCTGGTGAACATTTATATATATGCAGTGTTCCAAATATTTGTCCCGATACTCCCAAGTTCACTTCATCCATCAATTTATAATTGAAATCTCTAGCTATTTGTTTGTGAGAGAAAAGAGACAGAGATGTTCCTGAACTCTGCCATTCCTTTGCTAGTTTCTGCCATAAGCTAGGCAAAGATCTGCCCATTGTGATCCTCAAGGTACTGTGGCTCAGTCTTTTCTCTTCATGCAAGGATGCACCTTGAGGAGTGGATGTTGATTTGACTGCTAAAGTGGGGAAGAGGTAAAAGGGAAGTAATGTGTGTGGGCGTGTGGGTGGCGTGTGATAATGATGACTTCTGACCAAGTCCTACCCATGATCATCTTTTAAAAATGTACCCAGTAAATGGTTTATTTTCTTATATATTTTCTGTGATCCTACAGTTAAATGTGAAGGACCCTATTGCTGCGCCCCTCCCCTGACTCAGGCAATGGCAAGGCCCTACTGAGGTGGATGGCGCAAGGCGTCCATCCTCTGGAGGAGCGCAGTATGTTTCTGGGAATGGGCTGATTTGTTTTTGTATTCCTTTAATAAGTATAGTTGCGATTTCTCATATGACCATTAAGTATGAAGGAAAAATCATGACTTTCCCAATTAATGCAACTACTTCTAAAGCATAGATCTGTTTGCTCTAAATGCAATGATTCAGCTGTGGAGTGTAAATTGTTAATGTCTAATGAAAAACTCCCTGTATTCCTGTCAAGGAAGTTTTTGAGAAATTAAATTAAAATCTAGAGAAGATAGATTAGTGTTAGTACTGGGCAACTTGTTCTTGTTCCTGTGCACAATGGTTTGTGCTCTTACTTTTGTTTGATTAAAAGTAATAACAAATCAACCACTTGCCGTAACCATGGCACCGGTTCCAGTCAATAAGTCAAGAAACAATAGTCAAGGTATAGGCCAATAGTTTGGGACATTTGTAACAATTATTAAAAGTTAACTAAGCAGAAACAGCTCAAAACAAAACTCGAACTGAAAGTACAAATGCTTGCTTATGCATAAGCCAAGATACATTCTTCATTCTAATTGTAACTACGTAATATTTTGTTTCTTTGAATAATGATTACTGTTTTGTAACCACAAAGTACTGTAAGCCTGCCAAAATGAAAAGTATATATGATCAACTTCACAAGTAAAGATTGGGATCAACACCTTCACTTTGGTGTCTGTGTTGTTTCTCCACCCCCTCTTTCACCAACTCCTCACCATCCGTTCGTCTCCTGAGACCCCCTGTTGGAGCTGGTCTCCGACATCTGGCGCCCCCCGAACAGGGACGATCGGTAATCCGTAAGTCTGATGCATTCATTTCATTGAGAAGTTTTCGGGTGAGGATAGGATCTTACCTAGGGTACTGCAGACCCCTTAGCAAGGTGCTAAGTAAGTGAAGGGTAAGTAATCAGAGAACTTATTTTGAGAAGTCATGGGCCATAAAGAGTCTAAAGAAAGAGGACTCTTTATTGATATAGCTAAGCATATGCTCCATAAACGGGGCATTTCAGTTTCTTCTAAGCAGTTAAGACATTTTTTTCATTTTATTCAAGAATGCTCTCCTTGGTTCCCTGAGGAAGGAACCTTGAATTTAGAAACATGGAAAAAACTAGGTAAAGAGATGAAGGTTTATTATGATCATCATGGGCCAGAAAAGATTCCTGTAGATGCTTTTGCATTATGGAATGTTTTTAAAAATGCTTTGGATCCGACCCATGAGGCAATTTGTTTGGCTCGTCAAGTGACTAAGTCTGAACAAACCCCCTTAATTGGGGCTGCTGCTACAACTAGATTTTATAAAACTACATCCCCTCAAAAACAGTCTCAATCTGATGATGAACAAGGGGATGAAGAGGAGGACGAACAACTTTCTCCTCAAGATCAGGAGGACTTACAGGAGGCTGCAGCTCGATATCATATCTCTGATTGGCCACCCAATTTGTTAGTTTCTGTGTCTCCAGAGCCTCCTTAGAGCTTTAAATAAAACTATGAAAACTATGGGAGCCTTACACCTGGGTCTCCCATCTCCTACTGCTATACCTAAAGATTGTAACATAGTGGTGATAGACTTATAAGATTGCTTCTTTACAGTTCCTTTATCCAAACAGGATTGTAAACATTTTGCTTTTAGTCTGCCTTCCCCAAATTTACAAAGACCTTATCAAAGATTTCAATGGAAAGTTTTGCCTCAGGGAATGAAAAATAGCCCCACCTTATGTCAAAAATTTGTTGATGCAGCCTTAGTCTCCACGAGAAATAAGTTTCCATCTGGATATATAATTCATTATATGGATGATATTTTATTAGCTCATGCTGATTATTTGATACTCCAGCAAATACTTAATTTTATGATTACAAGTTTACAAGACTGGGGTTTAAAAATTGCTCCTGATAAAATTCAAACTCAGGCTCCTTTTTCTTACCTAGGAACATTAATTAATTCCAACAATATAACTTCTCAAAAAATACAGATTAGGGTTGATTCTTTACGTACTTTAAATGATTTTCAAAAACTTCTTGGGGATATTAATTGGATTAGGCCTTACTTAAAATTAACCACTGCTGACCTTAAACCTTTATTTGAAATTTTACAGGGAGATTCAAATCCAAATTCACCTAGACAATTATCTCCTGAGGGAAAGAAGGCTTTATTTAAGGTGGAGAAAGCTATTTCAGATCATTATTTACAACAAATAGACTATAATAAGCCCTGGATGTTAATAATCTTACAGACCTCACACACTCCTACTGGATGCCTATGGCAGGATGATCCTTTAGAATGGGTTCATTTGCCTTCTACTCCAAAAAAGATTAATATTTCATATCCCACCCAGGTGTCATCACTAATTTGTAAAGGTAGACTTCGAAGTAGAGAGCTCTTTGGACGAGATCCATCCTCCATTATTATTCCATATAAAAAGGAACAATTAGATTTCTTATTAAATGTTAATGATGAATGGCCTATAGCATTACAGGGATTCTATGGAGAAATATTGTTTCATTTGCCTAACCACCCATTACTACATTTTATGACTAAGGTAAATACTATTTTTCCTAAAAACTTTTCTCATGTGCCCCTCGATCAGGCTTCTCTAATTTTTACAGATGGATCCTCTAATGGAATAGCTGTTACTATTATAGATGACCAAGAGCCAATAGTCCAACAAACAACTGAAACCTCTGCTCAAAGGACGGAATTAATTGCTATTATAACTGCTTTTGAAAAGGTTACACAGCCTTTTAATCTTTATACTGATTCCCAATATATAGTTAATCTCTTTCCAGCCATAGAAACATCTTCTTTGTCCTCTCATTCATCAATTGTTAATATATTACAAAAGTTACAAAAATTAATATTACAGAGATCCTATAAATTTTTTATTGGACATATTAGAGGACATTCTAACTTACCTGGACCTTTAGTGGCAGGAAATGCTAAAGCTGATTTATTAACTAGGACTGTTTATAACGTTATTGAACAAGCTACTAAAGATCATCAATTACATCATCAAAATTCTGCTGCTCTTAGAGCACAGTTTCATATAACTAAAGAACAAGCTAGACAAATTGTTAAACAATGTCAAATCTGTCCTACTCACTTTCCTTCTCCACAGATGGGTGTCAACCCTAGGGGTTTATTACCCAACAAATTGTGGCAGATGGATGTTACTCATATTCAAGAGTTTGGAAAGTTATCTTTTGTTCATGTTTGTGTGGATACTTTCTCACATGTTATTTTTGCTACAGCCCATACTGGAGAAGCTTATAAGGATATTGCCCAACATCTTTTTGCCTCCTTTGCATATATGGGATTACCTCTTCATATTAAGACAGACAATGCTCCTGCTTATATTTCAAAAACCTTTAAACACCTGTGTCAGACACTTAACATAGTTCATTCCACAGGCATCCCCTATAACCCACAAGGACAAGCCATAGTGGAAAGAGCTCATCAGACCTTAAAATCTCAAATTAATAAATTAAAAGAGGGGGAACTACATTATAGCTCTCCTCATCAAATTCTTCAACATGCTCTATTTGTCATTAATCATTTAAATGTAAATGATTCTAAATTAACTCCAATGCAACGTCATTGGTCTGAGCAAAAAGTAACTCAAAAACCTTTAGTTAAATGGAAAGATCTTCTTACTGAACAGTGGAAAGGACCTGATATTCTCTTAACATCGGGGAGAGGATATGCTTGTGTGTTTCCACAGGACGCTACTTCACCTTTGTGGATTCCAGATCGACTCATCAGACATTATGACTCACCCATATCCCAGGCGGAGGTTCCTCCCCAAGCCATACCCAAGGATGCCATAGACCCAGGATGAAGAACTTGCCGAGGACATGACTAATCTTCACCTTCATTCCCCTTGACAGGCACGAACAACATTGACATCAAAATTACCTTCCTGGGGTCAAATAAAACATCTGACCAGTCAGGCACAAAACTTGGTTGTTAGCCAAGGTGCCTCTGCCTCTCCTGAAAAAGTGTTTCTTGCTATGCTAGCACTCTTATCCTGTCAGGTATCACTGATTTCTGCTAATCAATCTTACTGGGCTTATTTTCCTGATCCTCCTCTTTTAAGAGTTACTGATTGGGGAAAACTTAATATTAAGGTGTTTACTGATAATCCTGATTTGTTAGGAGGGATTTCTGATTCCCTTATTCCTCATAAGATGTCCTATAATATTAATTTCAAGGGTTTAATAGAAGAAACTCCTATTTGCTTTGCTACTGATAATAAATTCATCCCTCAAGGATGTATGCCTATTAATTATAGACAATATTTTACTGATTGCCCTCCTGGCTTCCCAGACATGGATAATAAAAAGAGGAGCCTTTGGCTCCTTGAAATGGTTTCTTTAGGATATTATATAGTTAATGAAACCTATGTTAATAAGACATTACCTGAAGCCATTGATCCATGTGGATTAAAGAATAACAAAAAAGATTTTTATTGGAATAATATGATTGATCCTTGGGAAGAATTTCCTCATTGGTTTCCATGTGGATTTATGCAAAGGGCACAAGTCTTTCAGCCTAAGTCTTCAGATGTTAAGATCTATGATTGGTCTGCTTCTGCCCCTCATTTTGATTATAAAAATTATTTTAAGACTGAGTTTCAAAAATTTAATCATACTGAAGGAATGTATACAAGTTCTCCTATTCATAGATGGTTCTCACCTGGTTGGGTCACTCCCATATTTCAGAGTGAGCTCCCTAATGGAAAGGTTTCATACTTCCCAGATCTCTTTAGATTAATTGCAGCTACTAATATGGTTCTTTTAACCTGACCTGGTAAAACTCCAGAACCTTTCAATATTCGTGCTTGCATTAATGCTCCTCATGCTATCTTAGTAGGTAATAATAATACCTTGACAATTAATCGTAATAATAGTGTTTATTCTATTTCCTGTGATCAATGTATGTTAACTAATTGTATACATGCTAATCTTCCAAAAAACTATACTACTTTTATAATTATACATCAGCCTTCCTATGTAATGATTCCTGTCCTTTTTAATGATGATTGGTATGATGATGAAGGGTCACAAATTCTTAAAAAATTTAATGAATTAATTAGACCTAAGCGATTTGTTGCAACATTAATTTTAGGAATTACAGCATTGATAGGAATTATTACTTCTTTAGCTTTATCTACTACAGCTTTAGTTAAAGAAATTCATACTGCTCATCATGTTAATGATTTATCTCATAATGTTTCATTAGCATTGGCTATTCAAGAAAAAATAGATAAAAAATTGGAGGCTCGAATTAATGCCTTAGAGGAAGCTTTATTATATGTAGGAAACCAGATTCAAAATATAAAAACTCAAATGACAACCAAATGTCATGCTAATTTCAAATGGATCTGTGTTACTCCCTTAAAATATAATCAAACTAAATATGGATGGAATCAAGTACAAACTCATTTATTAGGGATTTGGAATAAAACTGAAATAGGCCCCAATATACAAGATTTACAACAACAAGTAAAATATATAAGTAAGGCTTACTTATCTACTGACTCTACAGCTGACCTTGCAGCGGACTTATACAAAAATGTACAAAAAACTATTTCCAATAGTACTTGGTGGTCATATATGATTAATATTGGTTTTGGCTTTTTATTCATTGTTCTTGTTTGTCTCATTCTTCCAGTCCTCTTCAGACTTGTCTGGAAATCAATCAGAAGCATCTCCGTCCAAATCGAACACCTCAAATTAAAAAATAAAAAAGGGGGAAATGCTGCGCCCCTCCCCTGACTCAGGCAATGGCAAGGCCCTACTGAGGTGGATGGCGCAAGGCGTCCATCCTCTGGAGGAGCGCAGTATGTTTCTGGGAATGGGCTGATTTGTTTTTGTATTCCTTTAATAAGTATAGTTGCGATTTCTCATATGACCATTAAGTATGAAGGAAAAATCATGACTTTCCCAATTAATGCAACTACTTCTAAAGCATAGATCTGTTTGCTCTAAATGCAATGATTCAGCTGTGGAGTGTAAATTGTTAATGTCTAATGAAAAACTCCCTGTATTCCTGTCAAGGAAGTTTTTGAGAAATTAAATTAAAATCTAGAGAAGATAGATTAGTGTTAGTACTGGGCAACTTGTTCTTGTTCCTGTGCACAATGGTTTGTGCTCTTACTTTTGTTTGATTAAAAGTAATAACAAATCAACCACTTGCCGTAACCATGGCACCGGTTCCAGTCAATAAGTCAAGAAACAATAGTCAAGGTATAGGCCAATAGTTTGGGACATTTGTAACTATTATTAAAAGTTAACTAAGCAGAAACAGCTCAAAACAAAACACGAACTGAAAGTACAAATGCTTGCTTATGCATAAGCCAAGATACATTCTTCATTCTAATTGTAACTACGTAATATTTTGTTTCTTTGAATAATGATTACTGTTTTGTAACCACAAAGTACTGTAAGCCTGCCAAAATGAAAAGTATATATGATCAACTTCACAAGTAAAGATTGGGATCAACACCTTCACTTTGGTGTCTGTGTTGTTTCTCCACCCCCTCTTTCGCCAACTCCTCACCATCCGTTCGTCTCCTGAGACCCCCTGTTGGAGCTGGTCTCCGACACCCTATTCTCAATACCCAGCTACCTTAGCATTGTTTTTCTCAGTCTGATGCCTCAGAATTTGAAATACTTTGTCCCCCTTCCTCAGACCCTTGACCTCATGTCTCTTTTGCTTATATTTTTAAGATCTGGGCAATCCTCAAATACTAAGTTGCAGGTGAATCCACATTTGATGTTCCCTCTTCCAAGGATAAGGATAGACATTTTCTCTCATTGTGGCCTCTACATTTTACTCACAAAATGGGGACATTATTCACTTTTGCAAACCTAGATATTATCCTGAGCCAACCTGTAATATTAAAGTCAAGAATTTAAATTCTGTGGCTGGGGCTCAGGGTTAGAGCACCTGCCTAGTACATGTGAGGCACTGGGTCCAATCCTCAGCACCATATAAAAATAAATATATAAAATAAGTTATTCTGTCCATTACAGCTAAAGAAAACAAAAAAGACTAATCCCTACCAGGGTTGTGATGGCATATGCATGTAACCCCAGCTGCCCTGGAAGCCGAGCCTTGAGGGTTACAACTTTGAGTCTAGCCTCACTAACTTGGCAAGACCGTATCTCAAAGAAAAATAAAAATCGGATGATGATAGAGCTCATTGTTAAAACACACCTAAGTCCTCTCCTCAGGATCACAGGGGAAATTTTTTAATTCCTATCTTCTTTCTATGAGTTAAGGTCCCCACAAAAAAGAAGGTGGCTTAGGGATAATTGTGTATTGTATAAAAACAAGCCATGTTAAATGTTCATGTGTTCACATTTCTTGAAAAATTCCCAAGTATTTTGCTTTTGATATTATGGTCATTAGAACTGTCGTTAATTTTATGTTTGCTCCTTTTTTGTCTTATGCACATAAATAACTGATGATATTAAATTTTATTACTGTTCTGAGCTCATCTGTTGCTTCTAATAGTAATTAGTGAACCCCTACATTAAAAATGTCCACTTAAAATCCACTCGTACCTCATACCTCATATTGGAAAACCACAAAAGTTAGATAGAAAGAAACACAAGTAAGTTGCTATACCCCTTTGACAAAGGCAAAGATAGTGGTGAGAATCTCAGAAAAACTCTATTCCCTAAAAGTCAGAAACCAAGAGAACAAGACCATAATCTCTCCCCGACACACATGATTTTATTCTTTTATTGCTGAATAAAATTCCATTGTATATATATAACGCATATCTTTTTATCCATTCATCCACTGAAGGGCATCTAGGTTGGCTCCACAGGATATCTGGGTCAAATGGTGGTTCCATTCTCAGGTTTCCAATGAATCTCCATAGTGCTTTCCATATTGGCTGCACCAATTTCCAGTCCCACCAGCAGTGTTATGAGTGTACCATTTTCCCCACATCCTCACCAACACTTGTTGTTGTTTGTCTTCATAATAGCTGTCATACTAAAATTTTTATTATAGTAAAATTCACAAACACACACACACACACACACACACACTTGGGTTTTGCTTTGGTGTCTCTGGAAAAGACAATGTGGAGTAGGAACCTACAAATGTGATGTCATCCTATTGCCAGTTAAGAGTAGGAATTGGTCCATGGGCATAATTCTGGAATCACCCACAGCATCTCCTATAAACTTCAAGATCAAAGGGGTGTGAGGCCTAGAGATGTCAGAGAAGCCTCACTGTTTTCCTCCCCATTTCTTGATAGTGATTTCTAGGCCAATGAGCTTTGCTCTACTTTGATTAAATTTTATGTATTATCTAAAATCCTCTCTTGCAAGAACACAAGAGCCAAGAAATACAAAATAACCTCCATATCCCTGGGATCACAACCAGCTACAGTGTCAGATCTTTTATTGCTTTAGTTATTTACTCCTTTCATTTGACAACAGCAACTGCTCTAGGTCCTGTTGGAAGGTAACAGTCACACACCTACACACAGCATCCTAAAGGGAGACTGTTGAAACAGGAACTCTGACCCTTCATTGTTCATGAAGACTCACCCAATATCAGAACTTTGAATATTTTATTTTGAGGCAGGGTCTTGCTAAGAGGCCAACTGTGGCCTCCAACTTGAGATCCTCCTTAAGCAGCCTCCTAAATGCCTGGCCTTAACGACATGTGCTACCAAACCTTGTCCTTTGCTTATTAAAAAAGTGCATAGCTGCTGGTTATCATCCTCCAGTGATATATGTGATATCTCACCCCAAACAATAAAAACCCCACACAATTCCAAAGCTCAAGTCTGACTCTGGCTGTGTGAGGTTGTGTAATGGGAAGGGACTCCAGAGAGAGACAGGGACAACAGCTCCGAAAAAGTAGGTTCCTTGGTTTTCATGGCAGAAAAGAACTTCATTTGTCAGGTGCATAGATACACCTATTTAGAAAAGCAGATACACATTCAGAAAAGAACGCGAGGAGCCGGGAATTCAGTGAAGTCAGTAGCATGCTTACCCTGCATGCACAAGGTCCCAGGTTCAATCCCCAGCACCACAAGAAGAAAGGAAAAACATGTGAGAAATCCCTAAAGAGAGAGACAGCAAATATGTGGTCTGAGTTGTTGCTATTGCATCATTTAATATTGGTTTGTTTAAATTGTGTGTCTTCCTGATTCAATCTGGGAATATCATATGACTTAAGAAATTTGTTGGTGCCTTCAATGTCTTCTATTTTATTAGGGTATACATTTTCAAGATAATTTCTAAATATCCTCTCTATTTCTGAGGTGTCTGATGGGATACTGCCTTTTTCATTATGTATGCTGGTAATTTAAATTTTCTCTCTCCTTCTCTTCATTAGCATAGCTAGGGGTCTGTCAGAGAACCAACATTTTGTCAAGGTTTAATTGTTTCTTTTAATTAAATTTCAGTTGTAATTTTAATTGTTTCTTGCCTTCTACTGCTTTTGTTGTTGATTTGTTCTTCTAGGGCTTTGAGATGAAGTATGAGATCAATTATTGCCTTTTTCTTCTTTTAAGGAATGAACTCCATGCAATGAAGTTATCTCCTAGTACTGCTTTCATAGTGTCCAAGAGATTTTGATATGTTGTGTCTGTGTTCTTGTTTACCTCTCAGAATTTTTTAATCTCCTCCTTGAAGTCTTCTGTAACCCATTGTTCATTCTATTGTACCAAATTGATTCACTCTTTGAACTGCTTATAGAACTTGAAATAGTTCAAGTTTGTCTTTTCACGAGGTGCAAGTGTCACTTTACATGTCTCCAAACATTAATATTTTATGAATATTTTACATTTGGGAATGTGTCATGGATGATACTTGAAACTAATTGTATTGGGGATCTCAATCTAACTCATGGATAGAAAGCAGAGAGAATAGGAACCAGAATGTTTTCAAAAGCATTTTTACCAGTCTTTTTGTCTCCCTTGTGCACAATCACCTTATGAAAACATATTTGACAAGTCTGATTTGCATCTAGAATGTCCACCAAATTTCACATTCACTGATGACAGAAAAGTTAGGAGTTGGGCTTTTATTCAGTGCTTGGATTATGGTATATATCTTTCACTTCACTCTGAAATGGAATATATATACTGTTTTTAGACTTATGTATTTTCCTCTGAATTAGATAATGGAAAGTATCTTACTACATAATTAAAGTCACTCTCCTACATGCCAGTCAGTTAACTAACTCTTAATTCAAATAAAAAACTGAATAATGGTTTGGTCCATGTTCTATTGATCTAACAATTTTTATTTCAGGAGCCATTGACATTCGGGGATGTGGCGATTGATTTCTCTAAGGAGGAATGGGAATGCCTGGATCCTGCTCAGCAGAATTTATATAGAGAAGTGATGTTGGAGAACTACAGCAACCTAGTCTTTGTGGGTGAGCATAACTTTCCTTCAAAATTCCTAATTAACATTATTTTGTTTTCTTCCCTTTAAGTGTATCTTTTGGGAACTTCTCCACAAAATGTGTTGCAGATTTATGCTTTCAATAAAAAAAAGATGGGGTAGTTTTTGGTGCCGACAAGAAAATGTTAATGATGTTTTCTTTCATCCTTAATGTTTTTTTTTTTTTTGGTGGCATGATATATATCTTTCACTTGAAATATGGTTGACTTAGAGGAATGCAGTGATGTTAAATCCTGTGGCCCACATGTAGTAGAGGACATAGTTGAGGTAGAGGAGGAAGTCTAAATTCAAAAAGGTTCATTGAGACATTATCCAGCATAAAACCTTTTTTAGAAGCTTTGAATTTTTTTCTCTTGTTATCATAGAAAAACCTGTCCTGTGTTTTGTGCTTTAAAATTATGTAGTATACTGCATTTCCTCCAGTAATGTCTCCATAAATTCAAATTAACAACAAAACACTCCTCTCGCCTTGTGAGTGTCAATATTATCTGACAGCTCTTCCATAATTTAAAAAATATTTTTTAGTTGTTAATGAATTTCCTATTTATCCATATATGGTACTGAGAATTGAACCCAGGGCCTTACACATGCTAGACAAGCTGTCTAACAGTACTCTACAACTCCAGCCCTTCTTCCATTATTTTCAGGAAAGTTTGCACATTTCTGGAGACCTCTAGGTCCACCTATTGTCATAACTTACTATCATAAGTCATTGTGTCTAATCTTATTTGTACATTTTTTCACTAAAATTTCCTTATAAGTGTTCTTTCTGATACGTGTAATGGATTTTCTGTGAAATTAACTGCCATGGAATGAATGTAAAGTTGGACAAGACTGCTGTTTTGAGAGATGGTGTAAGTTTTATTTGAGTTAGAGGATTTGTAAAATAATACATCTGTGGATATTTACAATTTGGTTGTGTTTTTCTCCTTTTAAAATTGTGTACAGTAGGTTCCATGTTATAGACTGGGTTTCCTCATATCAGTTAATTGCTTCACAAACTAAGATATGTATGATTCTTGTTTGTATTGCCAAAAATATTATATGTGCTTTTGCTTGTATAAATATTAAGCCTCTTTTGTCCATGACTTGTGTATTTTATCTTGATTGGCTTTTCATTCTGCCCATGTACGTAGAAATTGAAGTTTTCTATGTGTAATTGTAATGGGGATTGATGGCTGTGATACTCTCATGCTGAAATACACCCCGAGCTCCTTTACAAGAATATTTGGAGAGAGGTTCTCACTAAGTTATTGAGGATGTCTTGAATTTGCAATTCGCCTGTCTCAGACTTCCTAGTAGCTGAGATTACATGCATGCTCATCATTTGTATATTGATGAGCTTGTTCTTATTTCAAGGATAAAGACCACATTATTTTAAATGTAGCTTTGATAAATGTTGCAATTCTCTTTACCTATTAATTTTCGATGTAATCAAAACCACAAAGTAAAACATACTGTCTCCAAAATTGTAAATATACAGTTCAGTAACATTAATTCAAATTGTTATGCAATATATCTCTACAAAGTTTACATCTAAAAAAAAAATGCCTAGGAAGCAAGGGCTCATTTCGGTCTCCTCATCACAAAACTATTCTCTTTTGTTCAGAAAGCTTCTTTTTTAGTTTAGAGATGTCATGTTCGTAGAATTCTGCAGTATTCTTTCTGTGACATTTCAGTTAACCTAGTGTACATATATTTTGTAAAATATATAATTAGAATAAATTCTTTGACTTCAAAGTTCTGTAGTTTTATATTCCAATATGGTTCATCGTTCTTTTCAAGGGATATTTGGTTTGCTTCCCCCATGATGGCTCTGTTGAATAACAATGTAACAACACTGGTGTGCAATGTTTTTAATTTGCTATTGATGTGAGGGCTTATTGCCACACTCACTAAGAATTCCGTCTACCTGACTCCATGTCTGCACTTACAATTGAATGCTGTAACGTTCAGTATTTGTTTTCATCAGGGAAATAGTCCTTTTTGTGTTTGGGGGGATATTCATACAATTTAAATGATAGATTTCTCTGCAAAATATTTTTTAACAATGGGAGGTTGACGAATACTACATGGAGCCTCTAGTTAACTTTAAGTAGTATAAACATCTTTAAATTTAATCGTTCAATTTTGAACAACAGCATGCCCAAGAGTGTTCAATCAACTGACACATATGTAGGGATTTTTGAAAATCCCTACCACTTTTGACTTCAAATATTTATTCCATGTTAGTTACAAAATAACTATCACTTAAATATTTATTAACCTTCGTTTTAATATATAAAATTGATCTAACCAGCATAAGATCCCACTTGTGATTAAGAACAGGGAATCTATAAGTCTATAGTAGTTTCAAAATATTTTCAAAGTCTTATGCTTGCAATTACCATTTTGCTTCACTGTTTTGCCTTTTCAGTAGGTGGGGATTTATGTCTCTTAGTATGACAGTGATTCTTTTTCTCATTCAACCCTCTCAGTGTTTTCTTTGTGTGTTTGGGAATTATGAAGTACGTAGCAAATGTATTTACTCTTAATTCAGAACCTAGGAAAAGGGTACATTTCTCTCTTCTGCCTCTTTTCAAAGTTTTTTTTTTTTAATTTAAAATGTCTTCTATGTCCTATAACTGTCTTAAACTATGTTTTGTGTACTATAATTTAGACAGCCCAGGTTTTGTTTGATCACTTTTGTATGTGTCATTATTATATACTTTTGCTTTCAGTATGTGTGTGTTCTTAGATTCAGAGTATCCTGTAGACTACCTACATTTGCAATATTTAGAGTTAATTCAGATATCCAAGTTTTGTTTTGATCAGAATTTTGTAATCTTGCATTTCCAAAAAAAAAACTCTTAAAAATGAAGAATCTCCTACTCATAGTTTGTATGAGTATCAACTTGACTTCACTTTATTAAAAAACTGAATATATTTATGTGTCAGTTTAAATTTTTTTTATATGTGTATTTTTATATGTTTAAAGTCTTCATTTTCCTTCTCTTTTGAAAGGTAGTAGCTGTGAATATAATGTCTTGGTTAATAATTTTATTCTTTCATCCTTTGAATATAGATAGACTCGAATTCCTTCCTGTGTTGTGAAGTTTTGACTAAGGATTTCACACTTATATAGTTACACATTTCTAGGTGACCCATCATTTCTCTTGGATGCTCTCAGTATCCTGAGGTTTTAAACTTGGATTAAAACCTACTTTGAGTCTTTCCAACTTGGAGAAAACTGAGCTGCTTGGATGTTCCTTTTTTCCTATTTTCTGAGATGTATTTATTAGTACTGGAAAGAGAACTTAAGAGTGATTTATACTTTGCATTTTTTACTTTGTCTGGCCTTCAAATTTTGATCCTCTAGCTCAACCTCCTATGTTGCTATGTACAACCACCCCTGACTCTTTCAGACATTTTCTAAAGAAAGTCTTTCAAGATACATTTTCTGCTTATTACTATTAACAATTCTTGACTAATTTTTATTCTGTTTTTTTGTGTGTTGGTTTAGTTCAGTAATCTTCTTTTAAATGATAATGAACTATTCCCTTTGAGTGATTCATAACTTTGATTACAGTTGATTTAGCCATGTTTTTTTTCTGTTGGTAAGCAGAAACCCCTTTTTTGAACTGTACCCAAATATTCACGTTTCATATTTTTATATTTTAATGAAACAGAAAAAAGTTGGTAGATTTTTAAAATATATTCTCAAGGAGGAAACTCTTTGTGTAACACAATGTATTTTTCTCTACTATATTACTCTCCATAATAATGTAGTCATCTTGGATACTGTGAACACAAAGATGATTAGGACAATTTTCAAAGTAATTTTCTGTGTGTATTTTTATTTGATTTATATATTTCTACAGTAATGATAGAGTTGGAATTAATAATCCACTCTCCTGCTGATGTTATTTTTTGCTGTAATTTCTTAGGTCTGCAAAACAAACTCAGCCCAGTATAATAAGTAATCATGTTTGTTATTTTTATTTATTACATCCATGACTTCTCATCATCCTCCAGAAATTTTACCAGAGCAGGCAATAAAAGAGAGAGAGGGAAGATATGGAAAGTGTGACTTTGACTATTTACAACCAAGAAAACAATGGAAAAATATAGGTGAGAGTAAAGTTCAAAAATTGTATTATAATAGACAAAATCAATCAGTAATCCCTATTTATGATAAAAAATCTATGTTCAAAAGACACCAGAAAAAAATTAATATCTGAAACAAAAATTCAATGTATTCCAATTATTTTGAGGAGTTTTATATGTATTTTAAGAATAAATCCATAGCCATTTTTTAACAGAAAGACAATGTGGAAAATTTAAAATCTAGTCCATGCTTCAGTTTTTAACTTGGCCAATTATAAAAGTAGCACTGAGTTAAAATTACAGCCAAACATTTGCATAGAAAAGATATTACTAAAAGTGATCCTTTTGGGAGTTTCTTTATAAAATGTCCATTTTTCTGAAACAAGAGATTAATTTATCCTTATGCCCAAATGGACAATATTAAGAATTGTAGAAAAGTTTCTACTTCCCGACTATTGCTCAATGACAATTCTGATACAGATTTCTGAAAAGTGCACTATGTAGATAATGCCAGAAGTAACACAATAAGCCATGTCTCTACCCTGAGTAATGACCAGTATGTTCACCTTGGTGATAAAAATCATGAATATAGAGAAATCCTAGTCCTTTTCTAAAGGAAATGTACCAAGATGAAAAATGTAGGAAAGTCTTGCTTTAGTGATCAAAAACTAGTATTCATTAAAATATTCATAGCCAAGACAAAACCTGCAAGTGTAAGATATGTGAAATGGCTCTTAACCACAGTGCAGAGCTTGCTTAATACAAGAAAATATATAGAGAAAGACAGCCTGATAAGTATAGAAGATATTAAACAGGAAAATGCTTTGACATTTTTTAAACACAGCAGATACTATGACAGTGATAAATTCTACAAATTTAAAGAATGTGAAAAAACTTTTAGTGAAAAGTTACAACTTGTTAAGTATCAGAGGATTTAGACTGAAGGGGAGACCTGTAAATGTAAAAAGTGTGGGAAAGCCTTAAAAAGTTTTGCAACCCTTACTCAACACCAAAAAATTTATTCTGCAGAGAAGACCTACAAATGTGAAAAAGGCAATGCTTTCAAGAACTTTACTCAACATCACAGTGTTCATACAGGAGATATGCCATGCAAATGCAAAGAATGTGACAAAACTTCTAATAAAGGCTCCAGTCTTATTTGTCACCAGTGGACACACCCTGGAGTGATGCCCTACATATGTAAACCATTTTGCAAAGGTTTCAGTCAAAAACCAAGCCTTAAAAATTATCAGAGTGTTCATACTGGAGAGAAGCCCTACAAATGTAAAGTGTGTGGCATGAGTTTTAATAGAAACTCAAATCTTCATGGCCACAACAGGATTCATACTGGAGAGAAGCCCTAGAAATGTAAAGTGTGTGGCAAGAGTTTTAATACAAACTCGAATCTTGATTGCCACAACAGGATTCATACTGGAGAGAAGCCCAACAAATATAATGTGTGTGGCAAGAGTTTTAGTCAAAAATCATCACTTACTCAGCACCAGCGAATCCACACTGGAGAGAAGCCCTACAAATGTAAAGAGTTTGGCAAAGCTTTAATAGCATCTCACAGCTTAATTGCCACAAAGGATTCATACTGGAGAGAAGCCCTACAAATGTAAAGTGTGTGGCAAAACTTTTAATAAATCTGACATCTCTATTGCCACAACAGGATTCATACTGGAGAGAAGCCCTACAAATGTACAGTGTGTGGGAAGAGTTTCAGGCAAAAATCATCACTTACTCAGCACTAGCAAATCCACACTGGAGCAAAGCCCTACAAATGTAAAGAATGTGGCAAAAGTTTTAGTAAAAAATAGTACTTACTAGGCAACTGAGAATCCACACTGGAGAGAAGCCCTACAAATGCAGAGAATGTAGAAAATATTTTATAGAACAATCATCACTTACTCGACACCAGAGAACCCATACTAGAGAGAAGTCCTATAAATGTGAAGAATGGCAAAGCTTTTAGTGTTGAAGATCACATCTTTGTAAACATTATAGATGTTATACTGGAGAGAAGTTTTACAATGAAAACATTGCATCAGTGTCTTTAAGGATGAATCAACCCTTATTTCACAGTATTTCAACACTATTTCACACCAGCGATATGATAGCACAGAAATTATATAAATGTAAAATAGGTGACAGAGTCTCTAATAGTTGTTCACACCCTACTCAACACCTTAGAATTCATACGAGTGATAGGACGTGCGGATAAATTTTTGCAAAGCTTTTGGCCATTGATCAAACATTTTTAAAACACTGGAGGATTTATAGCATACAGAAAACCAAAGAATGTGTCCAATACTGTATTCAAATTTCCATCATTTTTGAATTTCTGATCTCATATCTATAGCAAATGTGGAGTAGCATTTGTCCAAAGTGTATAACTAAGATAACAGCAAAATATTTAGAAAACACCTTGACAAATATAAAGATTTTAGTAAGTTTCTTATGTATAGCCCATCCCTTGAAGTATTTGGGACCTAGGTGGAAAAAAACTCATTTAAATGTAGAAAATGGGTAATTGCTTTTTACATTTGCTGAAAATTTTCTTAACACCTTTTGCTGCTGTTGTAGATATAAGAAAATAAAAGTATACAATTGTGCATCCCTAAAAGGATAACATTTTAGTATAACTCAACAATTACTAGAGTCTCATTTTTCACACCAGGAGAAATAACAATTCTCAGAGTTGATTATTTCAGAAGTCTCTTAAGATTTATATGAAATTTAAAATTTAAATATTTAAGAGCCTCTTAAACTTAGGGACACATAATCAGTAAACCACATCCTCAGATTTTTTTTCTGTTATATTTAGAGATATGTTTTGCTAAGTTGTATAGGGCCTCACTAAGTTATGGAGCCTGACTTTGAACTTGCAAAGCTTCTCACATCCCTAGAGTCACGGCATGTTCCACCATGCCCGTTTTACAGAGCATTTTTACTCATATGTCATTACAGATGCAATTTGTTACTAAATAATGTGTGAATTTCTTAATGTAAACCTTGTCATGCATTTAATGATGTTATTAGGTCACACATATCCCACGATTCACTTTGCTAATGGATCGATGCAATAGTAAAACATTCTATTGGGTAAATAACGTTATAACCTCTCCATTAATTATTTCATATGTTTAATCAAGTATTATTTGGAGAATATTATTTATGTAAATTATATACTCTCTTGTTTGTAATTATGGGAAAATTAAGAGATATAGGAAGGACTTAGGGATACTATAATAATGCCCAGATATCCCTAGTTTGAATTATGAGTTTAACATTTTTACCTTATAGAGTAGCAGTACTCCCTAAGGGATCTACAACTCCAGAGAGTTATACAAGCTCCCAGTCAGGGAGAGGAGAAAGACCCAAGAGACTAGGAGCCAACGTGTGTATTCAGGCAATAAAGAAGGGTTGCTGAAGGGGGAAAGAGTCTTAATGTTTCCTGGGGAATCCACATGGTCCATAGGCCCATCCTGACTCTTGCACTGAAGACATAATGCAGTTCTTCATGAATTCTATGACGTTCATCTCTGAGGTGACTATACTCGCCTCTAGTGTAGGGAAAAAACATCACAATTTGGGACTACTTCTTTAGTTTTGCATACCCAATAAAAAAGTGTAACTAGAAACATGTAAAATGATGACTGTAAAAAGAAAAAGACATGCTATAGAATCATTTATTCCCCCACATTTTTTTTATTTCATTATATATTTTGATTTTGTAGACCCTTTGGTTCTACTTAATAATTTACAATATAATGTTTGTTACACTTATTGGATTATACGATAGATAGCATGTGTCATGGTCTCCCAGAACCCTTTGCAACCCAGTAATTACAAGATACTATAAACTAACCATGTCCCTCCTCAGATCTTATAGCTCCAAGAACCCATGACACCACAGAGAGAGAAACACAATGTTGATTGAAATAAACCTCTAGACTCTCATCTACAAGTCCTGTTCAAAAAGCAAAAACACAATATTCTCTTCATATGTGAGCTTTTTTGGTCAACAAAACACCACCCACCAACATTTCATTTAAGTTTATTTGGGAAAATAAATATTGAAATATAATGATAAGTTCTAGGAGAATAATATTCACACCCTTCTTTATTCCAAAGGTAAATATCTAGGTTTCATGCTTATCTCCACATTATTTTATGCAGAAAACTGGCTTCATTGTACTTATGAGAGTTTAAAGTATTTATAAGGCCAGCAGGGAAGATTCAGTCCTAGAGGTCTATGGAAAATACTAAAGATCTTCCCTTTTCTTGATTGAATGATGTCTGCAATCCTTGATGAAACAGATAAAGAATGCTGATTTCTCAATGCATTTGGCTGGGTGGCTCACTCATTGGAATCCCAATTTATTTAGTCATCTCAAGGCTCTCACTCCCTCCTCTAGGATCTGACCTGTTTTTGGGAGGAGTTGGTGTTCTTCAGGGGATCACCAGGTCATGCAAGATGTTAGAATGAAGTTTTCTTTATTCTAACTTATATTTATTCTGCCTCAATTCAATACAAGTTAGAACAAGAATTCAGACTCTCACCTGTGGAGAGGATGCTCTGCCCAGCACTTCCCAGTCAGGACCCTGAAAATCTCTTTGGGACTCCCCAGTACATAGGTTCAGTGGTTGGGTTTTCCTAGTCTGGCAATACAGTTGCCTGAGTCTTTCACTTTTGCTTTCTCTCTTGCTTTCATAGTATTACTCAAGGAAACACTGTCTTGTGTAAAGAGAGTGTCTTCCTTTTCTATTGGATCTGACCTGCCAAGTTGAGCAGCTGCCCACATACTGAATGTCACAAACACATGTATGTGTTATCTAATCAGTAAGTAGTGTATCTTTCAACTGCATGATTTTTTATTGCATGGGGGTGAAAATTGAGAATGCTTTCTTTGAATGCCCACAGCACTATTCATAGAATTCATAACACTGCTATGTAATGTTTCCTCTCTGCTCAACTTGTAAGTATTGTTCTTGTGGTGCTTGGTAAAACAAATAGAAAATAGTTGTAAACCAAAAATTTTGTGATTATAGCTAGTTGTGCAGACTGACTTGGGCAACTCTATTTACCATTGTTGTTTTGTATGGGCTCAAGGTACTCTTTTATACTTTTATTTAACCTTAATGACATTACCATTCATTGAAGAGTTTTTAACTCACAAGCCTTCTCTGTATACAAATTTTCCCTTGTCATTTTTAAAATTTCTTACTCTTTTTGAGTATACATGATAGTAGAGCAAATTTTGACATATTATACATGGAGTAAAACTCATTTTAGTTAGCATTTCATTCTTGAGGTGTACATGGTGTGGACCTTCCCTGGTGGTGTATTTATATATAAACATTGAAAAGTTGTGTCTGATTCATTCTACTGTCATTTGTACTCCTATTCCCTTTTCTTCCTTTCAATCCAACTTTGTCTTATCCACTGAATTTCTATTCCCTCCCCCACTTTGTTGAGTGCTTTAGCATCTATATATATTATGTATTATATGTAATGTCTGTTTCATTCTACTATCATTTCTATCCCCATATTCCCTCCCCTCTCTGCAATCATGTCTTCTTCATCTAAATAACTATTTTTCCCCACTCCCATTGTGAATTAGCATACACTTATTGGAGAGAACATTTGGCCTTTGTGTTTCTGTGTGTGGGGGGGGTGGGGCTTATTTCACTTAGCATGATATTCTTCAACTCTATCATTTTACCACCAAATGGCATAGTTTCATTCATTTTTAAAGCTAAGTAATATTTTACTGGTGGGGGAAATTATATATGTAATTATATTATATATATAATATATATCACATTTTATTTATCCATTCATCTGTTGAAGGAAACATAGATTGGTTCTATGGTTTATCTATTGTGAATTTTGCTGCTATAAACATTGGTGCGGCCATATCCCTGTAGTATGCTGTTTTTAATTCCTTTAGGTATAGTCCGAGGAGAGGGATAACTGGGTCAAATGATGGTTCCATTCTGGATTTTCAAGGCGTCTCCATACTGCATTCCATGGTGGTTGCACCAATTTGGAGTCAATCATGAGCAATGTGAGACTGTTCCTTTTCCCCCACAACCTCACCAACATTTATTGTTGCCTGTATTATTAATGATTGCCATTCTGACTGAAGTGAGATAATATCTTAAAGTAATTTTGATGTACATTTTCCTAATTGCTAGATGGGTGGAATGTTTTTTCATATATTTGTTAATGGTTTATATTTCTTCTGTGAAGTTGTCTGTTCAGTTACTGAGTCCATTTGTTAACTGGTTTTTGTTGTTGTTTGTGTTAATTTTGAGTTCTTTATATACCCTAGACATTAGTGCTTTTTCTGAATTACGTGTGGTAAAGATTTGTATAAAATCTGTAGGTTCTTTCTTCACATTATTGTTTCTTTTGCTGAGAAGCAGCATTTTAGTTTGAATATATCCCCTTTATTTATTCTTGATTTTTAAATTTTGTGCTGTAGGGGTCTTGTTATGGAAGTCAGATTGTGGACCAACATTCACCTCAGATTTTTAAATGGCATCCCATATTCATGAATGTTTCTGTTTTATTGTTTCTCTTACTAACTTGCCTTATAGATCTACATGTTCTAAAGAGTCATGAAATGATCTAGCTTCACGTACATGATTTTCTGATGACTGTTATTTTTCTATATGTAGCTGCAGATTGTTAAATTATAATTATAATTAAATTATAATTAAATTATAATTAAATTATAATCTACTATTTCAGACCTTATCTAAAGCACATACTTGCCTTGGGTAGGAAACATTCCATCAGTAGATCAACATCAAATATATAATATATATATATATATATATATATATATATATATATATATATATATAAATATATATGAATGCCTGGATTCAAATGCATGCACATCCACCCCAGAGCTTGGCCCATAACACTTATTCTATACTAGTTCTACACTTTAGAACCTCCATGAAAGCTGTTATAAATCCAAAGCCTGAGACTCACTCCTCAGAAATTCTTCTTTTTTGGGGGGGTACGATGATGAAGATTGAACTCGGGGGCACTCAAGCCCTGAGCCACATCCCTATCCTTATTTTATGTAGAGACAGGATCTCACTGATCTGCTTAGTAAATTTTTTTTCACACAGGCTGGCTCTGAACTCATGATCCTCCTTCCTCAGCCTTCCAAGCTGCTGAGATTACAGGCAAATACCACCATGCCCAGCTAACCAGAGAGCCTTCTTGAACTGGTTGGAACCCACTTGTTCAGTATGTTTTGGCCTAATCCTCACAATTAGAGATGATATTATTTTCCGCTTTATTAAAAATCAGGGCTACAAAGAGATTGGTCTCAACAGCACCGAATTTCACATCAAGTCCAAATTACAACAAAGGTGTGGTCTGCAATTCTCCACCTCTCCAAAGAGCTCTTCTTGGCTCCCCAAAGTTTGGAGTACTTGCCAACCCTCTGCCATGGCTCATTCAGAACCCTCCCAGGAGGTGAGTGTATATGAGGGATACTACTCGAGGTGGCACCTTGGTGATTAATGGGCAATGCCAGGGAATAAGGCAGAGCCTAATTCACCAAAGGCACAAAATTTCATGTGGCTGGTCCAGGTTGGGGGCTGCATGAGGGGATACGTTTTCTCCACCCTTAATGTGTCTTTCCTAACTGTTCATATGCTGAGATACTTGTTCAATGACTTGCACTATTTTCCTGTTTTGTGTTTCCCTCTCACGTGGCTTTGGACATCTCATGCTTTAGCAATTATTGTGACTTTCTTCTTCAGTTTTCCAGCCTCCCTCATCCCATCCATTTGGAATATCTGTCTGTGGTTATGAGTTTTCATTTTATATATTTCCATTTAGTCCAAGTTTCCAGCTGCCTCTAGAAAAAACAAATGTATCATTCATTATCTTGCTTATACTAACCCTTCACTTGTTGATAATGGCAGTGTTCAAGAACTATCTTCTGACTTCTACAACTGGAACATAAGTGGGTCTGCTTGAAATAACTGTCCTTTATTTTGACTCCAAATAACGGAGATCCTTTTTAATATAGCACTTTAATGCTTTTATATATATATTTATATACAGTACCCAGGAGACTGATCCTGCTTCATAAATGGTTTCTCTCAGAGAAGTTGGAGTTGATCATGTAGGATTCTTAGAGTGGACTCCAGCTCACACTCTGCCTCGGCTCTGACTAGATTCTATCTGCCTGTGATTTCTACAACATGTGACCTATAGCCCTTCCTCTTCTTTTCTTAATTTTAATATTTCACTTAGAACTTGAGCCACAGGACTGTCACTTTGGAAAGGATGACATACCAAACCATCACTACCCCCCAAGAAGGTGTGCTCCATATGCAAACTAGGAAAGAGGGGCCCATCACACACTTCAGGGCTTCAGGGAAATTAGGGGGGTACCAGGAGTCCCTCACATCAAAGTAGAGGCATTATAAGTTGTGGAAAAGGTTTGGACTAATTTGATTTTAGGACCAGAATTAGAGTAATTTAAGTTTCCTTATCAGCATGAGAAAATGATCTCAATCAAGATCCTTTTCCAGATGTGTCCAGGAAACTTTGAGAATTTGAATCCCAGATCTCTTGGATTGCTGTTATCCATCAGAGAAGACAATAAAATTGAGAGAGATGACATGTCCCACTGGGGCAGCCACAGTTCTGTGTTCTCCAGTGGGAACTTCTTGCCTTTCTACAGACATTAAAATTACAAATCTGCAGAGACGGAACTTAAACACATCCTTTCCATAAAACTTACAAGTGTTTGTGCTCTGCTTAGCTTATTCAGATGACAAAGTACCTCTGTGTCCTCAGATGCAGAGTTAGTGTGGATTCTAAAAAGGGCATTGGAGGAGGAAATTCAGTGTACTAATGAGCTTTCCCAGTAGCTTCTTTGTTTCTCAAAGAAGCAAACATCTTTAGAAGACAATATCCTCATTGCACCATATACAACATGGTCCTTTGGGCTTATTAGAACTGTTGGAGCCCAGAGGACCATGTTCTATATGGTAATGAGGATATTGTCTTCTAAAGATGTTTGCTTCTTTGAGATCCTGCTAAAATGAGTCAATTTTTCTTATAGGGAATGTCAGTTTTACTTCTTCATTTTTCAATTTAATAACTTCATGGGACATAACATACATATGGTATGTCATGTAGAGATTTTAAACACTACAATTTGTATACTTATTACCAGGAAATTAATAAGTTTTTATATTTTGATTGATAATCTTGCTTTGGTCATCTTCATAACTCATAGAACAATTATGGTTTGAGTAATTGTACATTTTGAAATCTTTAGAGGGAAATGAGGTTCTATGTTCAAAACCACATTTTATAGAATGGAATCTCACATGGTTAAGAACTTTCAGTTGGTAAATGTCAACAAGGGACCGTGATCAGAAAGAAGTTCATTATATATTTTAGAAAATCAAATAAATGTGCTGGTAAGTTCCAATTCATGGTGCCAAATTATAGGCTTATGAATATAATTCACAAGAATTTGGAAGAATATTTTTATGTATTAGTCCATTCTGTTTTAATCACTAAAAACCTTTTGTAATATCTAATAATGGAAATGTGTAAATTCAATTTTGCTTAGAGGAAAAATCAGGACACTTGAAATCCATCCTGTACCAGGCACTTTCAAATTTTTTTCCAAAATTCAATTTCTCATGTTATTAGCATGCACAGATAAATGTGATCCTAAGACCCACAGAACAAGATAAATCAGAAAAGATGAAAGGAGAACTTGACTCTTCCATTGCAATATCAGTCAGGGAAAACACACCCTCCTGCAGGAGCCTGTGGGTTTCCCAGTAATGAGAGATTGGGTTCTGCAGAGAAATGCATGGGCTCTCTCATACCTGAGGAGCTCCTCAGAACAGAGTAGAGGAGAGTGTGACTGTGGAGTCTCTAATCAAGACCTCCAGAGATCAATCAGGAAGCAGGCCTGATTTTATTGTGCAGTTACCATGTATATGTACTCAGGCAGTGCCTAAGCAAAATATAGAGAGTAACCAATGCAATGTCTGCTAACTGTCCTAGGGGTGAACAATCAAAGAGTGGGTGTGCAACACATGGCTTCGTGCCCAGAACTTTGCCGATGGGGTAAGCAGTTTGCTACTCACACACCTAGCATGGGGAGTGGCCTGCCTCGCAGATGCCATTAACCTATGCCCTGTATCCAGTAGTCCATGCACTTGTGCCCACAGAGCAGCACCTCTGGGGCTTCTTCTATCTTGACTTTAAGGAACAATTTCTCTTCTAGTTGCTTTTCTCAGGAGAAATTTAAAATGATAGTAATATAAATATTATAGATGTAAGTGTGAATCCTGAGCTGTATTTTAAAACCCTGAAAATTTATAAAAGCAAGCCATGTTTCTCATATCTACTTCTCACGAAGAGCTGCCATTCATTCAGTCAAGTCTTGCCCAGGGTTTGTTCGTAGTGTTACTGGAGGGTGTGTTTTGCAGCAGAGGGGCTGTGTGATGGTGTTGCTCTCTCTGCGGTGTCAGTCATTTCTCCCTAGTGCTCTTCATAGATTCCCAGCACACAAAGAGCCACAGGTCAGAGGTTTCTGCCTAGGCTGACTTCATTCCCAAGCCCACTTGCTTGAAGGAAGACCAGTCTCAATTCTCCTTCTCCCTTTTGTCTGTTAGTTTATACAAGAGGACATGGGGAGGGTTGGCAGTAGTGGTGAAGCTGAGCTCTGTGATGAGGACAACCCCAAGCTGTAAGTCTGCACATGTGTTGTTAGGGGTGACAGATCCTATTTCCTCTCCAGTTATTAACAGGATGGTGCTCAGATTGCATATGGAAGAAGAGATGCCTCTTCCTCTCACTTTCACCCTGGAATGTGCCCACCCAGTGTGTCCAAATAACCCTGACTTGCAGTGGGGTGTCCTTCTCCTGTAATTCTCTCTACTTCTGTCCTGACCACCAGCTCCTGTCCACTGCCTGAGCAGTCCTCACTAGATGGTTGCAACACAGATGATGCTGCATGTATCACACAGTCTCTCCTGACTTTAGTGACAGCACCATATCTAACATGACTCCTTTCTGGATCCAGATACTAAAGGGAGTCTTTACTATAAGCTCTAACAAACAAAAGTTCTGATTTTTTTTTTGAAAATTTTCTTTTCATGTGTGATCTGTTTTTTCTCATCTCCTCCCTTTGTCTTTCCTTCTTCTTACCATATGTTTATTCTTCAAATGTAACCTATTTCAGAAATCTGTGTTAGATTCCCTGTGATTTACATATCCTTCCACACAGAATGCCCACTCTAGGGGGCAGCTTGATTTCTACAGTGCATAAAAGACATGAGTGCCCAGTACAATAGTGCATCTGTGGACCAAGCTGGAAGTATCACTCCGTAGATCCTTGTTTGAGGGGTGTTTCTCAGATTACCTCCTTGATGTCAGAGAGCTTGTGTTATGTCTCATGATCTCCTGGACTATGTTGTGCCAGGCATAATGTGCACAGCTGGGAAGGTACATAGCTCAGGATTTCAGTCATCTGTGAATCATTTCCATTCTCCAGGATGCTTCTTAACAACAATGGAACCTCAGCAGGGACATGACTATAGATATTTCTTCACAACACTACCATGGTGCATTTAAACAATTTTAATCATATATACTTGATGCACATCATTTAGTGATGATTGTGGTTCAAAGCTGGAGCTAGCAGAATGACCAGACTGTGCTTTCTCCTGGCCACTACCTGTATGATGATTAGTTCTCCTCATTATTGAATGAAATGTGTCCCTTTATTTGAAGCATACTATCAGGAAAGGGTCTAAGTTTTTCCCAATATTAGTATAGAAGTTGATCATCAGAAAACAATTTTCCAACAGTTTCAAGGCAATAAACAACCCATCCATGAGTTCTTGACTATTACTGCAAATTCATGGCACCTGCACACTCCAGTTTGTATGATTGCAGATTCCTCAGCTACACTGATCTTAAATTCATCTAATGGCCTGGAGACACATGTGATTAAAACATGTCATTTATTGAGTGTTAGAAAACTTAGATTGTGTAAGATTCAAATGTTTAAAATGAATTGAAGCAGATTCTGTGTGTCACAGAAAAGTGATAGAATGTAGTTTTTGGTTTTAAATTTCACATGTCTTTTTGTTGTTGAGACAAAGCAATTTTAAAACCCTGCTCCTTTCCTCTGTACCCCAGATTGATCCCAGGGCATTTACTCATTAAATTAGCTCACCAGCCAATTTTTATATTGGGAGAAAATCTTTCTAAGTTACTGAGCTTTGGCCTTGTAATCCTCTGACTCCTCAGCTGATGGGATTGCAGGCATTCAGCCTCACCTAAAAGCATTTTTAAGCTATTTTTTACATGCTAATATAGATCAATGTAAGCTTATACTATAAAAATATTTATATAATATTTGTCTTACATAAAATAAATTTATAAGAATTGGCATATGGCATTTATATATAGATCTCACCAAAAATAACTAAGGCCTAGTGATTTAATGTGAACCCTGAAATATTTGGGGGGTACCAGGGATTAAACTCATGGGCACTCAACCAGTGAGCCACATCTCCACTCCTATTTTGTATTTTATTTAGAGACAGCATCTTACCAAGTTACTCAGGGCCTTGCTGTTTCTGGATTTGAACTCACCATCCTCCTTTCTTAGCCTCCTAGGGCACTGGGATTCTAGTTTACAATTTTTAAATTTATATTCTTTTTTCTGGATTTACCATGGGAGACTGTCTTTTTCTAGTAATTTTTCATATTTCACAAATCCTGTATGTTTGCACTCATATGTTGAAGCTGAAAAAGTTGATCACAAAGAACCACAAATGAGAAAAGCATTTTATATCTTTTTTTTTTTTAGAGACAGTTGGCAAGGAGTGTCAAAAAGTAGATAAGAGGGAAAAGTAACTCTTAGATTTTATAGCCCATATTTTGAATTGTATAAGTAATTATTAGACTCTGGACATTCTAAGAAGACTTCACAGGTTTCAAACTTCACAATGATATTTTAGAAGGTAGAAATTGCACTTATTTGAACACTACACATATTCAATTAAAATGTTGGATCCTATATGTAGATACCAATTAAAAATTAAAGAATAATTAACATTTCAAGTCAAGTAGCAAAAATAAACAAGGATGGCTGGAAATACAGACCATATCTCAATAGTAACCTTAAATGATATCGGCTTAAACACACCAATCAAAAAACATAGGCTAGTAGCCTGTGTTAAAAAAAATCCAACCATATTCTGCCCCCAGGAAACTCAGAAAAAGACAGACTGAAGGTGAAAGATTGGGAAAAAGCATATCACTCACATGAACCTTGAAAGCAAGCAGAGGTCTCCATACTTCTATTAAATAAAGTAGACTTCAAGCCAAATTTAATCAAAATAGATAAAGAAGAACATCTCATACTGCTCAAGGGAACCATATGCCAACAAGATGTAAAAATCTTCAATATATATGCCCCCCAAAAATGGGGCACCTATGTTCAAACAAACTCTTCTCAAGTTCAAGAGTCAAATTGACCACAACGTGATCTGGAGTGACTTTAAAACACCTCTCTCACCACTGGATAGATCTTCCAAACAAAAATTGAATAAAAAAACTATAGAGCTCAATAACACAATTAATAAATTAACTCACATATATAGAATACATATCAGATCAGAGGAGGAAGCCCGGCACCGCACCAGGCCAGACCTGAGGAGGAAGCCTGGCCCCAACCCACGAACTAATCTGAAGGAAGCCTATCAACCCTTAAAACCCCAAATCAATCTTTTAATCATTGAATATTAACAGTTTTCCCATTTTGTTTCCATGATCTTTTTTGCATCTTATTTTCACCTTAATTTTTTACTTTGCAGTGAACAATTCTTTTGTTAATACTTTCATTTAGATTATTTTCCCTATATTTGTGAATGGATTGTGCCTCGATTTTAACACTGCTCATTGCTAGTGTATATAATTTAAATGATTTAATGTAGACCATTTAACCCATGACATTATTGAACTAATTCCTATGTTTCATTAGTTCATGGATATTGCTTAGAAACATTATAGAAAGATAGTATCATCTGCATATGCTATTTGATTTTTGATGTATAAAATACCATTTAATATTCTCAAACAATATTTAGAAGTGAGAAAAACATAATTTTTCCTAAAAATAAATTGATAAACACTTCAGTTCACACCATTAAGTATGAAAACAGTTCATAGCTGTCTTTAAGTGGATTGAAAAAGAATTTTCCTCTGGTCATAATTGGCCATAGGTTTTACTGTAATTTGGTAAGTGATTTGCCAAAAGCTTTGCTCTATCAAAATGGTTTTTGGAAACTTCCCTTTTGACATGTCCCTCTTGGTCATGAAGTCCAATCATTCTTTTTGTTGTTCTCAGTTTGCTAGGGGTTTTGAATATCTGCATCAACATCTATAAATAGATGGTCTGCAATTTCCATTCTTATTCTGTGTTAGCTGGATTTCTGGCCTTACAGAAAGAATTAGTCAATTTACTTCTTCTACATTTAGACGTGATCATGAATTATGGTTACTGATCCTTATTACATGTTTCATAGAAATCAACCGTAAAGGCTCCTTTTTAAAAATGTGATTACTGTTTGTTTTTTTGGTGGGTCAATTTTTAGAGCTGGGTTTTCCCCATTTTGGCCTCAAATTCCTTAGCCTAAATCCTCCTCCTGCTGTGGCCTCGAGGTAGTGAAGACTAGTGACATGTGCTCCCATATCAGCATAACTGCAAGTATTTTTTGAGCAGTTGTAAAGTTAAAATGTTAATTTGTAGGTCTATTTTATATTTCTTCACATCTGGGTCTACTAATGTATTTATTGATTTCTGAAGTAATTTTCAAAGTTGATGATTATCTAGCAATTTATCTATATTTTGTTGTTTTCCAGACTCGAGATTTTCTTAGCAATTAAGATGGAATAATGAGGAAGAATAATGAGGGAAAATGAGAACCTGGCATTTTGCTAATTTATCTCAAGATGCCCCTTGAAGGATGGAGAGTGTGTACCCATAATCCTGTGAGACAAATGAAGCAGAAAAGCTAAATTATCATTTTATGTAGCCTAATATGTGATCTTGAGTAACTTTCATATGTCTTTAAACACTTGTTTAATTTTTAGGGCAGAATCTAAGTATTTTACCATATTTAAATTAGGTTATGAGGGGTTTATATTAAATTTTGGTGAGTTGTGTAAGTTTCTTATATTTTGGATGTTGAGCTTTTTCAGACATGGGGCTAGAAAAGATTTTCTTTAACCCAGTCTACTTTTACATTTCATTGATTGATTCCTTTGCAGTATAGAAGCATTTTTAGCTTTATATAGTCTCAGCCGTTTTTCCTTGCACAGTCTCTGCATTTTCTAACTAAAACCATTGCCAACACCAATGGCAAAAAAAAATTCTCATTTTCTTCTGGAATTGTTATGCTTTCAGGTTATATCACAATGAGATATAACCACACGTTTGTGGGCTCAATCCTCAAAATTTTGGAGGGTAACACATACTGCAGAGGATATACAGAAAAAGAAACACATGGACATCCTTGCCAGGAATATAAATTTGAATAGACATTAAAACAACTATTAGGGTTTTTTTCAAAAAATTATAACTAGAGATGCAATATGACCCAGACATTGAGAATATGCCTGTATTTTTAGGATTCTTCAGAAAAATAGGATACACAAAAAATGTACATATGTACACAGAAGGGAACTTATTATATTTACTCATATAATCCTGGGAGTAATAGTCACCAAATGTTTGCCAATAGGATGGCAACACTGGGAAACTGGTAACAGCTCAGTCCAAGAAGCTGGAAGCTTCATAATATGAGGAAGCAAATGAAGCAGCTGTGGTCCAGGATAGAGGACTTATATGATCCCGGTAGATAAAAAAACAAATAGCCTGATCAACAAGTGGGCTAAGGACCTGAACACATACCTTTCAGGAGAGGATATACAATCAATAAATATATAAAAAATGCTCATCATCTCTAGGAATCAGAAAAATGCACATCAAAACTACTCTAAGATATCATCTCACTCCAGTCATAATGCAGCTATTATGAAGACAAACAACAATAAGTGTTGGTGAGGATGTGGGGAAATGGCACACACATACACTTCTGGTGGGACTGCAAATTGGTGCAGCCAATTAGGAAAGAAGTATGGAGATTCCTTGGAAATATGGGAATGGCACCTCCATTTGACCCACCTATCCCTCTCCTCAGTCTAAGCACAAAGGTTTAAAAACATCATAGTACAAGGACACAGCCACATAAAAGTTTATGGCACCACAATTCACAATAGCTAAACTATGGAGCCAACATAGATACCCTTCAGTGGATGAAAGGATAAAAATAATGTGGCATATATACACAATGTAATTTTACTCAGCAATACAAGAATAAAATCGTGGAAATTGCATGTAAATGGATGGAGGTGGAGAAGATAATGATAAGTGAAGTTAGCCAATGCCCTCCCCCCTAAAATGAAAAAATAAAAAAAAACAAATGCCAAATATTTCCTTGACATAAGGGAGCTGACCCATAATATACTAAGAAGGGGGAGCATAGGAGGAATAGATGAATTCTAGATAGGGCAGAGGGGTGGGAGAAAAAGGGAGGGGGATGGGGATTAGCAAGGCTGGTAGAATGTGTCATACATCCAAAAATGTATGAAGACTTGAATTGGGTGTCAACATACGTTACATTAAAAAACATACAAAAATTGTGGTATATATGTGTATTAAGAATTGTAATTGAAAAGAAACAAGAATCACATTAACTTATATTAGATAGAGGAAAGTGAAAGGAGGGGAAGGCAGGGGATGTGGAAATAAGAGAATGAAACAGACATTATTGCTTTATGTATGTATGTGACTGTATGACCCATGTGATTCTACAATATGTATACTGAGAAAAATGAGAAATTGTATCCCATCTACTGGGTTCAATCCTCAGCACCATATAAAAATAAATATATAAAATAAGTTACTCTGTCTACTACAAGTAAAGAAAACAAAAAAGACTAATCCCTACCAGGGTTGTGATGGCACATGCATGTAACCTGAGCTGCCCTGGAAGTCGAGCCTTCAGGGTCACAACTTTGAGTCTAGCCTCACTAAATTGGCAAGACCATATCTCAAAGAAAAATAAAAAATGGGATGATGATAGAGCTCACTGGTAGACCATACCTAAGTCCTGTCTTCAGGATCACTGGGGAAACTTTTAATTCCTATCTTTTTTTCTATGAGTTAAGGTCACCACAAAAAAAGAAGGTGGCTTAGGGAAAATGTTATATTTTCTAAAAACAAGCCATGTTAAATGTTCAAGTGTTCACATTTCTTGAAAAATTCCCAAGTATTTTGCTTTTGATATTATGGTCATTAGAACTGTCTTTAATTTTATGTTTGCTACTTAATTTCTTATGCACATAAATAACTGATGATATTAAATTTTATTACTGTTCTGAGCTCATCTGTTGCTTCTAATAGTAATTAGTGAACTCCTACATTAAAAATATCCACTTATAATCCACTTCAACCTCATACCTCATATTGGAAAACCACAAAAGTTAGACAGCAAGACATAGAAGTAAGTTGCAATACCCCTTTGACAAAGGCAAAGATACTGGTGAGAATCTCAGAAAAACTCTATTCCCTAAAAGTCAGAAACCAAGAGAACAAGACCATAATCTCCCCCATACACATGGTTTTATTATTTTATTGCTGAATAAAATTCCATTGTGTATATATAATGCAAATTTTTTTATCCATTCATCCACCGAAGGGCATCTAGGTTGGCTCAACGGGAGATCTGGGTCAAATGGTGGTTCCATTCTCAGATTTCCAAGGAACCTTCATACTGCTTTCCATATTGGCTGCACCAATTTGCAGTCCCACCAGCAGTGTATGAGTGTGCTTTTCCCTCACATCCTCGCCAACACTTGTTGTTTGTTTTCATAATAGCTGCCATAATAAAATTTTTATCATAGTAAAATTCACAAACACACACACACACACACACACACACACACACACACACACACACTCGGGTTTTGCTTTGGTGTCTCTGGACAAGACCATGTGGAGTAGGAAACTACAAACACAATGTCATCCTAATGCCAGTTAAGAGTAGGAATTGGTCCATGGGCAGAATTCTGGAATCACCCACAGCATCTCCCATAAACTTCAGGATCAAAGGGGTGTGAGGTCTACAGATGTAAGAGAAGCCTTACTGTTTTCATCCCGATTTCATGATAGTGATTCTGAACCAATAAACATTGCTGTACTTTGATTACTTTTTATGTATTAACTAAAATCCTCTCTTGCATGTACACAAGAGCCAAGAAACACAACATAACCTCCATATCCCTGGGATCATAACCAGCTACAGTGTCAGATGTTTTCTTGCTTTAGTTATTTACTCACTTCATTTAATCTATTTATTAATACAGGTAGACACCAGAAACTGCTAAGGTCCTGTTGGAAGGTCAGAGTCACACACTTACACACAGCATCCTAAAGGGAGACTCTTGAAACAGGAATTCTGACCCTTCATTGTTCATGAAGACTCACCCAATATCAGAACTTTGAATATTTTATTTTGAGGCAGGGTCTTGCTAAGAGGCCAACTGTGGCCTCCGACTTGAGATCCTCCTGAAGCAGCCTCCCAAATGCCTGGCCTTGCAGATGTGGGCTACCAAACCTTGTCCTTTGCTTATTAAAAAAAAGTGCATAGCTGCTGGTTACCATCCTCCAGTGATATATGTGATATCACACCCCAAACAATAAAAACCCCACACAATTCCAAAGCTCAAGTCTGACTCTGGCTGTGTGAGGTTGTGTAATGGGAAGGGACTCCAGGGAGAGACAGGGACAACAGCTCCGAAAAAGTAGGTTCCTTGGTTTTCATGGCAGGAAAGAACTTCATTTGTCAGGTGCATGGATACACCTATTTAGAAAAGCAGATACACATTCAGTAAAGAACTTGAGGAGCTGGGAATTCAGTGAAGTCCGTAACGTGCTTGCCCTGCATGCACAAGGTCCCAGGTTCTATCCCCAGCACCACAAGAAGAAAGAAAGGAAAAACATGTGAGAAAGCCCTAAAGAGAGAGACAGCAAATATATGGTCTGAGTTGTTGCTATTTGGAGAGGGACAATTAATTGGGGTAGACTAGAGATGGGGCCAGATCAGACTTCTGTACTTTCTCACCCATTTTTCTAAGCTTGCTCACATCATGCTTGTATTTGGGGGTACAGGAAGCTTGTCTAGGGAGAAATGGTGCATTGCAGGGAGTGGCTTTTTTAAATATAAATCTGATCTTTATTTTTAAAAATAGTTTTTAGTTGGACAGTATAACTTTATTTTATATATTTCTATTTAATGTGGTGCTGAGGATTGAACCCAGTGCCTCACAGGTGCTAGGCAGGTGCTCTGTCACTGAGCCACAACCCCAGTCCCTTGTGTTTAATTTCAAATATTTTGTGGGCATCCCTGCATTCTGGTGATTTATGAATCTTTTCCTTTGAGGTTCAGAGTAACTTTCTTCTTGGTATCCCAGCATTGCTGTCCCAACCAGACGTGTTCCACAGTTCTTTATGGACCTCAAGTGTTGCTAGAGGAATGATTAAATGATCATTTAGTTATCAAAGCACATAGGGCAGTGTTTTCAGGACAGAAGTCTTAAGAAAATCCTCCTTATTAGATTTCTATTTTTACTTATGTATTTAGCCATAGACTCATATGGATTTGCAGTGATCCACAAACCAGCAGATTTCAGAAGCTTTTCATGTTGACAACTTTTTTCAAATGGTTTCATTCGGATTGAGGCACATTTGACTGAGTGTAAACATTAAGATGCTTTTAAAGTGCTCATGAATTTTCCTGGCTAGAATATTGCACAGGGTTTTCCCAATTTTTTGCCACTTTGTTTATCTCAGTGGTGTTGAAAAACCTCCCAGATGCAAGGAATGCACTCAGAGGCAAGCTCCTGCAGCTGGCCACTCACACACCCCCACACCCACTAATCTAATTCTCCACCCCCTTGTTAATTGGGTATCAGGTGCTGTTGGATTGTTAATTATTGGGTAAAACCCAGTATTTTGCCCCCAAGGAGCCCAAGGTCTAGCTTGTTAGTTATTGGAACCACTGGGTTGGTTATTCCCTTTTCCTTGCCTCTCAAGACAAATCTGAGCTCCATCCAGGGACCTATTTCTAGTGGTACAGGTAGCTTAGGAAAATTTTTAATTTTGTTTAAGAAAACTAAGAGCAAGAATAATATCCCTCATGGGGGAAGGAGGGGTTCTGGTCCCAAGGTGTCCCCGTCTCTTTCCTTCTTCTCACCCACATAATCTTCTCAGCATGGGTCAGACAACCGGGCACTGCTCATCCCTGGAATCCTGGGCATGTGGCTTTACCTTCTCAGTCTTCCTTCAAGAGAAATGTTCCCATTTCACAAATGCAACAAAACTGGTCCTCCAAATACCTGGGCTGCTGTTACTGTGAAGCAAAAGTAAAAATACTGAAGATGGGGACTGGGGCTGGGGCTTAGCCGTAGAGCACTTGCCTAGCAAGTGTGAGGCCCTGGGTTCGATCTTCAACACCACAGAAAAATAAATGCATAGAATAAAGGTATTGGGTCTGACTCCAACTTGAAAAAATATTTTAAAAAATAAATACTGAAAAGGTAATGTATCTAGCAATTAGGGAAATGCAAATTAAAACTGCACTGAGCTTCTCTTTCACTCCAGTCAGAATGGCAATTATCAATAATCCAGTAACATTAAATTGGTGAGGATGTGGGGGACAGGGAATGCTCACACCTTGTTACAGAAACAACACATTGGTGCAACCCCTCTGGAAAGCAGGATGGAGATTCCTTAAGAAACTCAGACTGGAACCACCATCTGACTCAGTCATGCCACTCCTCAGCATAAAGAGGATAAAATCAGCATACTACAGGGACACAGCCACATCAATGTTTATGATAGCACAACTCACAATAGCTAAGCTATGGAGCCAGCATAAATGCCCAACAACAGATGAGTAGATAAAGGAATTGTGATATATATACATGGTGGAATATTACTCAGCTTTAAAAAAGGATGACTTCATAACATTAGTCAGTAAATGCATAGATGTGGGGATTATCATTCTAAAGTAAAATAAGGCAATCCCCCAAAACCAAAAGTCACATGTTTTCCCTGATAAGTGATATCTACATCACAAGGAACAGGGGGGGGCACAAACAGAAATTCAGTAGATTAGACAAAGGGGAACAACAGGAAGGGAGGGGAGATAAGAACAGGAAAGACAGTAGCATGAATCAACCATAATGTTCCTATTTAAATATATGAAAATACCTAAGTGAATTGGTCCATCATGCACACCCACACGAATGGGGTACTAAGGAGAATAAGGTATATAGGTATATTTTATGTTTGGATAATTTTATCAGATTGACTCTATGCTCATGTATAACTAAAAAGGATGAATAAAACAGAAAAAGATAAAAAGTACTTAAAAGGTCCATAGATCCAACTTTATAGCATCTTAGCCAGATAAGGAAATGTCTTTAGGTACATTCCAGAATTTACTAAACCACTCCCCTATTGGATGCTGCCAAAGGTGTTGGAGTCTGTGGGAAGGTGGAGGTTCAGAGCACTGCATGGAGAAGATAGGACCCTCCCATTCATCTGCAGGTGCAGGGGTCCCAGGGGGCAGGTAATCTCAAGGCCTCTATGGTTAACAAAGGCAGATAGGAGCCGAGTGCATTGGAGTCTATGGAGTTATTTACCAAATTAGGAAAACCTTGAGTTGTCTTTCCTGGACTCCCAATCAAACGCACAGCTGGGGGCTGAATTCCTGATGCAATTTGTTAGAACCCAGGCTGCCTGTGCTCACTGCAAGAAGGTGGTGTGAGCCTATTCTAGAAAGAAACAGGGAGCTGTGCTTTTGACAGCTTTTGCTTCACTCCTGGGAGGGGGGATCATAGTCCAGGGAAGTACTTGCACACTAATGTGAAGCCCCTCCTTTCTAAGATATGCACATGCACAGTTGCCACTGCTCCCAAAGCTTGGTGGGTTAGGATGGAGTCCATGAGATGGGGAAAATGTTGGGACCCTGAGTACCTGGACATACTCCTTCCAGAAAGAACTGGCTAGACCTGGAGTTATTACTGAGGTAGGGGGGAGAGGGCTCAGGCAGGGCTGCTGCGTGGACTGCATTTGTCCTGTCTACCCTTGGGACTAGCTAGGGAGGAGCTCAGCTGTTAGCAACCACAGTTTGCAGATCATGCTGCAAATCCCTTCTATGGATAAACTGGGACCCTTGACCTCACTCCCCTCTGCCCTGGTCCCATGGATGAAGCTCATGACCCTCCACAGCCATCGAAAATCACCCCCTTTCTCTCATCCTGATACTTGTGTATATCCAGCTCTTTCTTCAATGAGCATCAGACAAATTCTGTTTCCAGCTACAAGTCATTTCGTGTCCCACATGTTCCATTTGTGACGCCAATCAGTTTTCCTCTACTCTGGGTGACACTGGATTGGGGTATTCTGTCCCAATTATGTGGCACATTGCTCAAGGCAGGACTAATGCCCACGTATCCCCCAACTTTGCCTGCCCTTTGGATTGTAGAGATTTTCGGAGTGGTCCAATGCATAGGTCTCTCAGTCCAATATAACTTTATTTAAAAGGGACTCATAACAGAAGTAGGTGTTTATTTGGTGTATCCATGTGTGAAGGGAATCCAGGAGCCTCCCATTCTGGTATAATTTTGAGACATAATCCTACTCAATATGTGCTTCTTTGGGATGCTGGAGTGTAATCCAGTACCACACATGTCCTGCCCCCAAGCCCTACCAGTGCTCTGCACCTCCAGTTCCCACGCCACCCTTCACATTGGGTTGTCTTGTTAATTCACATCAAATCCTCTGTTGGAGATGGTTGCACTTAGCTAGGCCTTTTAATTGCACTTCATAATAAAATTGACATTTACGTACATATGGAGTCATCTATGAAATTTCTGCATTGTGTTTTTTTTTTGGTCCTCAAATTTCTGCAATATGATAATTTTATAACATGCATTACTGCCTGGTAATGATAGCTTCTACTTTTGCTCTTAGAGTTCAGAATTATTGGCTAATTTCATATCAATTCAACCTTCCAGGAGAATTTTCAAACTGTTTGCTTTGGTCCCTTCTTCAATGAAAAGGAAATCATGGTGAAATTTTGATGGGGTGTTATCATAGATGAACCTGAGGGAAGCTGTCCTCTTTATAATGAGGAGTCCTATCATCTATTCCCAGGGTGTGTAATTCAGTCTGTTATGTGCTTATCTGAATTTGTATTTTTTTCCAAATTCTGAAGACGTACTATTTAAGTATGCTTATATGTGAAATGTGACATTTATGTGACAGCTATATAAAACTGACATGGTGTTCATAGTATTTGTCAAACTGTATGCAATATGGCAAACAAAATGTGACTGATGGCCAGAAATGGTTATTTTCCATAGTTTATTATTTATCTATTACCAAATGCACATCCTCTTTCACCAGACCCCGGGTCTCCGCTCTGGAGGAGTGTGCTGTGTCCCCATATGAACAGGTGCTCTAGGTTCCACGTCTGTTTCTGTGGACCTTCATGATAACCCCACATGTTCTTCAACATTGTCTCAATTTGTGTTCATTGTGACTTTATGGTATAGTCCCTCCTTTATAAAGACGTTGATTGCTTTGTGATGAAGGGACATTTAGATACCTGCTGTTTGAAGGGGCTGTTCAGGGCTCTTGCCTGCGTTTCTCTTGTAGTCTCTGTTCTCCTTTCTTAGAAGAGTTTGGTTAAGGGTGAGGCAATTGGTTTCTTACATCTGTCACTTCTCCTTGTTCTCTTTAATGGAGTCATTTGAGAAATAGAATTTTTGTTTTCATATATACAATGTATAAATTTAAAAATATTTTTTTCTGTAACTTTGAAAAGGACTTTTTTTCTTTCTTTTTTTCCTTTTGTGAAACTGGGGATTGGAACAAGGGTGCCCTATTACTGAACACTATCCTCAGTCCTTTTAAAATTTTTATTTAAAAAATTTAATTTTTTCATAATTTTAAAAATTACTACTGTCTATTTATTTTTAAATTTGGGCAGGGTTTCACTCTGTTGGTATGGTAAGTTTCACAATTCTGATCCCCGTGCCTCAACTTCCAGACCACTGGATATATCAGGTATGTAGCACCAAATGCATCCTATCTCAGTCAGTTTCTTTCTTTCTTTCTTTCTTTCTTTCTTTCTTTCTTTCTTTCTTTCTTTCTTTCTTTCTTTCTTTCTTTTTCTTTCTTTTTTCTAGATGTTTCTTAGATCATGATTTTTTATGGTTTTTATTATTTTTTTAAATACATGACAACAGTGGAATGCATTACAATCCTTATTTCACATAGAGCACAATTTTTCATATTTCAAATTTTCATGAACTTTGTATAAAGTTGTCCATCACATTCCATCATCCTTGCTAATCCCCTGTGTCTTCCCTTTCCCTTCCACCCCTCTCCCTATTTAGAATTCATCTATTCCTCCCATGCTCCCCCTCCCTAACCCACTATTATTCATCCTCCTTATATCAGAGAAAACGTTCGGCATTTTTCTGGGGGGAATGGCTGACTTCACTTAGCATTATCTTCTCCAACTCCATCCATTTACATACAAGTGCCATGATTTTGTTCTTTTTTAATGATGAGTAATATTCCATTGTGTATATAAGCCACATTTCATTTTATCCATTCATCCACTGAAGGGCATCTAGGTTGACTCCATAGTTTATCTATTGTGAATTGTGCTGTTATAAACAATGACCTGGCTGTGTCCCTGTAGTGTGCTCTTTTTGTTTCTTGGTATAGTCCAAGAAGAGGAAAAAGTTGGGTCAAATGGTGTTTCCATTCCCAGATTTCCAAGGAATCTCCATACTGATTTCCAAATTGGCTGCACGAATTTGCAGTCCCACCAGCAATGTATGAGTGTACCTTTCCCCCACATCGTCGACAACACTTATTGTTGTTTGTCTTCATAATATCTGCCCTTCTGACTGGAGTGAGATGGTATCTTACAGTGGTTTTAATTTGAATTTCTCTGATTGCTAGAGATGATGAGCATTTTTTTATATAATTGTTGATTGATTGTATATCCTCTTCTCAGAAGTGTTTTTTCAGGTTCTTGGCCCATTTATTGATTGGATTATTTTTGGTGTTAAGACGTTCAAGTTCTTTATATACCCTAGATATTAGTGCTCTATCTGATGTATGAGGGGTAAAAAATTGCTCCCAGAAAGTAGGCTCTCTTTCTATTGTTTTTTTTTTATAAAAATCTTTAGTTTCAATCCATCCCATGTGTTGATTCTTGGTTTTAATTCCTGTGCTATAGGAGTGTTATTAAGGAAGCTGTAGCCTAATCCCACATGATGGAGATAAGGCCTACTTTATCTTCTATTTGGAGAGTCTCTGGTTTAATTCCTAGATAATTGATCCATTTTGAGTTAACTTTTATGCATGGTGAGAGAGAGGGATTCAATTTCATTTTGCTGCATATGGATTTCCAGTTTTCCCAGCACCATTTGTTGAAGATGCTCTCTTTTTTCCAGTGCATATTTTTAGCACCTTTGTCTAATATAAGATAATTGAGGTTTTGTGGGTTGGTCTCTGTGTCCTCTATTCTGGGCTATTGGTCTACCAGCCTGTTTTGATGCCAGAACCATGCTGTTTTTGTTACTGTGGCTCTGTAGTATAGTTTAAGGTCTGGTATAGCAATGCCACTTGCCTCCCTTTTCCTGCTAAGGATTGCTTTAGCTATTCTGGGTCTCTTATTTTTCCAGATAAATTTCATGATTGCTTTTCTATTTCTATGAGGAATGCCATTGGGATTTTGATCAGAATTGCATTAAATCTGTATAGTGCTTTTGGTAGTAGGGCCATTTTGATAATATTAATTCTGCCTATTCAAGATCAAGTTAAATCTTTCCAACTTCTAAGGTCTTTGATTTCTCTTTAGTGTTTCATAGTTTTCATTGTATAGTTCCTTCACCTCTTGTTGATTCCCAAGGATCATTTTTTATTGAGGATATTGTGAATGGGGTAGTTTTTCTCATTTCTCTCTCAGAAGATTTGTTACTGATATACAGAAATGCCTTTGATTTGTGGGTGTTGATTTTATATCCTGCTACTTTGCTGAATTCTAGTTCTAGAAGTTTTCTAGTGGAGTTTTTTGAGTCTTCTAGGTACAGAATCATATCATCAGCAAATAGTGCTGGGTTAGGTTCATCTTTTCCTATACTTATTCTCTAATTTTTTTCATCTAATTGCTCTGGCCAGTGTTTCAAGAACTATATTGATTAGAAGTGTGAGAGAGGGCATCCCTGTCTTGTTTCTGATGTTAGAGGGAATGCCTTCAGTTTTTCTCCATTTAGAATGATGTTGGCCTGAGGCATGGCATAGATAGCCTTTACAATGTTGAGATAAGTTCCTGTTATCCCTAGATTTTCTAGTGTTTTGAACATGAAGGAGTGCTGTATTTTGTCAAATGCTTTTTCTGCATTTGTTGAGATGATCATAAGGTTCTTATGTTTAAATCTCCTGATGTGATGAATTACATTTATTGATATCTGTATGTTGAACCAACCTTGCATCCCTGGGATGAATCCCAGTTGATCATGATAAACCATCTTTTTGATATGTTTTTGTATTTGATTTGCCAGAATTTTACTCAGAATTTTTGCTTCTGATTTTTAGAGGTATTTTTCTGAAGTACACTTTCTTTTCAGCCTTTGTCTAATTTTAGCATCAAGGAGATATTGGCCTTATAGAGTGAGTTTGGAAGTGCTCCCTCTTTTTATATTTCATGGAATAATTTGAGGAGTGTTGGTGTTAGTTCTTTTTTGAAGATCTTGTATCCATTGAGTCCTGGACTTTATTTATTTATTTTTTGGTTGGTAGGATTTTGATGGTGTCTTCAATTTCATTGCTTGAAAATGATCTGTTCACCTTACTCAGTTTCTGTAAGTCACATGATTCTAGACATTTGTTGATGACTTCAATATTTTCTGTTTTATTGCAGTACAAATTTTCAAAATAATTTCTAATTATCTTTTGTATGTCTGTTATTGTCATGGTGATATTTCCTTTTTCATCATGGATTTTAGTAATTGGAGTATTTCTCTCCTTCTCTACAGTAGCATGGATAAGGTTTTATCAAATGTATTTGTTTTTCAAAGAGCCAACTTTTAATTTGAAAATTAAAAAAAATTTAAATATATTGCAGCACAATATATTACAATTCTTATCACACATATACAGCACAATTTTCATATCTCTGTATATAAAGCAGGTTGACATCAATTCATGTGTTCATATGTGTACTTTGGATAATGATGTCTATTATATTCCACCATCCTTGCTAATTCCTTTCCTCTCCCTATTCCTCCCACCACTCTGCCGAAAATAGAATTCATCTATTCCTCCCATGCTCCCCCTCCCTACCCCACTATGAGTCAGCCTCCTTATATCAGAGAAAACATTCAGCATTTGTTATTTTGGGTTTGACTAACTCATCATTATCTTCTCCAATGCCATCCATTTACCTGCAAATGCCATGATTTTATTTTCTTTTATTACTGAGTAATACTCCATTGTGTACAAATGCCACGTTTTCTTTATCCATTCATCCACTGAAGGGCATCTATGTTGGCTCCACAGTTTAACTCTTGTGAATTGTGCTGCTAAAAACATTGTGACTGTGTCCCTGTAGTATGCTGTTTTTAAGTCCTTTAGGTATAGACTGGGGAGTGGGATAGCTGGGTCAAATGGTGGTACCATTACCAGTCACTTTGTCAATTTTTATTTGCTTCTTTTGTTCCAATTTCATTGATCTCAGCTCTGATTTTAATTCTTTTCTGTCCTTTACTGCTTTTGGTGTTGATTAATTGTTTTTCCTAGGGCTTTGAGATGTAATTTTAGGTCATTTATTCGACTTTCTCTTTTTTAACGAATGAACTCCATGCAATGAACTTTCTCTTAGTAATGCCTTCATAGTGTCTCAGAGATTTTGATATGTTGTATCTGTGTCCTCATTCACCTCTAAGAATTTTTAAATCTCCTCTTTGATGTTTTCTGCAACCCATTGTTTCTTCACTAGCATATTATTTAGTCTCCCCGTATAGGAGTAGCTTCTATTTTTATCATTGGTTTCTAATTTCATAACATTATGATCTGATAGAATGCAGGGTAGTATCTTTACTTTTCTGTATTGCTTAGAGTTCCTTTTTGGCATGACATATGCTCTATTTTAGAGAAGGATCCATTTGCTGCTGAGAAGAAAGTCTCTTTGCCTGTTGAAAGATGATATATTCTATTTATGTCAGTTAAATCTAAGTTGTTGATTGTATTATTGAGTTCTATAGCTTCTGTCTGGATATTGTTTGGAAGATCAATCCAGTGGTAAAAGACGTGTGTTAAAGTCACCCACAATTATTGTCTTGTGGTCTACTTGGCCCTTAAACTTGAGAAGAGTCTGTTTGAACATAGATGCTCCATTGTTTTGGGGGTGTATATGTTTATAATTGTTCTGTCTTGTTAACTTTCACTGGAAGTCAAAATTATTTGATATAAGAATGGAAACCCCTGCTTGCCTCCACAGTAAATGTGAGTGGTATGTGTTTTAATATTTATTTTTTGTATATGAAAACAATACCTTTATTTTTTAGTTTTATGTGGTGCTGAGGATCCAATACAGGCTCTCACATGTGCTAGGTGAGGGCTCTACCACTGAGCCCTAGTCCCAGCCTGAGCGATATATTTTTTTCCAACCTGTCACCTTTAGTCTCTGGGTGTCTTTCCTATGAGATGAGTCTCTTGGAGTCAGCATATTGTTGGTCTTTTTTTTATCCAATCTGCCTGTCTCTTGATTGCTGAGTTGGAACTAAACTTTCAGGGTTATTATTGATACAAGATTTGTATTCCCAGTTATTTTTATTTATTTTTGGTATTTAACTAAGTCAGTTTCTCTTTGATAGGTTTTTCCTTTAGAGTGATACTACCCTTTTCTGATTTTTTATTGTTGTTTATTTCCTCCTCATGGAATATTTTGCCAAGGATGTTCTGTAGTGCAGGTTTCTCACTGTAAATTGTTTTAATTTTGTGTATGACAGAAGGTTTTTATTTTGTCATAAAATAACATCTGAATCAAAATCTAATTGCTAATCAAAATTTAATTTTGCTAGGTATGCTTCTTGGTTGGCATCCATTTCTTTCAGAGCTTGGTTTGTATTGTTGCAGGATCTTGTAGATTTCAGGGTCTCAGTTCAGAAATCTGAGATCCTGTTTGGTTTTCCCCATATGTAATTTGATTCCTTTCTCTTGTGTCCTTTGGAGTGCTCTGCTTCTCCTGTTTGCTGTTTTCATTATGATTTGCGTTGGTGTACACCTGTAGTGATCTTGTTCATTTGGTGTCCTATATGATCCTTGTATTTAATTTCCCAATTCACTCTACATGTTTGGAAAATTTTCTGGTATTATTTCATTGAATAGATTGTCCATTTCTGTACTTTAGACCTCTATGCCTTCATCTATCCCAATAGTTGTTAAATTTGGTCTTTTCATATTATCTCACAATTCTTGAATCTTCTGCTCATGGTTTCTTACCATCTTCACTGGGGTCAACTTTATTTTTTCAAGATTCTATATTCTACCTTCAATGTCAGAGGTTCTGTCTTCCAAGTGATTTATTCTGTTGGAGATGCTTCCTATTGAGATCTTAATTTGGTTTACTGTTTCCTTCATTTCAAGGTTCTCTGTTGTTTTTTTTTTTTTTCAAAATCTCTATCTCTTTATTGAAGGAATCTTTTGCTTTCTGTATGTGCTTATGTAGCTCTTTATCAAAATAATCCTTTGCTGCCTGTATTTGCTTTCATATCATCCTTTAATTCATAGAAAATTATGTACCTTCTCCCATTTATCCTGCTATTCTGACCATGGATTCTAATAATGTAGCATCTTTGTTTGGGGCACATTCTTTCTTGGTTTCTCATGTTGTTCATGCATCTTCCCTTCCAGCTCTGTGTTTTTAGATATGTAGCCATGTAGACTTATAGTGTCCAAAATAGGTTTCAGTACCTTTCTTTTTTAAAAAAAAATATTTATTTTTTAAAATACACGACAAAAGTGGAATGCATTACAATTCTTATTACACACATACAGCACAATTTTTCCTATCTCTGTGTAGAAAGTATATTCATGCTAATTTATGCCATTATATATGTACTCATTTCTTTCTGCAATACAACTCTTAATACACATATATATCACAATTTTTCATATCTCTGGTTGTACATAAGGTATGTTGGCACTAATTTGTGTCTTCATACATGTACTTTGGATAATGGTGTCATCACATTCCACAATCACTGCTGATCCCCTGCCTCATCCCCTCCCCTCCAACCCCTCTTCCCTATGTAGAATTCATCTATTCCTCCCATGCTCCCCCTCCCTACCCCACTAGAGTCAGCCTCCTTATATCAGAGAAACCATTCAACATTTTTTGGGGGGTTTGCCTAACTTCACTTCTCCAATACCATCCATTGACATGCAATTGCCATGATTTTATTACTGCTGAGTAAAATTGCATTGTGTATATATGCCCCATATTTTTATCCATTCATCCACTGAAGGGCATCTGGGTTGGCTCCACAGTTTGCTATTCTGCATTGTGCTGCCATAAACATTGACATGACTGTGACCTTGTAGTATGCTGTTTTCAAGTCCTTTGAGTATAGTCCAAGAAGAGAAATAGCTGGGTCAAATGGTGTTTTCATTCCCAGATTTCCAAGGAATCTCTATGAAGTTTTCCATGTTGTTTGCACCAATTTTCAGTCCCACCAGCAGTGTATGATTGTGCCTTTTCCCCCACATCCTTGCCAACACTTGTTGTTTGTCTTTATGATAGCTGCCATTCTGACTTTAGTGAGATGATATCTTAGAGAGGTTTTGATTTGCATTTCTCTACTTGCAAGAGATGATGAACTTTTAAAAAAATATTTGTTTCTTGATTCTACATCCTTTTCTGAAAAGTGTCTGTTCAGGTCCTTGGCCAATTTTTTGGTTGTATTATTGGGTTTTTTGGTTCTTAGCATTTTGAGTTCTTTATATACTAGATATTAGTTCTCTATCTGATATGTGAGGGGTAAAAACCTACTCCCAGGGTGTAGGCTCTCTGTTAAGCTCAGATTTTATTCTGAGAAGAAACTTTTTAGTTTGAATCCATCCCATTTTTGATTCTTGGTTTTAATTCTTGTGCTATAGGCATCTTATTAAGGAAGTTGGGGGGGCCTAGCCCCATGTGATGTAGATTATGGCCTACTTTTTCTTCTATTAGATGCAGAGTCTGTGGTTTAAATCCTAGGTCCTTGATCCAATTTTAGTTGAGTTTTGTGCATGGTGAGAGATAGGTTTTTAATTTCATTTTTTTTGAAAATGTATTTCCAGTTTTCCCAGCACTGTTTGTTGAAGAAGCTATGTTTTCTCCAATGCATGTTCTTGGCACCTTTGTCTAATGTAAGATAATTGTAATTTTGTGAGTTAGTCTGTGTGTCCTATATTCTGTACCACTGGTCTGTTTTATTGGCCTGTTTTAGTGCCAATACCATGCTGTTTTTGTTACTATTTCTCTGCAATATAGTTTAAGGTCTGGTATAGTAACACCACCTGCTTTGCTCTTCCTGCTTCTAATTGCTTTAGCTATTCTGGGATTCTTATTTTTCGAGATGAATTTCATGATTGCTTTTTCTATTTCTATGAGAAATGTCATTGGGATTTTGATCAGAATTGCATTAAATCAGTGTAGTGCTTTTGATTGTATGGTCGTTTTTATAATATTAATTCTGCCTATGCAAGAGTAAGGTAGATCTTTCCATTTCTAAGGTCTTCTTTGATTTCTTTCGTTAGGGTTCTATAGGTTTCATTGTATAGATCTTTCACCTCTTTCGTTAAGTTGATTTCCAAGTATCTTATGTGTTCTTTTATTGAAGTTACTGTAAATGGGGTAGTTTTTCTTATTTCCTTCTTGAGGCTTTGTCACTGATATACAGAAATGCCTTTTAAAATGTGTGTTGATTTTATATCCTGCTGCTTTACTGCATTCATTTTTTAGTTCTAGAAGTTTTCTGGTGGTGCTTTTGGAGTCTTCTAGATATAGAATCATATTGTTCGCAAATAATGCTAATTTAAGTTCTTTTCCTGTAGTTATTCCTTTAATTTCTTTTGTCTGTCTAATTGCTCTGGCCAGTGTTTCAAGAAATATGTTGAATAGAAATGGTGAGAGAGAGCACCCCTGTCTTGTTTCTGTTTTTAGAGGGAATGCCTTTAGTTTTTCTCCCTTTCAAATGATGTTGGCCTTAAGCTTAATGTAGAGAGCCAGTATGATGTTGAGGTATGTTCCTGTTATCTCAAGTTTTTCTAATTTTTTGAACATGAAAGGGTGCTGTATTTTGTCAAATAGTTTTTATGTGTCTCTTGAGATGATCATATGATTCTTATTTTTAAGTTCATTGATGTGATTAATTACCTTTATTGATTTCTATATGTTGAACCAACCCTGTATTCCTGGACAAATCCCACTTGATCTTGGTGTACGACATTTTTAATATGTATTTGTATTTAATTTGGCAGAATTTTATTTAGAAGTTTTTCATCTATGTTCAGTAGAGATATTGGCATGAAGTTTTCTTTCTTTGATTTGTCCCTGCTTGGTTTGGGGATCAGGGTGATATTGGCCTCATTGAATGAGTTTGGAAGTGCTGCTTCTTTCTGTATTTTCTGATATAAATTGAAGAATATTGGTATTTTTGAATTTCTTCTTCAAAGTCTTGTTTAACTCGGCAGTGTATCCATCTTGGCCTGGGCTTTCTTGGTTGGTAAGCTTCTGATGACATCTTGTATTTCATCATTTAATATTGGTCTGTTTAAATTGTGTATGTCTTCCTGATTCAATCTGGGCATATCATATGACTTAAGAAATTTGTTGTTGCCTTCAGTGTCTTCTGTTTTATTGAGGTATACATTTTCAAGATAATTTCTAAATATCCTGTCTATTTCTCTAGTGTCTGTTGGGATATTGTCTTTTTCACCATGTACACTGGTAATTTGAATTTTCTCTCTTTGTCTTCATTAGCTTAGGGTCTGTCCGAGAACCAACTTTTGTCAAGGTTTAATTGTTTCTTGTAATTCAATTTCAGTTCTAATTTCAATTATTTTTGCCTTCTAATGCTTTTGCTGTTGATTTGTTCTTCTAGGACTTTGAGATGAAGTATGAGATCAATGATTGACTTTTTCTTCTTTTAAGGAATGAACTCCATGCAATGGAGTTTACTCTTAGTACTGCTTTCATAGTCTTCAAGAGATTTTGATATGTTGTTTCTATGTTCTTGTTTACCTCTAAGAATTTTTTAATCTCCTCCTTGAAGTGTTTTGTAACCTATTGTTCATTCTATTGTGCCAAATTGATTCACTCATTGAACTGCTTATAGAACTGGAAATAATTCAAGTTTGTTTTTTCACGAGGTGGAAGTATCACTTTACATGTCTCCAAACATTAATATTTTATGAATATTTTACATATTGGGGATATTTCATGGATGATACTTTAAACTAATTGTATTGGGGAGTTCAATCTATCTCATGGATAGAAAGCAGAGAGAATAGGAACCAGACTGTTTTCTTTTTCTTTATTTTTTTTTTTATTATTGATTGTTCCAAACATTACAGAGCTCTTGATAAATCATCTTTCATACATTTGACTCTATTGTGTTTTGAACTCCCATTTCTACCCCAAATACAGATAGCAGAATCACATCTGTTACATACTCACATTTTTACATAATGGCATATTAGTGACTGTCTTGATCTGCTACCTTTCCTAACCGCTACTATCCCCCCTCCCCTCCCCTCCCACCTTCCCTCTCTGCCCCCTCTGCTGTTGTTCAATTCTCTCCCTTTCCCCCCCCTCCCCATTGCCCATCATAACCTCTTATACTTTTGTGTATCATTGAAGGTCTCCTAGCATTTGCATATCCTTTCCCTTCTCTCTCCCTTTCTCTCCCCCCATTTGTCTTTGTTTACAGTTAGTCTTTTGTAACCCATTGTTCATTATATTGTACCAAACTGATTCACTCATTGAACTGCTTATAGAACTTGAAATAATTCAAGTTTGTCTTTCAACGAGGTGTACGTGTCACTTTACATGTCTCCAAACATTAATATTTTATGAATATTTTACACATTGGGAATGTTTCATGGATGATACTGGAAACTAATTGTATTGGGGATCTCAATCTATCTCATGGATAGAAAGCAGAGAGAATAGGAAGCAGACTGTTTTCAAAAGCTTTTTTTACCAGTTTTTTTGTCTCCCTTGTGCACAATCACCTTATGAGAATATCTTTGACAAGTCTGATTTGCATCTGGTATGTCCACCAAATTTCACATTCACTGATGGCACAAAAGTTAGGAGTTCGGCTTTCATTCAGTGCTTGGGTTATGGTATATATCCTTCACTTCATTCTGATATGGAATATATATATATATATATATATATATATATATATATATATATATACTGTTTTTGGACTTATATATTTTCCTCTGAATTAGATAATGGAAAATATCTTATTACATAATTAAAGTCACTCTCCTACATGACAGTCAGTTTTACAAACTCTTAATTCAAATTAAAAACTGAATAATGGTTTGGTCCATGTTCTTTTGATCTATCAATTTTTATTTCAGGAGCCATTGACATTTGAGGATGTGGCTATTGATTTTTCTGAGGAGGAATTGGAATACCTGGATCCTGCTCAGCAGAATTTATATAGAGAAGTGATGTTGGAGAACTACAGCAACCTAGTCTTTGTGGGTGAGCATAACTTTCCTTCAAAATTCCTAATTATCATTATTTAGTTTTTTTTCCCTTGAAATATATCTTTTGGGAACTTCTCCACAAGAATGTGTTGCAGATTTATGATTTCAATAAAGAAGATGGGGTAGTTCTTGGTGCTGACAAGACAATGTTAATGATGTTTATTTTCATCCTTAATGTTTTCCTTTGGTGGCATGATATATATCTTTCACTTGACATATTGTTGACTAAGAGGAATGCAGTGATGTCAAATCCTGTGGCACACATATAGCAGAGGACATAGTTGAGGTAGAGGAGTAAGCGTAAAATCAAAAAGGTTCATTAAGACATTATCTAGCAGAAAATATTTTTGAGAAGCTTTGAATTCTTTCTCTTGTTATCATAGAAAAACGTGTCCTGTTTTTTTGTGCTTTATAATTATGTAGTATCCTGCTTTTCCTCCATACATTCAAATTAACAACAAAACACTCCCCTTGCCTTGTGAGTGTCAATATTATCTGACAGCTCTTCCATAATTTCAAAAATATTTTTAGTTGTTAATGAATTTCCTATTTATCCATATATGGTGCTGAGAATTGAACCCAGGGCCTCACACATGCTAGGCAAGCTCTCTAACAGTACTCTACAACTCCAGCCCTTCTTCCATTATTTGCAGAAAAGTTTTGCACATTTCTGGAGACCTCTAAGTCCACTCATTGTTATACATTACTGTCATAAGTCAGTTTCTCTAATCTTATTTGTACATTTTTTCATGAAATTTTCCTTATCAGTTTTATTTTTTATATGTGTAATGGATTTTCTGTGAAATTACCTGCCATGGAATGAATGTCAATTTGGACACAGACTGCTGTTTTGAGAGATGGTGTAAGTTTAATTTGAGTTAGAGGATTTGTAAAATAATACATCTGTGGATATTTAAAATTTGGTTGTTTTTTCTCTTTTTTAAATTGTGCACAGTAGGATCCATGTTATAGTCTGGGTTTCCTCATATCAGTTAATTGTTTCAGAAACTAAGATATGTGTCATTCTTGTTTGTATTCCCAATAATATTATATGTGCTTTTGCTTGTATAAATATTAAGCCTCTTTTGTCCATGACTTTTGTATTTTTCTTGATTGGCTTTTCATTCTGCCCATGTACGTAGAAATTGAAGTTTTCTATGTATATGTGTAATGGGGATTGATGGAAGTGATACTCTCATGCTGAACTACACCCCAAGTACCTTTTCTCTCATCATTGGAAAGAGGTTCTCACTAAGTTATTGAGGATGTCTTGAATTTGCAATTCACTTGCCTCAGACTTCCTAGTAGCTGAGATTACATGCATGCCCATCATTTGTATATGGATGAGCTTGTTCTTATATATAGGATAAAGACCACATTAATTGAAATGTAGCTTTGAGAAATGTTGCAATTCTCTTTAACTTTTAATTTTCATTGTAATCAAAACCGCAAAATAAAACTTACTGTCTCCAAAATTTTAAATGTACAGTTCAGTATCATTAATTCAAATTGTTATGCAATATATCTCTACGAAGTTTACATCTCAAAAAAAAAAAGAATGCCTAGAAAGCAAGGACTCATTTCTATCTCCTCATCACAAAACTATTCTCTTTTGTTCAGAAAGCTTGTTTTTTAGTTTAGAGATGTCATGTTTGTAGAATTCTGAAGTATTCTTTCTGTGACATTTCAGTTAACCTAGTGTACATACATTTTGTAAAATATATAATTAGAATAAATTCTTTGACTTCAAAGTTCTATAGTTTCTATATTCCAAAATGGCTCATCGATCTTTTCAAGGAATATTTGGTTTGCATCCCCAATGATGGCTCTGTTGAATAACAATGTAACAACACTGGTGTGCAATGTTTCTAATTTGCTATTGATTTGAGGGCTTATTGCCACACTCACTAAGAACTCCCTCTGCCTGACTCCATGTTTGCATTTACAATTGAATGCTGTAAAGTATAGTATTTGTTTTTAGTAGGGAAATTTTCTTATTTGTGTTTGGGGGGGGTATTCATACAATTAAAAGGATAGATTTCTCTGCAAAAAAAAATTAAATGGGAGGTTGATGAATACTACATGGAGCCTCTAGTTAACTTTAAGTAGTATAAACATCTTTAAATTTAATCTTTCAATTTTGAACAACAGCATGCCCAAGAGTGTTCAATCAAGTGACACGTATTTAGGGATTTTTGAAAATCCCTAACACTTTTGACTTCAAATATTTATTCCATGTTGGTTAAAAATAACTATCACTTAAATATATACTAACCTTTGTTTTAATATATAAAATTGATCTAACCAGCATAATATCCCACTTGTGATTAAGAACAGGGATTCCATAAATGTATAGTACTTTGAAAATATTTTCAAAGTCTTATGCTTTGCAATTACCATTTTGCTTCACTGTATTTCCCTTTTCAGTAAGTGGGGATTTATGTCTCTTAATATGACAGTGACTCTTTGTTTTCATTGAACTCTCTTAATGTTTTCTTTGTGTGTTTGGGAAATAGGATGTCCATTGCAAATGTATTTCCTCTTAATTCAGAACCTAGGAAAAGGGTCTTTTCCTCTCTTTTGCCTTTTTTCGAAGTTTTTTTTTTTTTTTTTAATTTAAAACGTCTTCTATGTCCTATAACTGTCTTCAACTATGCTTTGTGTACTATAATTTAGACAGCCCAGGTTTTGTTCAATCACTTTTGTATGTGTCATTATTATATCCTTTGGCTTTCAGTATATGTGTGTTCTTAGATTTAGAGTATCCTGTAGACTACCTAAAATTGCAATATTTAGAGTAAATTCAGATATCCAAGTTTTGTTTTGATTAGAATTTTGTAATCTTGCATTTGCCAACAAAAAACTCTAAAAATGAAGAATGTTCTTCTCATACTTTGTATGAGTATCAACTTGACTTCACTTTATTAAAAAACTAAATATATTTATGTTTCCTTTTAAAATTATATTATTGATACAGGTATATATGCCTATTAACAGTATTGTTGTTATGCTTTTTTCTTTCAAATTCTTTTGCAAAATTACATGTTTGGAGACCCGTCATTACAATAAAATAGAATTGTTTTTGCCAAGAAATGTTTAAAATTTTATATTACTTATGATGGTGTGCACTTACATTTTATTATGAAGGATTACCTTTAGTACATTTTGGAGAACAGATCCAGTGTTGATGAATAGTTTGTGTATTTTTATATGTTTAAAGTCTTCATTTTCCTTCTCTTTAGAAAGGTAGTAGCTGTGAATATAATGTCTTGTTTGATAATTTTATTCTTTCATCCCTTGAATATAGATAGACTTGAATTCCTTCCTGTGTTGTGATGATTACACTAAGGATTTCACAATTATATAGTTACACATTTCTAGGTGACCAATCTATTTCTCTTGGATGATCTCAGTATCCTGAGTTTTTAAACATGGATTACAACCTACTTTGATTCTTTACAACTTGGAGAAAACTGAGCTACTTAGATGTTTCATTTTTCCTATTTTCTGAGATGTGTTTATTAGTACTGGAAAGAGAACTTAAGGGCAATTTAGCACTTTGCAATTTTTACTTTGTCTGGCCTTCAAATTTTGATGCTCTACCTCAATATCCAATGTTGGTATGTACAACCACCCTTGACTCTTTCAGACATTTTCGAAAGAAAGTCTTTCAACATACATTTTCTGCTTATTACTATTAACAATTCTTGACTAATTTTTATTCTGTTTTTTTGTGTGTTGGTTAGTTCAGTAAACACCTTTTTGTGTGTTTGGTTTAGTTCAGTAAACACCTCAATCTCCAATGTTGGTATGTACAACCACCCTTGACTCTTTCAGACATTTTCGAAAGAAAGTCTTTCAAGATACATTTTCTGCTTATTACTATTAACAATTCTTAACTAATTTTTATTCTGTTTTTTTTTGTGTGTTGGTTTAGTTCAGTAAACACCTTTTAAATGATAATTGACTATTCCCTTTGAGTGATTCATAACTTTGTCTACAGTTGATTTAGCCATTTTTTTTCTGATGGTAAGCAGGAACCCCTTTTTGAACAGTCCCCAAATATTCACATGTTTCATATTTTTATCTTTAATGAAACAGAAGAAAGTTGGTAGATTTTGAAAATATATTCTGAAGGAGGAAAATATTTGTGTAACAGAATGTATTTTTCTCTACTATATTACTCTCCATAGTAATGTACTCATCTTGGATACTGTGAACACAAAGATGATTAGGACAATCTTCAAACTAATTTTCTGTGTGTATTTTTATTTGATTTATATATTTCTACAGTAATGATGGACTTGGATTTAATAATCCACTCCCCTGCTGATTTTATTTTTTGCTGTAATTTCTTAGGTATGCAAAACATACTCAGCCTAGTACAGTAAGAAAACATGTTTGTTATTTTTATTTATTATAGCCATGACTTCTCATCATCCTCGACAAATTTTACATGAGCAGGGAATAAAAGAGAGAGATGGAAGATATGGAAAATGTGACTTTGACTATTTACAACCAAGAAAACAATGGGAAAATATAGGTGAGAGTAAAGTTCAAAAATTGTATTATAATAGACAAAATCAATCAATAGTGCCTATTTATGACAAAAATTTTATGGTCAAAAGACACCAGAGACAATTAATTCAATGCATTCCAATTATTTTGAGGAGTTTTATATGTCTTTAAGAATAAATCCACAGCCATTTTGAACTGAAAGGCAATGTGGAAAATTTAAAATCTAGTCCATGCATCCGTTTTTAACTTGGCCAATTATAAAAGTAGCACTGATTTAAAATTCCAGTCAAACACTGTACAGAAAAGATATTTCTAAAAGTGATCCTCTTGGGAGTTTGTTTATAAAATGTCCATTTTTCTGAAACAAAAGATTAATTTCTCCTTGTGCCCAAATGGATAATATTAAGAATTGTAGAAAAGTTTCTACTTCCCCACTATTGCTCAATGACAATTCTGATACAGATTTCTGGAAAGTGCATTATATAGATAATGCTATAAGTAATACAATAAGCCATGTCCCTACCCTGATTAATGACCAGTATATTTACATTGGTGATAAAAATTATGAGTATAGAGAAATCCTAGTCCTTGTCTAAAGGAAATTTACCAAGATGAAAAATGTAGGAAAGTCTTGCTTTAGTGATCAAAAACTAGTATTCATTAAAATATTCATAGCCAAGACAAAACCTGCAAGTGTAAGATATGTGAAAGGGCTCTTAACCACAGTGCAGAGCTTGCTTAATACAAGAAAATGTATAGATAAAGAGAGCCCTATAAATGTAGAAGATATTGAGCAAGCAAATGCTTTGATATATTTTTTAAACACAGCAGATAGTATGACAGTGATAAATTCTACAAATTTAAAGAATGTGAAAAAACTTTTAGTGAAAAGTTACAACTTGTTAAGTATCAGAGGATTTAGACTGAAGGAGAGAGCTGTAAATGTAAAAAGTGTGGGAAAGCCTTAAAAAGTTTTTCAACCCTTACTCAACACCAAAAAATTATTCTGCAGAGAAGACCTACGAATGTGAAAATGCAATGCACTCAAGAACTTTACTCAACATATGAGTTTTAATACAGGAGATATGCCATGCACATGCAAAGAATGTGACAAAACTTCTAATAAAAGCTCAAATCTTATTTGTCACCAGTGGTCACACACTGGAGTGATGCCCTACATATGTAAACAATTTTTCAAAAGTTTCAGTCAAAAACCAAGCCTTAAAATTACCAGAGAATTCATACTGGAGAGAAGCCCTACAAATGTAAAGTGTGTGGCAAAAGTTTTAATAAAAACTCACATCTCTATTACCACATCAGGATTCATGCTGGAGAGAAGCCCTACAAATGTAAATTGTGTGGCAAGAGTTTCAGTCAAAAATCATCACTTACTCAGCACCAGCGAAACCACCCTGGAGAGAAGCCTTACAAATGTGAAGAATGTGGCAAACGTTTTAATCAAAAAATAGTACTTACTAGGCACCTGAGAATCCACACTGGAGAGAAGGCCTACAAATGTACAATGTGTGTGAAAAGTTTCAGTCAAAAATCATCACTTACTCATCACCTGCGAATCCACACTGGAGAGAAGCCCTACAAGTGTAAAGAGTGTGGCAAGTGTTTTAATCACATATCATCACTTACTCAGCACCAGTGAATCCACACTGGAGAGAGGCCCTACAGCTGTAAAGAATGTGGTAAAGCTTTTAAAACCATCTCACAGCTTAATTGTCACGAAAGGATTCATACTGGAGAGAAGCCCTACAAATGTAAAGTGTGTGGCAAAAGTTTTAATAAAGACTCACATCTATATTGCCACAACAGGATTCATACTGGAGAAAAGCCCTACAAATGTAAATTGTGTGGCAAGGGTTTCAGTCAAAAATCATCACTTACTCAGCACCAGAAAATCCACACTGGAGAGAAGCCCTACAAATGTAGAGAATGTGGCAAAGCTTTTAATCAAAAATCAATACTTACTCGACACCAGAGAACCCATACTAGAGAGAAGTCCTATAAGTGTGAAGAATGGCAAAGCTTTTAATATTGAAGGTCACATCATACTAAACATTATAGATTTTATACTGGAGAGAAGTTTTACAATGAAAACATTGCATCAGTGTCTTTAAGGATAAATCAACCCTATTTCACAGTAGTTCAACAATGTTTCACAACAGAGACATGATATCACAGAAATTATATAAATGTAAAATAGGTGACAGAGTCTCCAATAGTTGTTCACACCCTACTCAGCACCTCAGAATTCATACGAGTGAGAGGATGTATGGAAAAATCATTGCAAAGCTTTTGGCCATTGATCCATCATTTTTGAAACACTGGAGGATTTATAGCATATCGAAACCCAAAGAATGTGTCCAAGACTGTATTCTAATTTCCGACATTTTTTAATTACTGACCTCATATCTGTAGCAAATGTGGAGTAGCATCTGTCCAAAGTGTGTACCTTAGATAACAGCAAAATATTTACAAAAACACCTTAACAAATATAAAGATGGTAGTAAGTTTCATATCTATAGCCCTACCCTTGAAGTATTTGGGACCTAGGATGGAAAAAAAAATCATTTAAATGTAGAAAATGGGTAATTGCTTTTGACATTTGCTTAAAATTTTCTTAACATCTTGAGCTGATATTGTAGAAATAAGGAAATACAAGTATAGAATTGTAATCCCTAAAAGGATATAATTTTAGTATAAATCAACAATTACTAAAGAGTCTCATTTTTCACAACTGGAGAAATAATAATACTCAGAGTTGATTATTTTAGAAGTCTCTTAAGATTTATATGAATTTTAAAATTTAAAATTTTCAGAGCCCCTTAAAGTTAGGGACACTTAATCGGTAAACTACATCCTCAGATTTTTTTCTTTTTTATTTAGAGATAGGGTTTTCTAAGTTGCATAGGTCCTCACTAAGTTGTGGAGCCTGACTTTGAACTTGCAAAGCTTCTCACATCCCTAGGGTCAAAGCATGGTCCACCATGCAAGTTTTACAGAGCGTTTTTACTTATATTTCATTACAGATGCAATTAGTTTCTAAATAAAGTGTGAATTTCTTAATGTTAACCTTGTCATGCATTTAATGATGTTATTAGGTCACACGTCTACCACTATTCACTTTGCTAATGGATCGATGCAATAGTAAAACATTCTATTGGGTAAATAATGTTATAACGTCTCCATTAATTATTTCATATGTTTAATCAAGTATTATTTGGAGAATATTATTTATGTAAATTATATACTCTCTTGTTTGTAATTATGGGAAAATTAAGAAAGTTATAGGAAGGACCTTGTGATACTAAAATAATGCCCAGATATCCCTAGTTTGAATTATGAGTTTAGCATTTCACCTTATAGAGTAGCAGTACTCCCTAAGGGATCTACAACTCCGGAGAGTTATACAAGCTCCCAATCAGGGAGAAAAGAAGGACCCAAGAGACTAGGAGCCAACGTGCATATTCAGGCAATAAAGGAGGATTACTGAAGGGGGAAATAGTCTTAATGTTTCCTGGGGAATCCACATGGTCCATAGGCCCATCCTGAGTCTTGGACAGAAGAAACCATGCAGTTTCTCATGAATTCTATGACTTTCATCACTGAGGTGACTATACTCACCACTAGTATAGGAACAACATCACAATTTGGGACCACTTTTTTAGTTTTGCATACCCAGTAAAAAAGTGTAACTAGAAACATGTAAAATGATTTCCGTAAAAAGAAAAAGATATAGTATAGGAGCATTTATGCCCCCATATTTTTTATTTCATTATATATTTTCATTTTGTAGAAACTTTGGTTCTACTTAATAATTTACATTATAATGTTTGTTAGACTTATTGGATTATATGATAGATAGCATGTGTCATGGTCTCCCAGAAACCTCTGCAACCAAGTAATTATAAGATATTATAAACTAACCATGTCCCTCCTCAGATCTTATAGCTCCAAAATCCCATGACACCACAGAGAGAGAAACACAATTTTGATTGATATATACCTCTTGACTCTCATCTACAAGTCCTGTTCAAAAAGTAAAAACACAATATTCTCTTCATATGTGAGCCTTTTGGGTCAAAAAACACCACCCACCAACATTTCATTTAACTTTATTTGGGAAAATAAATATTGAAATATAATGATAAGTTCTAGGAGAATAATATTCACAGCATTCTTTATTCCAAAGGATAAATCTCTAGGTTTCATGCTTATCTCCATATTATTTTATGCAGAAAACTAGCTTCATTTTACATATAAGAGTTTAAACTATAAGGCCAGGAGGGAAGGTTCATTCCTAGAGGTCTGAGGAAAATACTAAAGATCTTCCCATTTCTTGATTGAATGATGTCTGCAATCCTTGATGAAACATATAAAGAATGCTGATTTCTCAATGCATCTGGCTGGGTGGCTCACTCATTGGAATCCCAATTTATTTAGTCATCCCAAGGCTCTCACTCCCTCCTCTAGGATCTGACCTGTTCTTGGGAGGAGTTGGTGTTTTCAGGGGATCACGAGGTCATGCAATATGTTAGAATGAAGTTTTCTTTGTTCTAACTTGTATTTATTCGGCCTCACTTTCAATACAAGTTAGAACAAGACTTCAGGATGCTCTTCCCAGCACTTCCCAGTCAGGACCCTGAAAAGCTCTTTGGGACTCCCCAGTACATAGGTTCAGTGGTTGTGTTTTCCTAGTCTGGCAATACAGTTGCCTGTGTCTTTCATTTTGCTTTCTCTCTTGCTTTCATAGTATTACTCAAGGAAACACTGTCCTGTAAGAAGGGAGTGTCTTCCTTATTATCCATTGGATCTGACCTGCAAGTTGAGCAGCTGCACACATACTTAATGTCAGAAACACATGTATGTTATCTAGTCTGTAATTAGCGTATCTTTCAACTGCATGATTTTTTATTGCATGGGGGAGGAAGTTGAGAATGCTTTCTTTCAGTGCACACAGCAGTATTAATAGTATTCATAACACTGCTATGTAAAGTTTCCTCTCTGCTCAACTTGTAAGAATTCTTCTTGTGTTGCTTTGTAAAACAAATAGAAAAGAATTGTAAACCAAAAATTATGTGATTATACCTAGTTGCGCAGACTGACTTGGGCAACTCTATTTACCATTGTTGTTTTCTATGGGCTCAAGGTACTCTTTTATACTTTTATTTCACCTTAATGACATTACCATTCATTGAAGAGTTTTTAACTCACACCTTCTCGGTATACAAATTATCCCTTGTCATTTCTAAAATTTGTTAGTCTTTTTAGGTATACATGATAGTAGAGCAAATTTTGATATATTATATATGGAGTAAAACTCATTTTAGTTAACATAACATTCTTGAGGTGTACATGGTGTGGACCTTTCCTGGTGGTGTATTTATATATAAACATTGAAAAGTTGTGTCTGATTAATTCTACTGTCATTTGTATTCCTACTCCCCTTTTCTTCCCTTCAATCAAACTTTGTCTAATCCACTGAATTTCTGTTCTCTCCCCCTCCCTTGTTGAGTGCTTTAGCATCTCTATATATTATGTATTATATGAAATGTCTGTTTCATTCTACTATAATTTCTATCCCCATATTCCTTCCCCTCCCTGTACTCCTCTCTACTTAATCAAAACAACTATTCTTCCCCACCCCCATTGTGAATTAGCATACACTTATTGGAGAGAACATTTGGCCTTTGTGTTTCTGTGGGGGGGGCTTATTTCACTTAGCATGATATTCTTCAACTCTATTTTTTTACCACCAAATGGTATAGTTTCATTCATCTTTACAGCTAAGTAATATTCCATTGGTGGGGGAAATTATATATATATATATATATATATATATATATATATATATAATTTTATTTATCCATTCATCTGTTGAAGGAAACATAGGTTGGTTCTATGGTTTATCTGTTGTGAATCGTGCTGCTATAAACATTGGTGCAGCTGTTTCCCTGTAGTATGCTGTTTTTATGTCCTTTGGGTATACTCCAAAGAGAGGGATAGCTGGGTCAAATGATGTTTCCATTCTGGTTTTTCAAGGCATCTCCATACTGCTTTCCATGGTGGTTGCACCAATTTGGAGTCAATCTCATGAGCAATGTGTGAGTGTTCCTTTTTCCCCAAAACCTCAGCAACATTTATTGTTGCCTGTATTATTAATGATTGCCATTCTGACTGAAGTGAGATAAAATCTTAAAGTAATTTTGATGTATATTTTCCTAATTGCTAGATAGGTGGAATGTTTTTTCATATATTTGTTAATGGATTATATTTCTTCTGTGAAGTGTCTGTTCAGTTACAGAGTCCATTTGTTAATTGTTTTTTGTTATTGTTGTTTATGCTAATTTTGAGTTCTTTATATACCCTAGACATTAGTGCATTTTCAGAATTACGTGTGGTAAAGATTTGTATAAAATCTGTAGGTTCTTTCTTCACATTATTGTTTCTTTTTCTGAGAAGCAGTTTTTTAGTTTGAATCTATCCCCTTGATTTATTCTTGATTTTTAAATTTTGTGCTGTAGGGGTCTTGTTATGGAAGTCAGATTGTGGACCAACATTCACCTCAGATTTTTAAATGGCATCCCAAGTTCATGAATGTTTCAATTTTAGTGTTTCTCTTACTATCTTGCCTTATAGATCTACATGTTCTAAAGAGTCATGAAATGATCTAACTTCACATACATGATTTTCTGATAACTATTATTTTTCTCTATGTACCTGCAGATTATTTAAAATATAAAACTATTTCAGACTTTAAATAAAGCACATAAATGCCTTGTGTAGGAAATATTCCATCAATAGATCAACCTCAAATCTATAATACACACACACACACACACACACACACATATATATATATATATATATATATATATATATATATATATATATATAAGCCTGGATTCAAATGCATGCACATCCAACACAGAGCTTGGCCCATAACAATTACTCTATACTAGTTCTACACTTTAGAACCTCCATGAAAGCTCTTATAAATCCAAAGCCTGAGACTCACTCCCCAGACATTCTTTTTTTGGGGGGTATGATGACCAAGATTGAACTCAGGGGAACTCAACCCCTGAGCCACCTCCCTATCTCTATTTTATGTAGAGACAGAATCCCACTGATCTGCTTAGTAAATTTTTTTTCACTGAGGCTGGCTCTGAAATCATGACCCTCCTTCCTCAGCCTTCCAAGCTGGTGAGATTACAGGCAAATACCACAATGCCCAGCTCCCCAGAGAGCCTTCTTGAACTGGTTGGAACCCACTTGTTCAGTATGTTTTGGCCTAATCCTCACAATTAGAGATGAAATTATTTTCCTCTCTATGAAAAACCATGGCTATAAAGAGATTGGACTCAACAACACCTAATTACACAGCATGTCCACATTACAACAAAGGTGTGGTCTGCAATTCTCCACTTCTCCAATGAGCTTTTCTTGGCTCCACAAAGTTGGAAGAACTGGCCAACCCTCTGCCATGGCTCATTCCAGAAGCCTCCCAGGAGGTGAGTGTGTATTAGAGACAGTATTCCAGGTGGCACGTTGGTGATTAATAGGCTATGCCAGGGAGTAAGGCAGAGCCCAATTCACCAAAGGCACAAAACTTTCATGTGGTGGGTCCAGGATGGGAGCTGCATGAGGGGATACTTTTCCTCCGCCCTTGATGTGTCTTTCCTAACTGTTCATATGCTGAAATACTTGTTCAATGACTTGCACTCTTTTCCTGTTTTATGTTTCCCTCTCATGTGGCTGTGGAGGTCTCATGCTTTGGCAATTATTGTGAGTTTTTCTTCAGTTTTTCAACCTCCCTCATCCCATCCATGTGGAATTTGTGTCTGTGGATATTAGTTTTCATTTTATATATTTCCATTTAGTCCAAGTTTTCAATTACCTCTAGAAAAAATGAATGTTTCATTCATTATCATGCCTGTACTAACCCTTCACATGTTGATAATGTCAGTTATCAAGAGCTATCTTCTGATTTCTACAACTGGAACATAAGTGGGTCTGCTTGAAATGACTGTCCTTTCTTTTGACTCCAGATAATGGGAATCCTTTTTTAATATAGCATTTTAATGCTTTTATGTATATTTTTATACAGTACCCAGAAGACTGAGCCTAATTTTTACATGGTTTTCTCTCAAAGAAGGTGGATTTGATCATGTAGATTTCTTAGAGTGGACTCCAGCTCGGACTCGGCTTGGACTCTGATTAGATTCCAACTTCCTGTGATTTCTACAACATGTGACCTATTGGTCTTTCTCTTATTTTCTTAATTTTAATATTTCACTTAGAGCTTTAGCCACAGGACTGTCACTTTGGAAAGGATGACATACCAAACAATCACTAGCCCCAAGAAGGTGTGATCCATGTGCAAAGTAGGAAAGAGGGGCCCATCACACACTTCAGGGCTTAAGGGAAATTATGTGGGTACCAGGAGTCCCTCACATCAAAGTAGAGGCATTATAAGTTGTGGGACAGTTTTGGACTAATTTGATTTTAGGACCAGAATATGAGTAATTTAAGTTTCCTTATCAGCATGAGAAAATGATCTCAATCAAGATGCTTTTCCAGATGAGTCCAGGAAACTTTAAGAATTTGAAGCCCAGATCTCTTGGATTGCTGTTATCCATCAGAGAAGACAATAAAATTGAGAGAGATGACATGTCCCACTGGGGAAGCCAGAGTTCTGTGTTCTCCAGTGGGAACTTCTTGCCTTTCTACAGACATTAAAATTACAAATCTGCAGAGACAGAACTTAAACACATCCTTTCCATAAAACTTACAAGTGTTTGTGCTCTGCTCAGCTTATTCAGATGACAAAGTACCTCTGTGTCCTCAGATGCAGAGTTAGTGTGGATTCTAAAAAGGGCATTGGAGGAGGAAATTCAGTCTACTAGTGAGGTTTCCCAGTAGCTTCTTTTCTTCTCAAAGCAGCAAACATCTTTAGAAGACAATATCCTCATTGCACCATACAGAACATGGTCCTCTGAGCTCATTAGGATTGTTGGAGCCCAGAGGACCATGTTATTTATGGTGTAATGAGGATATTGTCTTCTAAAGATGTTTGCTTCTTTGAGATCCTTCTCAAATGAGTCAATTTTTCTTATAGGGAATGCCAATTTTACTTCTTCAATTATCTATTTATTAACTTCATGGGACATAACTTGCATATGTCATGTAGAGATTTTAAACACTACTAATTTGTATACTGATTACCAGGGAATTAATAAGTTTTAATATTTTGATTGATAATCTTGCTTTGTTCATCTTCATAATTCATAGAACAATTATTGTTTGAGTAATTGTACATTTTGAAATCTTTAGATGGAAATGAGGTTCTATGTTCAAAACCTCATTTTATAGAATGGAGTATCACATGGTTAAGAACTTTCAGTTGGTAAATGTCAAACAAGGGACCGTGATCAAATGGAATTACATTAAGTCTTTTAGAAAATCAAATAAATGTGCTGGTAAGTTCCAATTCATGGTGGCAAATTATAGGCTTGTGAATATAATTCAGAATAATTTGGAAGAATATTTTTATGTATTAGTACATTCTGTTTTAATCACTAAAAACCTTTTGCAATATCTAATAATGGAAATGTGTAAATTTAATTTTGCTTAGAGGAACATTCTGGACACTTGAAATCCATCCTGCCCTGGTCACTTTCAGATTTTTTTCCAAAATTCAATTTTTTATATCATTAGCATGCACAGATAAATGTGACCCCAAGACACACAGAACAATATAAATCAGGAAAGCTGAAAGCAGAACTTGACTCTTCCATCGCAATATCAGTCAGGGAAAATGGACCCTCCTGCAGGATCCTGTGGGTTTCCCAGTAATGAGAGCTTGGGGTCTGCAGAGAAGTGCTTGGGCTCTCTCATGCCTGAGTATGTCCACACAACAGAGTAGAGGAAAGTGTGGCTGTGGAGTCTCTAATCAAGACCTCCAGAGACCAATCAGGATGCAGGCCTGATTTTTGTGCAGTTACCATGTATATGTACTCAGGCAGTGTCTAAGGAAAATATAGACAGCCACCAATGTAATGTCTGCTAACTGTCCTTGCAGTGAACAAAGAGTGGGACTGCAACACATGGCCTCGTGCCCAGAGTTGTGCTGATGGGGTAAGCAGTTTGCTACTCACACACCTAGCATAGGGAGTGGACTGCCAGGCAGAGGCCATTAACCTACATTAACATACAGGGGTATGCAGTACTCCATGCACTTGTGCCCACAGAGCAGCACCTCTGGGGCTTCTTCTATCTTGACTTTAAAGAACAATCTCTCTTCTAGTTGCTTTTCTCAGGAGAAATTTAAAATAATAGTAATATAAGTATCATACCTGTGTTAACCCTGTGCTGTATTTTCAAACCCTGACAATTTACAAAAGCAACCCATGTTTCTCATATCTACTTCTCACAAAGAGCTGCCATTAAGTCAAGTCATGCCCAGGTTTTGCTCATAGTGTTACTGGAGGGCGTTTTTTGCCGCAGATGGGCTGGGTGATGTGTCGCCCTCTCTGAGGTGTCAGTCATTTCTCCCTAGTGCTATTTAGATATTCCCAGCACACAAAGAGACACAAGTAAGAGGTTTCTGCCTAGGCTGACGTCAGTCCCAAGCCCACTTTCTTTAAGCAAGACCAGTCTCAATTCTCCATCTCCCTTTTGTCTGTTAGTTTATACAAAGAGGACATGGGTAGGGTTGGCTGTAGTGGTGAAGCTGAGCTGTAAGATGAGGACAACCCAAGCTGTAAGTCTGCACATGTGTTGTTAGGGGTGACAAATCCTATTTCCTCTCCCGTTATTAACAGGATGGTGCTCAGATTGCATATGGGAGAAGAGATGCTTCTTCCTCTCACTTTCACCCTGGAATGTGCCCACCCAGAGGGTCCAGATAACCCTAACTTGCAGCAGGGTATCCTTCTCCTGTAATTCTCTCTACTTCTGTCCTGACCACCAGCTCGTGTCCACTGCCTGAGCAGTCCTCACAAGATGGTTGCAACACAGATGATGGTGCATGTATCATACAGCCTCCCCTGACTTTAGTGAGAGCACCATATCTAACATGACTCTTTCTTGGATCCAGATACTAGAGGGAGTCTTTACTATCAGCTCTAAGAAACAAAACTTGTGATTTTTTAAAAAATTTCTTTTTCATGTGTGATCTGGTTTTTCTCATCTCCTCACTTGGCCTTTCCTTCTTCTTACCATATGTGAATTTTTCAAATGTAACCTATTTCAGAAATCTGTGTTAGATTCCCTGTGATTCACATATTCTTCCACACAGAATGCACACTCTAGGGGGCAGCTTGATTTCTCCAGTGCTTAAAGGACATGAGTGCCCAGTACAACAGGGCATCCGTGGACCAAGCTGGAAGTATCACTCCGTAGACCCTTGTTTGAGAGGTGTTTCTCAGATTACCTCCTTGATGTCAGAGAGCTTGTGTTATGTCTCATGATCTCCTGGACTATGTTGTGCCAGGCATAATGTGCACAGCTGGGAAGGTACATAGCTCAGGATTTCAGTCATCTATGAATCATTTCCATTCCCCAGGATGCTTCCTAACAACAATGGAGTCTCAGCAGGGACGTTACTATAGATATTTCTTCACAACACAACCATGGTACATTTACACAATTTTAATCATACTTGATGCACATCATTTAGTGATGATTGTGGTTCAAAACTGGAGCTAGCAGAATGACCAGACTGTGCTTTCTCCTGGCCACTATCTGTATGAAGATTAGTTCTCATTATTGCATGAAATTGTGTCCCTTTCTTTGAAGCATACTATCAGGAAATGGTCTAAGTTCTTCCCAATACTGATACAGAAATTTACCATCAGAAACAATTTTCCAACAGTTTCAAGGCAATGAACCATCCATTCATGAGTTGTTGACTATTACTGCAAATTTATGGCACCTGCACAATCCAGTTTCTATAACTGCAGATTCCTCAGCTACACTGACCTTAAATTCATCCAATGGCCTGGAGACCCACGTGATTAAAACATGTCATTTATTGAGTGTTAGAAAACTTGGATTGTGTAAGATTCAAATGTTTAAAATGAAATAAAGCAGATTCTGTGTGTCACAGAAAAGTGATAGAATGCAGTTTTTGGTTTTAAATTTCACATTTGTTTTTGTTGTTGAAACAAGGTAATTTTAAACCCCTCATCCTTTCTTTTGTACCACAGATATAACCCAGGACACTTAGTCATTAAACTATCTCACCAGCCGTTTTTTACATTGGGGAAAAATCTTGCTAAGTTACTGAACTTTGACCTTGCAATCCTCTGACTCCTGAGCCAATGGGATTGCAGGCATTCCGCTACATCTAAAGCAATTTTTAAGTCATTTTTTACATGATAATATAGATATTTAAGCCTATACTGTATAAAGTATTTATATAATATTTGACTTACATAAAATAAATTCATAAGAATTGGCATATGAGATTTATATATACATCTCACCAAAAATATCTAAGGCCTAGTGATTAAATGTGAACCCTAATATATTTGCAGGGTACCAGGGATTAAACTCATGGGCACTCAAACATTGAGCTACATCTTCACTCCTATTTGTATTTTATTTAGAGACAGCATCTCACCAAGTTGCTCAGGGCCCTGCTGTTGTGGGATTTGAACTCACCATCCTCCTGTCTTAGCCTTACAAAGCACTGGGATTATAGTTTACAGTGTTAAAATTTATATTCTTTTTTCTGGATTTACCATGGGAGACTGTCTTTTTCCAGTGATTTTTTTATATTTCACAAATCCAGTATGTTTGCACTCATATGTTGAAGCTGAGCAAGTTGATCACAAAGAAATACAAAAGAGAAAATCTTTTTATATCAGTTATAAGAGACAGTTGGCAAGGATTGCCCAAAAGGTGGTAAGAGGGATAAGTAACTCTTAGGTATATAGCCCATAATTTGAACTGTATAAGTAATTATTAGACTGTGGACATTCTAAAAAGAGTTCACACGTTTCAAACATCAAAATGATATTTCAGAAGGTAGAAGTTGCACAGATTTGATCACTACACATGTTCAATTAAAATGCTGGATCCTATATGAAGATACAAATTAAAAATTAAACAATAATTAACACTTCAAGTAGCAAAAATAAACAAAGATGGCTGGAAATACAAATCATGACTCAACAATAGCCTTAAATGTTAGTGGCTTAAACACACCAATCAAAAGACATAGGCTAGTAGCCTGGATTAAAAAAAATCCAACCATATTCTGCCCCCAGGAGACTCAGGAAAAGACAGACTGAAGGTGAAAGATTGCGCAAAAAACATACCCCTCACATGAACCTTGAAAGCAAGCAGAGGTCTCCATACTTATATTAAATAAAGTAGACATCAAGCCAAAGTTAATCAAAATAGATAAAGAAGAACATCTCATACTGCTCAAGGGAACCATTTGCCAACAAGACATAACAATTGTAAACATATATGCACCAAACAATGGGGCACCTATGTTCAAACAAACTCTTCTCAAGTTCAAGAGTGAAATTGACCATAACGTGATCTGGGGTGACTTTAACACACCTTTCTCACCACTGGATAGATCTTCCAAACAAAAGTTGAATAAAGAAACTATAGAGCTCAATAACACAATAACTAAATTGACATATATAGAATATATATCACACCGGAGGAGGAAGCTTGGCACCATGCCAGGCCAGAGGGAGGAGGAAAGCTGGCCCCGCCCCCAGCGTTAGTCTGGAGAAAGCCCATCAACCCTTAAAACCCAAAATCAAATTTTTAATCATTTAATTTTAACAGTTTTCCTATTTTGTTTCCATGATCTTTTTTGCATTTTATTTTCACCTTTACAGTTTACTCTGAAGTGAACAATTCTTTTGTTAATACTTTCATTTAGATTATTATTTTCCTATATTTGTGATTTTAACACTGCTCATTGCTACTGTATATAATTTAAATGATTTAATGTTGACCATGACATTATTGAACTAATTCTTATGTTTCATTAGTTTATGGAAATTGCTTAAAAACATTATAAAAATAATAGTATCATCTGCATATGCTATTTGATTTTTGATGAAAATCCTGTTTAATATTCTCAAACAATATTTAGAAGTCAGAAAAGCAAACATTTTTATCTTTTTCTAAAACTAAATTGTGAAACACTTCAGTTAACACATTTAAATATGAAAACAGTTCATAGCTGCCCTTAAGTGGATTGAAAAAGAATTTTTCTCTGGTCATAATTGGCCATAAGTTTTACAGTAATTTTATAAGTGATTTGCCAAAAGGTTTGCTCTATCAAAATGATTTTTGGAAACTTCCCATATGACAATGTCCCTGTTGGTCATGAAGTCCAATCATTCTTCTTGTTGTTGTTCTCAGTTTGCTAGGGGTTTTGAATATCTGGGTCAACATCTATAAAAAGATTGTCTGCAATTTCCATTCTTATGCTGTGTTAGCTGGTATTTCTGGCCTTAAAGAAAGAATTAGTCAATTTTCTTCTACATTTAGACGTGATCATGAATTATGGTTACTGATCCTTATTACATGTTTCATAAAAATCACCCCTGAAGGCTCCTTTTTAAAAATGTGATTACTGTTTGGTTTTTTGGTGGGTCAATTTTTAGAGCTGGGTTTTTGCCCTTTTGGACTCAAATTCCTTAGCCAAAATCCTCTTCTTGCTGTGGTCTCAAGGTAGTCAAGACTAGTTTCATGTGCTCCCATATCAGCATAATTGCAAGTATTTTTTGAGCAGCTGTAAAGTTAAATGTTGATTTGTAGGTCTATTTTACATTTCTTCACATCTGGGTCTACTAATGTATTCTATTGATTTCTGAAGTAATTTTCAAAGTTGATGATTATCTAGCAATTTATCTATATTTGTTGTTTTCCTGGCTTGAGATTTTCTTCACAATTAACATGGAATAATGAGGAAGCATAATGTGGGAAAATGAGAACCTGGCATTTTGCTAATTGATCTCAAGATGCCCCCTGAAGGATGAGTTGTTTTGCACCTTGCTTTGGCTGAGGCTGGCTTTGATTTTGCCATCCCTCTGCCTCAGCCTCCCTAGCTGCTGGAATGACAGGCCTGTGCCACTTTTTTCTTTTCTTTCTTTCCATTTTTTTTTACCTTCAGTGGCCACAGGATAACAGCCTTACACAGATCAAGGCCACCCTGGTTCCTGACAGTCCCCAGGATCCCAGGCAATCCCTGGATCCCAGGCAATGGGATCCTGCCTTCTCCTAAAACCAGAGACCCCCTGCCCAGGTGCGCATCCTTAGTATCAGCTGAATACTCTGCACTTGACAAGAAAAAGAAACAACAAGAAAGACAGACCCTACCTGCTTGTCTTGATGCAAACAGTGTCAATGTGTTTCCAAAGACAGCTCTGGTCTTGTCCCGCCAATTAAGTGGTGCAAAAAGTCACATAATACAGAGAAAACTTCTCATTAAGAGTGGCTCAAGTGTCTCTCTCTTTAAGGAAAAACAATTTGCGTTTGATTGGGAGTCAAGGAAAGACAACTCCATGTTTTCCTAATTTGGTAAATAACTCCATAGACTCCAATGCACTCGGCTCCTATCTGCCTTTGTTAACCATAGAGGCCTCGAGATTACCTGCCCCCTGGCACCCCTGAACCTGCAGATGAATGGGAGGGTCCTATCTTCTCCATGCAGCGCCCTGAACCTCCACCTTCCCACAGACTCCAACACCTTTGGCAGCATCCAATAGGGGAGCGGTTTAGTAAATTCTGGAATGTACCTAAAGACATTTCCTTATCTGACTAAGATGCTATCAAGTTGGATCCATGGTCCTTTTAAGTACTTTTTATCTTTTTCTGTTTTATTCATCCTTTTTAGTTATACATGACCATAGAGCCTATTTGATAAAATTGCCCAAACATAAAATATACCTATATACCTTATTCTCCTTAGTATCCCATTCGTGTGGGTGTGCATGATGGACCGATTCAGTTAGGTATTTTCATATATTTAACTAGGAACATTATGGTTGATTCATGCTACTGTCTTTCCTGTTCTTATCTCCCCTCCCTTCCTGTTGTTCCCCTTTGTCTAATCTACTGAACTTCTCTTCCTGCCCCCTGTTCCTTGTGAGGTAGATATCACATATCAGGGAAAACATGTGACTTTTTGTTTGGGGGGCTTGCCTTATTTTACTTAAGAATGATAATCCCCACATCCATTCATTTACTGGTCAATGTTATGACGTAATTCTTTTTTAAAGCTGAGTAATATTCCACCATATATATATACCACAATTCCTTTATCTACTCATCTGTTGATGGGCATTAATGCTGGCTCCATAGCTTAGGTACTGTGAGTTGTGCTATCATAAACATTGATGTGGCTGTGTCCCTGTAGTATGCTGATTTTATCCTCTTTATGCTGAGGAGTGGGATGACTGAGTCAGATGGTGGTTCCAGTCTGAGTTTCTTAAGGAATCTCCATCCTGCTTTCCAGAGGGGTTGCACCAACGTGTAGATTCTGTAACAAGGTGTGAACATTCCCTGTCCCCCAAATCCTCACCAATTTATTGTTACTGTATTCTTGTTAATTGCTATTCTGACTGGAGTAAAAGAGAAGCTCAGTGCAGTTTTAATTTGCATTTCCCTAATTGCTAGATACAGTGCCTTTTCAGTATTTAATTTTTAAAATATTTTTTCTAGTTGGAGTCGGACCCAATACCTTTAATCTATCCATTTATTTTTCTGTGGTGTTGAAGATGGAACTCAGGGCCTCTCACGTGCTAGGCAAGTGCTCTAAGGCTGAGCTCCAGCCCCAGTCCCCATGTTCAGTATTTTTACTTTTGCTTCACAGTAACAGCAGCCCAGGTATTTGGGGGACCAGTTTTGCTGCATTTGTGAAATGGGAACATTTCTCTTGAAGGAAGACTGACAAGGTCAAAGCACATGCCCAGGTTTCCAGGGATGAGAAGTACCCAGTTGTCTGGACCATGATGAGAAGATTATGTGGGTGAGAACAAGGAAAGAGCAGGGGACACCTTGGGACCAGAACCCCACTTTCCCCAATGAGGGATATTATTCTTGCTGTTAGTTTTCTTAAACAAAATTAAAAATTTTCCTAAGCTACCAGTACCACTAGAAATAGGTCCCTGGATGGAGCTCAGATTTGTCTTGAGAGGCAAGGAGAAGTGAATAACCCACCCAGTGGTTCCAATAACCAACAAGCTAGACCTTGGGCTCCTTGGGGGCAAAATACTGGGTTTTAACCCAATAATTAACAATCCAACAGCACCTGACACCCAATTAACAGGGGATCAGTGGGTGTGAAGGTCTGTGGGTGGCCAGCTGCAGGAGCTTGCCTCTGGGGTGCATTCCTTGCATCTGGGAGGTTTTTCAACACCAATAAGATAAACAAAGTGGCGGGAACACTGGCAAAACCCTGTGCAATATTCTAGCCAGGAAAATTCATGAGCACTTTAAAAGCATCTTAATGTTTACACTCAGTCAAATGTGCCTCAATCCAATTGAAACCATTAGAAAAGAGTTGTCAACATGAAAAGTTTCTGAAATCTGCTGGTTTGTGGATCACTGCAAATCCATATGAGTCCATGGTTAAATACATAAGTAAATATAGAAATCTAATAATGAGCATTTTCTTAAGACTTCTGTCCTGAAAACACTGCCCTATGTGCTTTGATAACTAAATGATCATTTAATCATTCCTCTAGCAACACTTGAGGTCCATAAAGAACTGTGGAACACATCTGGTTGGGACAGCCAAGCTGGGATACCAAGAAGAATGTTACTCTGAACCTCAAAGGAAAAGATTCATAAATCACCAGAATGCAGGAATGCCCACAAAATAATTGAAATTAAACACAAGGGACTGGGGTTTTGGCTCAGTGCCAGAGCACCTGCCTAGTACCTGTGAGCCACTGGGTTCAATCCTCAGCACCACATTAAATAGAAATATATAAAATAAAGGTATACTGTCCAACTAAAAACTATTTTTAAAAATAAAGATCAGATTTATATTAAAAAAGCAACTCCCTGCAATGCAGCGTTTCTCCTAGACAAGCTTCCTGTACCCCCAAATACGAGCATGATGTGAGCAAGGTGAGAAAAATGGGTGAGAAATTACAGAACTCTGATCTGGCCCCATCTCTAGTCTAGCCACACTTAAATGTCCCTCTCCAAATAGCAGCATCTCAGACCACGTATTTGCTGTCTCTCTCTTTAGGGCTTTCTCACATTTTTTTTCCCTTTCTTTCTCCTTGTGGTGCTGGGGATTGAACCTGGGACCTTGTGCATGCAGGGCAAGCACGTTACCAACTTCACTGAATTCAAGGCTCCTTATGTTCTTTCCTTAATGTGTATCTGCTTTTCTAAATAGGTGTATCCATGCACCTGACAAATGAAGTTCTTTTCTGCCATGAAAACCAAGGAACCTACTTTTTCTGAGCTGTTGTCCCTGTCTCTCCCTGGAGTCCCTTCCCATTACACAACCACACACAGCCAGAGTCAGACTTGAGCTTTGGAATTGTGTGGGGTTTTTATTGTTTGGGGTGTGATATCACATATATCACTGGAGGATGGTAACCAGCAGCTATGCACTTTTTTTTTTAATAAGCGAAGGACAAGGTTTGGTAGCCCACATCTGCAAGGCCAGGCATTTGGGAGGCTGCTTCAGGAGGATATCAAGTCAGAGGCCACAGTTGGCCTCTTAGCAAGACCCTGCCTCAAAATAAAATATTCAAAGTTCTGATATTGGGTGAGTCTTCATGAACAATGAAGGGTCAGAGTTCCTGTTTCAACAGTCTCCCCTTAGGATGCTGTGTGTAGGTGTGAGACTGTTACCTTCCAACAGTACCTACAGCAGTTGCTGGTGTCCACCTGTATTAATAAATAGATCAAATGAAGTGAGTAAATAAGTAAAGCAATAAAAGATCTGACACTGTAGCTGGTTGTGATCCCAGGGATATGGAGGTTATGTTGTGTTTCTTGGCTCTTGTGTTCTTGCAAGAGAGAATTTTATAATACATAAAATGTAATCAAAGTAGAGCAAAGCTCATTGGCCTAGAAATCAATGTCAAGAAATGGGGAGGAAATCAGTGAGGCTTCTCTGACATCTCTAGGCCTCACACCCCTTTGATCCTGAAGTTTATGGGAGATGCTGTGGGTGATTCCAGAATTCTGCCCATGGACCAATTCCTACTCTTAACTGGCAGTAGGAAGACATCGTATTTATAGGTTCCTACTCCACATGGTCTTGTCCAGAGACACCAAAGCAAAACCCGAGTGTGTAAGTGTCTGTGTGTGTTTGAATTTTAGTAGAATAAAAATTTTATTATGGCAGCTGTTATGAAGACAAACAACAACAAGTGTTGGTGAGGATGTGGGGAAAACAGTACACTCATACACTGCTGGTGGGACTGGAAATTGGTGCAGCCAATATGGAAAGTAGGTTGGAGATTCCTTGGAAATCTGAGAATGGAACCACCATTTTACCCAGATATCCTGTGGAGCCAACATAGATGCTCTTCAGTGGATGAATGGATAAAAAAAAATGTGTTATGTATACACAATGGAATTTTATTCAGCAATAAAAGAATAAAATCATGTGTGTGGGGGGGAGATTATGATCTTGTTCTCTTGGTTTCTGACTCTTAAGGAATAGAGTTTTCCTGAGATAATCACCAGTATCTTTGCCTTTGTCAAAGGGGTTTGCAACTTACTTCTGTTTCTTGCTTTCTAACTTTTGTGGTTTTCCAATATGAGGTATGAAGTAGAAGTGGATTTTAAGTGGATATTTTAATGCAGGAGTCCACTAATTACTATTAGAAGCAACAGATGAGCTTAGAATAGTAATAAAATTCAATATCATCAGTTATTTATGTGCATAAGAAAAAAAGCAAACATAAAATTAAAGACAGTTCTAATGACCCTAATATCAAAAGCAAAATACTTGGTAATTTTTCAAGAAATGTGAACACTTGAACATTTAACATGGCTTGTTTTTAGAAAATATACCATTATCCCTAAGCCACCTTCTTTTTTTGTGGGGACGTAAACTCATAGAAAAAATATAGGAATTGAAAACTTTCCCCTGTGATCCTGAGGACAGGACTTTTGTATGGTCTACCAATGAGCTCTATCATCATCCCATTCTTATTTTTCTTTGAGATATGGTCTTGCCAAGTTAGTGAGGCTAGATTCAAACTTGTGACCCTCAAGGCTGGACTTCCAGGGCAGCTTGGGTTACATGCATGTGCCATCACAACCCTGGTAGGGATTAGTCTTTTTTGTTTTCTTTAGTTGTAGTGGACAGAATGACTTATTTTATATATTTATTTTTATATGGTGCTGAGGATTGAACCCAGTGCCTCACATGTGCTAGGCAGGTGCTCTAACCCTGACCCCAGACCCAGGGATTAAATCCTTGACTTTAATCTTATAGGTTGGCTCAGGATAATATCTAGGTTTGCAAACATGTATAATGTCCCCATTTTGTGAGTAGAAGGTAGAGACCACAATGAGAGAAAATGTCTATCCTTATCCTTGGAAGAGGGAACATCAAATGTGGATTCACCTGCAACTTACTATTTGAGGATTGCCCAGATATTAACAATATAAGCAAAAGAGACATTAGGTCAAGGCTCTGAGGGAGGGGGACTAGGTATTTCAAATTGTGAGTCATCAGACTGAGAAATACAATGCTAAGCTACCTGGGTATGGAGAATAGGGTCCCTCACATTTAACTGTTGGATCACAGAAGATATATAAGAAAATAAACCAAACTGGGTACATTTTAAAAAGATGATCATGGGTAGGACTTAGTCAGAAGTCATCATTATCACACTCCACCCACATGCCCACACACATTACTTCCCTTTTACCTCTTCCTCACTTTATCAGTCAAGCCAACATCCACTCCTCATGGTGCATCCATATGAAGAGAAAGGACTGAGCCACAGTACCCTGGATATCACAATGGGCACATCTTTGCCTAGCTTATGGCAGAAACTAGGAAAAGAACAGCAGAGTTCAGGAACATCTCTGGCTCTTTTCTCTCACAAACAAATAACTAAAGATTTCAATTATTAATGGATGGATGAAGTGAACTTGGGAGTATTGGGCCAAATATTTCAGACTCTGAAAATAAAAATGTTCATCAGCCTAATGTCTTATTTCTTTTTTTAACTTTGTTTTTGTTTTAATGCTGTGGATTGAGCCCAGGGGCACTCAACCTCTCAGCAATATTCCTGATCTTTTTTGTAATTTAGTTAGAGACAGGGTTTCACTGAATTGCTTACTCCTTTCCTAAGTTGTTGAGGCTGGCTTTGTATCAGCCTCCAGAGACACTGAGATTACAGTCATGCGCCACAAAACCTTGCTAAGGTTTTATTCCATTATTTGCACTAGAGCAGTTTTTCATGTAATATAACCTACTGAATGCTCTCAAAATATTGCACTTTGTGAAAAACTCAAAGACAGAGCTTATTAATTTTATATTAACAAACTTAAATGATATGATTTTTCTTATGCCTTGGCTTCTTTTCACTTGATAAAATCAGGCTAGGACATAGTTTTCTAGTATTTTTATTCTTTTTTTTGGGGGGGTATACTAGGGATAGGTCCCAGTATCACTCAACCACAAAGCCACTTCCCCAGTCATGTTTATTTATTTTTTTTTAGAAACAGGGTCTCACTGACTTGTATAGGTCCCTATTAATTTGCTGAGTCTGTCTTTGAACTCGTGAATTTCCTGCCTCAGCATCCCAAGCGATTGGGATTGCAGGTATGTGCCCCCACTCCCAGTTTCTTCATTCTTTTGTAGTTTTTGCTTTCTTTTGTTACATAATTTCAAGTTGAATAACAGTATGTTTAACAATACAGATATAGAGAAAAGCCAGTGATGTAGGTAAGCAATTGAACATATCCACCAGAAAGTATATTATATATTCACCATGGAGTATTACTCAGCCATCTATACAAACTCCTCTAACGGTGAGCAAAATAGATGAAATTGGTTGATGTCATGCTAAGAGAAGAAATACACAATAGTGTCACATCTCATATGTTAACTAATATAATATCATGTGCAAGAATAATAGTGATTAGTATGGCTGAGGAGTGTGTGAGGGGCATCAAAGGCAGAAGAGGGTGTTTGGATATTATGAATACATGTATCTGCATATATATAAACATCACACTGAATCTCATAAGTATGTGCAATTGCTATGTGATGATAAAACCCATTATCTCTCATAATTTACAAATTCTGCACTAAGAACCCAATCCTGCTGTCTTTTGGAATTTCCAGTATATAATGCGATATTATTGATGATGCTCCCTGATAACAACCTGGTTCTCCCTACACATCCATTCTATTTTCTTCCAGGCTCTGAACATAGAGTATACAATATATTTCTGCATCTGGAATCATCTCTTATCCTAAAGTCCTCCAGCTTATCTGTGTTATTGGAGAATAATCTTTTGTTTCTGGGGTTTGGACCCAGGGTTGCCTTACCTGTGATAGAGACACACCATCATTATTTTTTTCAGTCTTAAGACAGAATGTTACCAAACTACTAAGGCTAACCTTCAAATTTTGGCAACACTGCCATACACACCATCCTTATTTTAAAGTTGAGTAATAAGTGAGTTGTGGAGGCACATTTCTTTTGTCATGCTAGGGACTCGAAAGGCTGAGGGAGGAGAATCACTATCTTGGAGCCAGCTTCACATTTTCGTGACACCCACTGCACCTTAAAAGCCTTGTCTCAAAATAATTTTTAAAAAATTGAAAAGGTCATATATGTATGTTGATACATTTGTGTGTAAACACAATGATAAATCTCTCTTTCACTATTATCTGTAATATATCATAGGTTCTTCTTCCTGAGTTACTCTTTGGATATTTAGGTTGTGATATATTGCAGTTAACTTGGGAGGGTAGATATTCCTAAAGATGGATTTTATTTTCTTCAATTGTTGAAGTGGTTAATGTCAGTTGTCCATTTGAGTGGATTGAGATACCCAAAGAATTGGTGTGGAAGATCTCTGCAGGTGTCTGTGAATGTGCTTCCAGAAGGCTGAGGCAGAAAGCATGGGGAATACCTGTAATGAACATATATATTGGTGTTCAATAGGTTTGATTTAAAAAAAAAGCAAAAGAAGCACTCACTCACTTATGCTGTAAGCTTCTTGAAGTCCCCTTTGGTGACTTGCACCATTGGCTATACCGAGGTCTTTTTAAAAAAATTTATTTGTTTTACTTAGTTATCCATAACAGTATGATGCATTTATATACTTTGATACATCATACATAGATGGGATATAATTTCTCATTTTTCTGAATATACATATTGTAGAATCCCATAGGTTATACAGTCACATACATAAATAAAGTACTAATGTCTGTTTCATTCTCTTTCTTATTCCCACATCCCTTGCCTTCTCCTTCCTTCACTTTCCTCTACCTAATGTAAGTTAATGCTATTCTTTTTTTCTCTTGCATTACAATTCTTAATACACATATACATCACAATTTTGTATCTTTTTCATGTAATGTATGTTGCCACCCAATTCAAGTCTTCATACATGTACTTTGGATGATGTTGTCCATTACATTCTACCATCCTTGCTAATCCCCATCCCCATCCCTTTTCCTCCCACCCCTATGCCCTACCTAGAATTCATCTATTCATCTTATGCTCCACTATGAGTCAGCCCCCTTATGTCAGGGAAATATTCAGCATTTGTCTTTAGAGGGGGGGGATTGGTAACTTCACTAATCATTATCTTCTCCAACTCTATCCATTTACATGAAAATGCCATGATTTTATTCTTTTATTGCTGAGTAAAATTCCATTGTGTATATATGCCACATTTTTTATCTATTCATCCACTGAAGGGATTCTGTGTTGGCTCCATAGTTTAGCTATTGTGAATTGTGGTGCCATAAACATTGATCTGGCTGTGTCCCTGTAGTATGCTGTTTTAAAAACTTTGTGCTTAGACTGAGGAGAGGGATAGGTGGGTCAAATTGAGGTTCCATTCCCATATTTCCAAGGAATCTCCATACTACTTTCCAAATTGGCTGCACCAATTTGCAGTCCCACCAGCAATGTCTGAGTGTACCTTTTCCCCACATCCTCACCAACACTTATTGTTGTTTGTTTTTCATAATTGCTGCCATTCTGATGGAGTTAGATGAAATCTTAGAGTAGTTTTGTTTTGCATTTCTCTGATTCCTAGAGATGATGAGCATTTTTTATATATTTATTAATTGTATATCCTCTCCTGAGAAGTATCTGTTCAGGTCCTTAGCCCACTTGTTGACCAGGTTATTTGTTTTTTCATCTACCAGGATCATTTAAAAACTCTAATCTGGACCAGAGCTGCTTCATTTGCTTCCTCATATTATAAAGCTTACAGCTTCTTGGACTGAGCTGTTACCAGTTTCCCAGTGTTGCCATCCTGTAGGCAAACATTTGGTGACTGTTCCTCTCATGATTATGTGAGTAAACATAATAAGCTCCCTTCTGTATACACATGTACATTTTGTGTGTATTCTATTTTTCTGAAGAATCATAAATATACAGACATATTCTCAAGGTCTATGTCATATTGCATCTCTAGTTACAATTTTTTGAAAAAAACCTTTATACTTTTTTTAATGTCTATTCAAATTTATATCCCTAGCAAGGATGTCCAAATGTTTCCTTTTCTGCATATCCACTGCAGTATGTGTTACCTACCAACATTTTGAGGATTGAGTCCACAAGTGTGTGGTTATATCTCATTGTGATATAACCTGAAAGCATAAAAATTCCAGAAGAAAAAGAGAATTATTTTTGCCATTGGTGTTGGCAATGGTTTTAGATAGAATATGCAGAGACTGTACAAGGAAAAACAGCTGAGACTATATAAAGCTAAAAATGCTTCTATACAGCAAAGGAATCAATCAATGAAATGTAAAAGTAGACTGGGTTAAATAAAACCATTTCTAGCCCCATGTCTGAAAAAGCTCAACATCCAAAATATAAGAAACTTACACAACTCACCAAAATTTATTATAAACCCCTCATAACCTAATTTAAATATGGTAAAATACTTAAATTCTGCCCTAAAAAGTAAACAAGTGTTTAAGGACATATGAAAGTTACTCAAGATCACATATTAGGCTACATAAAATGATAATTTAGCTTTTCTGCTTTATTTGTCTCACAGGATTATGGGTGCACACTCTCCATCCTTCACGGGGCATCTTGAGATCAGTTAGCAAAATGTCAGGTTTTCATTTTCCCACATTATGCTTCCTCATTATTCCATGTTAATTGCCAAGAAAATCTCGAGTCTGGAAAACAACAAAATATAGATAAATTGCTAGATAATCATCAACTTTGAAAATTACTTCAGAAATCAATAAATACATTAGTAGACCCAGATGTGAAGAAATATAAAATAGACCTACAAATCAACATTTAACTTTACAGGTGCTCATAATAATACTTGCAGTTATGCTGATATGGGAGCAGATGCCACTAGTCTTCACTACCTCAAGGCCACAGCAGGAGGAGGACTTAGGCTAAGGAATTTGTGGCCAACCTGGCAACCAGCTCTAAAAATTGACCCACTAAAAAAACCAAACAGTAATTACATTTTTAAAAGGTGCCTTCACAGGTGATTTCTACGAAACATGTAATAAGGATCAGTAACAATAATTCATGATCACTTCTAAATGTAGAAGAAGAAAACTGACTAATTCTGTAAGACCAGAATTACTAGATAACACAGCATAAGAATAGAAATTGCAGACCATCTTCCTATAGATGTTGACCCAGATATTCAAAACCCCTAGCAAACTAAGAACAACAACAAAAAGTATTATTGGACTTCATGACCAAGAGGGACATTGTCATATGGTAAGTTTCCAAAAATCATTTTGGTAAAGCAAACCTTTTGGCAAATCACTTACCAAATTATTGTAAAACCTATGGCCAATTATGACCAGGGGAAAATTCTTTTTAAATCCACTTAACTGCAGCTATGAAATGTTTTCATACTTAATGGTGTGAACTGAAGTATTTATCAATTTATTTTTAGAAAAAGAAAAAAAATGTATGCTTTTCTAACTTCTAAATATTGTTTGAGAATATTAAATGGGATTGTATACATCAAAAATCAAATAGCATATGCAGATTATACTATTATTTCTATAATGTTTCTAAGCAATATCCATGAACTAATGAAACAAAAGAATTAGTTCAATAATGTCATGGGTAAAATGGTCAACATTAAAACATTTAAATTATATACAGTAGCAATGAGCAATGTTAAAATCGAGGCACAATCCATTCACAAATATAGGGAAAATAATCTAAATGAATGTATTATCAAAATAACTGTTCACTGCAAAGTAAAAAGTAAAGGTGAAAGTAAAATGCAAAAAAGATCATGGAAACAAAATGTGAAAACTGTTAATATTCAATGATTAAAAGTTTGATTTGTGGTTTTAAGGGCCAATAGGCTTCCTCCAGACTAGTGCGTGGGGTGGGGCCAGGCTTCCTCCTCAGGTCTGGCCTGGCGTGGTGCCAGGTTTCCTCCTCGGGTCTGATATGTATTCTATATATGTGAGTTAAGTTATCAATTGAGTTATTGAGCTCTATAGTTTATTTATTCAACTTTTGTTTGGAAGATCTATCCAGTGGTGAGAGAGGTGTGTTAAAGTCACCCTAGATCACGTTGTGGTCAATTTGACTCTTGAACTTGAGAAGAGTTTGTTTGAACATAGGTGCCCCGTTGTTTGGGGCATATATATTTATGATTGTTATGTCTTGTTGGCGTATGGTTCCCCTGAGCAGTATGAGATGTTCTTTATCTATTTTGATTAACTTTGGCTTGAAGTCTACTTTATTTAATATAAGTATGGAGACCCCTGCTTGCTTTCAAGGTTCATGTGAGGGGTATGTTTTTTCCCAATCTTTCACCTTCAGTCTGTCTTTTTCTGAGTCTCCTGGAGGCAGAATATTGGATTTTTTTAAATCCAGGCTACTAGCCTATGTCTTTTGATTGGTGTGTTTAAGTCAAAAATATTTAAGGGTATTATAGAGTTATGGTTTGTATTTCCAGCCATCTTTGTTTATTTTTGCTACTTGACGTGAAGTGTTAATTATTTTTTTAATTTTTAATTTGTATCTACATATAGGATCCAGCATTTTAATTAAACATGGGTAGTGATCAAAACAGTGCAATTTCTACCTTCTAAAATATCATTTTGATATTTGAAACCTGTGAATTCTTCTTAGAATGTTCAGAGTCTAATAATTACTTATACAATTCAAACTATGGGCTATAAAACCCTCTTAACTGCTTTTTGGCACTCCTTGCCAACTGTCTCTTGAAACAGATATAAAAAGCTTTTCTCTTTTGTGATTCTTTGTGATCAACTTTTTCAGCTTCAACATATGAGTGCAAACATACAGGATTTGTGAAATATGAAAAATCACTAGAAAAAGACAGTCTCCCATGGTAAATCCGGAAAAAAAGAATATACCTTTAAAAATTGTAGACTATAATCCCAGTGCCTTGTGAGGCTAAGACAGTAGAATGATGAGTTCAAATCCAGCAACAGCAAGGCCCTGAGCAACATGGTGAGATGCTGTCTCTAAATAAAATATAAAATAGGAGTGAGGATGTGGCTCACTGGTTGAGTGCCCCTGAGTTTAATCACTGGTACCCCCCAAATATTTTAGGGTTCACATTTAATCACTAGGCCTTAGTTATTTTTGAAAGATCTATATATATAAATGTCATATGCCAATTCTTATGAATTTATTTTATGTAAGTCAAATATTATATAAATATTTTTATACTATAAGCTTAAATTGATCTATATTATCATGTAAACAATAACTTAAAAATTGTTTTAGGTGAAGCTGAATGCCTGCAATCGCGTTGGCTCAGGAGTCAGAGGATTGCAAGGCCAAAGTTCAGTAACTTAGAAAGATTTTTCCCCAATATAAAAAATGGCTGGTGAGATAGATTAATGACTAAGTGCCCTACGTTCAATCTGTGGTACAAAGGAAAGGATGAGGGGTTTAAAATTGCCTTGTCTCACCAACAAAAACAAATGTGAAATTTAAAACCAAAAACTGCATTCTATCACTTTTCTGTGACACACAGAATCTGCTTTAATTCATTTTAAACATTTGAATCTTACACAATCCAAGTTTTCTAACACTCAATAAATGACATGTTTTAATCAAGCGGGTCTCCAGGCCATTGGATGAATTTAAGTTCAGTGTAGCTGAGGAATCTGCAGTTATACAAACTGGAGTGTGCAGGTGCCATGAATTTGCAGTAATAGTCAAGATCTCATGGATGGATTGTTCATTGCATTGAAACTGTTGAAAAATTTTTTTCTGATGGTAAATTTATATATCAGTATTGGGAAAAACTTAGACCATTTCCTGATAGTATGCTTCAAAGAAAGGGACAGAATTTCATGCAATAAAGAGGAGAACTAATATCCATACAGGTAGTGGCCAGGAGAAAGCACAGTCTGGTCATTCTGCTAGCTCCAGTTTTGAATTACAATCATCACTAAATGATACCCATCAAGTATATATGGTTAAAATTGTGTAAATGCACCATGGTAGTGTTGTGAAGAAATATCTATAGCAATGTCCCTTCTGAGGCTCCATTGTTGTTAGGAAGCATCCTGGAGAATGGGAATGATTTATAGATGACTGAAATCCTGAGCTATGTACCTTCCCAGCTGTGCACATTAAGCCTGGCACAACATATTACAGGAGATCATGAGACATAACACAAGCTCTCTGACATCAAGGAGGTAATCTGAGAAACACCCCTCAAACTAGGGTCTATGGAGTGATGCTTTGAGCTTGGTCCAGTGATGCCCTATTGTACTTGGCATTCATGTCCTTTATGCACTGGAGAAATCAAGCTGCCCCCCAGAGTGGGCATTCTGTGTGGAAGGATATGTAAATCACAGGGAATCTAACACAGATTTCTGAAATAGGTTACATTTGAAGAATTCACATATGGTAAGAAGAAGGAAATTCCAAGGGAGGAGATGAGAAAAAACAGATCACACATGAAAAGCAAATTCCCCCCCCCCCAAAAAAATCAGAAGTTTTGTTTGTTAGAGCTGATAGTAAAGAATCCCTTTAATATCTGGATCCAGAAAGGAGTCATGTTAGACATGGTGCTGTCACTAAAGTCAGGGGAGGCTGTGTGATACATGCACCATCATCTGTGTTGCAACCATCTACTGAGGACTGCTCAGGCAGTGGACACGAGCTGATGGTCAGGACAGAAGTAGAGAGAATTACAGGAAAAAAACACCCCACTGCAGGTTAGAGTTATCTGGACCCTCTGGGTGGGTAAATTCCATGGTGAAAGTGAGAGGAAGAAACATCTCTTTTCCCATATGCAATCTGAGAACCATCCTGTTCACAATGGGTGAGGAAATAGGATCTGTCACCCCTAATAACACATATGCAGGCTTAAAGCTTGGGGTTTAAGTCTGCATATGTGAAGCTCAGCTTCACCACTACAGCCAACCCTCCCCATATCCTCTTGGTATTTCACTAATGTAAAAACAGACAAAAGGGAGATGGAGAATTGAGACTGGTCTTTCTTCAAGCAAGTGGGCTTGGGACTAATGTCAGCCTAGGCAGAAACCCCTTACATGTGGCTCTTTGTGTGCTGGGAATCTATGAAGAGCACTAGGGAGAAACGACTGACATAGCAGAGAGGGCAGCACCATCACACAGCACCTCTGCTGCAAAACACACCCTCCAGTAACATGATGAGCAAACCCTGGGAAATACTTGACTAAATGAATGGCAGCTCTTTGTGAGAAGTAGATATGAGAACCATGGCTTGCTTTTAAAAATTGTCAGTGTTTTAAAATACAGCTCAGGATTCACACTTACATCTATACTATTTATATTACTATCATTTTAAATTTCTCCTGAGAAAAGCAACTAGAAGAGAAATTGTTCTTTAAAGTCAAGAAAGAAGAAGCCCCAGAGGTGCTGCTCTGTGGGGACAAGTGCTTGGAGTACTGCAGACAGGGTATAGGTTAATGGTGTCTGCGTGGCAGGACACTCCCCATGCTAGGCGTGTGACTGGCAAACTGCTTACCCCATCAGCACAGCTCTGGGCTCGAGGCCATGTGTTGTGCACCGACTCTTTGATTGTTTACCGCAAGGACAGTTAGCAGACATTGCATTGGTGGCTGTCTATATTTTGCTTAGGCACTGCCTGCGTACATTTACATAGTAACTGCACAATAAAATCCGGCCTGATTCCTGACTGGTCTCTGGAGGACTTGATTAGAGACCCCACAGCCACAATATCCTCTACCCTGCACTGTGGACTTCCTCAGGGATGAGAGAGCCCATGCACTTCTCTGCAGACCCCAATCTCTCATTACTTGGAAACCCACACGCTCCTGCAGGAGGGTCTGTTTTCCCTGACTGATGTTGTGATGGAAGAATCAAGTTCTCCTGTCACCTTTTCCACTTTATCTTGTTCTGTGTGTCTTAAGGTCACATTTATCTGTGCATGCTAATGACATGAGAAATTGAATTTTGGAAAAAAATTTGAAAGTGACCAGGAGAGGATGGATTTAAAGTGTCCTGAATGTTCCTCTAAGCAAAATTGAATTCACACATTTTCAATATTAGATATTACAGAAGGTTTTTAGTGATTAAAACAGAATGGACTAATACATAAAAATATTTTTCCAAATTCTTGTGAATTATATTCATAAGCCTATAATTTGGCACCATGAATTAGAACTTACAGCACATTTATTAGATTTTCTAAAATATTTAATTTACTTCCTTCTGATCACGGTCCCTTGTTTGATATTTACCAACTGAAAGTTCTTAACCATGTGATACTCCATTCTATAAAATGAGGTTTTAAACATAGAACCTCATTTCCCTCTAAAGATTTCAAAATGTACAATTATTCAAACAATAATTGTTCTATGAGTTATGAAGATGACCAAAGCAAGATTACCAATCAAAATATTAAAACTTATTAATTTCCTGGTAATAAGTATTCAAATTGTAGTGTTTAAAATATCTATATGACATACCATATGTAAGTTATGTCCCATGAAGTTATTAAGTTGAAAAATGAAGAAGTAAAATTGACATTCCCTATAAGAAAAATTGACTCATTTTAGCAGGATCTCAAAGAAGCAAACATCTTTAGAAGACAATATTTTCATTACACCATACAGAACATGGTCCTCTGGGCTCCATCAGTTCTAATAAGCCCAGAGGACCATGTTCTATATGGTGCAATGAGGATACTTTCTTCTAAAGATGTTTGCTTCTTTGAGAAGCAAAGAAGCTACTGGGAAAGCTCATTAGTACACTGAATTTCCTCCTCCAATGCCCTTTTTAGAATCCACACTAACTCTGCATCTGAGGACACAGAGGTACTTTGTCATCTGAATAAGCTGAGTAGAGCACAAACACTTGTAAGTTTTATGGAAAGGATGTGTTTAAGGTCTGTCTCTGCAGATTTGTAATTTTAATGTCTGTGGAAAGGCAAAAAGTTCCCACTGGAGAACACAAAATTGTGGCTTCCCCAGTGGGACATGTCAACTCTCTCAATTTTATTGTCTTCTCTGATGAATAACAGCAATCCAAGAGATCTGAGCTTCAAACTCTTAAAGTTTCCTGGACTCATCTGGAAAAGGATCTTGATTGAGATCATTTTCTCATGTTGATAAGGAAACTTAAATTACTCAAATTCTGGTCCTAAAATCAAATTAGTCCAAACACGTCCCACAAATTATAATGCCTCTACTTTGATGTGAGGGACTCCTGGCAACCCCATAATTTCCCTGAAGCCCTGAAGTGTATGGTGGGCCCCTCTTTCCTAGTTTGCACATGGAGCACACCTTCTTGGGGGTAGTGATGGTTTGGTATGTCATGCTTTCCAAAGTGACAGTCCTGTGGCTCAAGCTCTAAGTGAAATATTAAAATTAAGAAAAGAAGAGGAAGACCTATAGGTCACATGTTGTAGAAATCACAGGCAGATGGAATCTAGTCAGAGCTGAGGCAGAGTCTGAGCTGGAGTCCACTCTAAGAAACCTTCCTGATCAACTCCACCTTCTCTGAGAGAAAACCATGTAAAAAGCAGGCTCAGTCTCCTGGGTACTGTATATAAATATACATAAAAGCATTAACATGATATATTAAAAAAGGATTCCTATTATCTGGAGTCTAAAGAAAGGACAGTCATTTCAATCAGACCCACTTATGTTCTAGTTGTAGAAATCAGAAAAGATACTTCTTGAACACTGCCATTATCAACATGTGAAGGGTTAGTAGAAGCATGATAATAAATTAAACATTTATTTATTCTAGAGGTAATAGAAATTTGGACTAAATGGAAATATATACAATGAAAACTAATATCCACAGACACAAATTCCACATGGATGGGATGAGGGAGGTTGGAAAACTGAAGAAGAAAGTCACAATAATTGCCAAAGCATGAGACCTCCAAAGCCACATGAGAGGGAAACATAAAACAGGAAAAGGGTGCAAGTCATTGAACAAGTATTTCAGCATATGAACAGTTAGGAAAGACACATCAAGGGTGGAGGAAAAGAATCCCTTCATGCAGCCCCCATCCTGGACCAGACACATGAAAGTTTTGTGCCTTTGGTGAATTGGGCTCTGTGTTACTCCCTGGCATAGCCCATTAGTCACCAATGTGCCACCAGGAATACTGTCCCTCATATACACTCACTTCCTTGGAGGCTTCTGAATGAGCCATGGCAGAAGCTAGGACAGTACTCTCAACTTTGTGGAGCCAAGAAGAGCTCTTTAAGGAGGTGGAGAATTGCAGACCACACTTTTGTTGTAATGTGGACATGCTGTGTAATTAGGTGTTGTTGAGTCCAATCTGTTTGTAGCCATGATTTTATCTCTTTGTAGCCATCATTTTTCATAGAGAGGAAAATAATTTTATCTCTAATTTTGAGGATTAGGCCAAAACATACTGAACAAGTGGGTTCCAACCATTTAAAAAAGGCTCTCTGGGGAGCTGGGCATGGTGGTATTTGCCTGTAATAGCAGCAGCTTGGAAGGCTGAGGAAAAAGGGTCATGAGTTCAGAGCCAGCCTCTGTGAAAAAAATTTACTAAGCAGATCAGTGAGATCCTGTCTCTACATAAAATAAGGATAGGGATGTGGCTCAGGGTTTGAGTGCCCCTGAGTTCAATCTTCATCATTGTACCCCTCCCCCCCAAAAAAGAAGAATGTCTGGGGAGTGAGTCTCAGGCTTTGGGTGTATAAGAGCTTTCATGGAGGTAGATCTAGTATAGAATAAGTGTTATGTGCCAAGCTCTGAGTTGGATGTGCATTCATTTGAATCCAGGCTTTTATATATATATATATATATATTATAGATTTGATGTTGATCTATTGATGGAATATTTCCTACACAAGTCATGGATGTGCTTTATTTAAAGTCTGAAATAATAGATTTATATTTTAAGCCATCTGCAGCTACATATTGAAAAATAACAGTCATCAGAAAATCATGTATGTGAAGCTAGATCATTTCATGTCTCTTTAGAACATGTAGATTTATAAGGCAAGATATGAAGACAAACAATAAAAGTGAAACATTCATGAACATGGGATGCCATTTAAAAATCTGAGGTGAATGTAGGTCCACAATCTGACTTCCATAACAAGACACCTACAGCACAAAAATTAAAAATCAAGAATAAATAAAGGGGATAGATTCAAACTAAAAAGCTGCTTCTTAGCAAAAGGAACAATAATGTGAAGAAAGAACCTACAGATTTTATACAAATCACTTCAGTCAGAATGGCAATCATTAATAATACAGGCAACCATAAATGTTGGTGAGGATGTGGGTGAAAAGGAACACTCACACATTGCTCATGAGATTGACTCCAAATTGGTGCAACCACCATGCAAAGCAGTATGGAGATGCCTTGAAAAACCAGAATGGAAACATCATTTGACCCAGGTATCCCTCCCTTTGAACTATACCCAAAGGACTTAAAAACAGCATGCTACAGGGAAACGTGTGCACCAATGTTTATACCAGCACAATTCAAAATAGATAAAACATAGAACCAATCTATGTTTCCTTCAACAGATGAATGGATAAATAAAATGTGATATATATATATATATATATATATATATATCTTTCCCCCCACCAATGGAATATTACTTAGCTTTAAAGATGAATGAAACTATGCCATTTGGTTGTAAAACTATAGAGGTGAAGAATATCATGCAAAGTGAAATAAGCCACCGCCCCACCACACAAACACAAAGACCAAATGTTCTCTCCAATTAGTGTATGCTAATTCACAATGGGGGTGGGGAAGAATAGTTGTTTTGATTAAGTAGAGAGGAGTGCAGGGAGGGGAAGGAATATGGGGATAGAAATGATAGTAGAATGAAACAGACATTACATATAATACATAATATATAGAGATGCTAAAGCACTCCACAAGGGAGGGGGAGAGAATAGAAATTCAGTGCATTGAAGGGAAGAAAAGGGAAATAGGAATACAAATGACAGTAGAATGAATCAAACACGACTTTTCAATGTTTATATATAAATACACCACCAGGGAAGGTCCACACCATGTACTCCTCAAGAATGTTATAATAACTAAATGAGTTTTACTCCATGTATAATATGTCAAAATTTGCTCTTCTATCATGTATACCTAAAAGACTAATAAATTCTAGAAATGATGAGGGATAATTTGTATACTGAGAAGGTTTGTGAGTTAAAAACTCTTCAATGAGTGGTAATGTCATTAAGGTTAAATAAAAGTATAAAAGAGTACCTTGAGCCCATACAAAAAAACAATGGTAAATAGAGTTGCCCAAGTCAGTCTGCAGAACTATCAAATACCACAAAATTTTTGGTTTACAACCCTTTTATATTTGTTTTACAAAGCAGCATAAGAACAATACTAACAAGTTGAGCAGAGAGGAAATATTACATAGCAGTGTTAAGAATACTATTAAGAGTGCTGTGTGCACTCAAAGCATTCTCAATTTCTTTCCTCATGCAATAAAAAATCATGCAGTTGAAAGATACACTACTTACTGATTAGATGACACATACATGTGTTTGTGACATTCAGTATGTGGGCAGCTGCTCAACTTCGCAGGTCAGATCAAATAGATAAGGAAGACAATCTCTTCACACCAGACAGTGTTTCCTTGAGTAATACCATGAAAGCAAGAGAGAAAGCAAAAGTGAAAGACACAGGCAACTGTATTGCCAGACTAGTAAAACCCAACCACTGAACCTATGTACTAGGGAGTCCCAAAGAGCTTTTCAGGGTCCTGACTGGGAAGTGCTGGGCAGAGCATCCTCTCCACAGGTGAGAGTCTGAAGTCTTGTTCTAACTTGTATTGAAAGTAAGGCTGAATAAATACAAGTTAGAACAAAGAAAACTTCATTCTAACATCTTGCATGACCTGGTGATCCCCTGAAGAACACTAACTCCTCCCAAGAACAGGTCAGACAATAGAGGACGGAGTGATAACCTTGAGATGACTAAATAAATTGGGATTCCAATGAGTGAGCCACCCAGCCAGATGCCTTGAGAAATCAGCATTCTTTATCTATTTCATCAAGGACTGCAGACATCATTCAATCAAGAAAAGGGAAGATCTTTAGTATTTTCCTTAGACACCTAGGACTGAATTTTCCCTCCTGGCCTTATAAATAGTTTAAACTCTCATATGTACAATGAAGCCAGTTTTCTGCATAAAATAATGTGGAGATAAGCATTAAACCTAGATATTTACACTTTGGAATAAAGAGTGGTGTGAATATTATTCTCCTAGAACTTATCATTATATTTCAATATTTATTTTCCCAAATAAAGTTAAATGAAATGTTGGTGGGTTGTGTTTTGTTTACCCAAGAGGCTCACATATGAAAAGAATATTGTGTTTTTACTTTTTGAACAGGACTTGTAGATGAGAGTCTAGTGGTTTATTTCAATCAAAATTGTGTTTCTCTCTCTGTGGTGTCATGGGCTCTTGGAGCTATAAGATCTGAGGAGGGACTTGGTTAGTTTATAGTATCTTATAATTACTGGGTTTGCAGACGATTCTGGGAGAAAATGACCACATTCTATCTATTGTATAATCCAATAAGTATAACAAACATTATATTGTAAATTATTAAGTAGAACCAAAGGGTCTACAAAATCAAAATATATAATGAAATAAAAAATATGGGGGCATAAATGCTCCTACAGTACGTCTTTTTTCTTACAGTCATCATTTTACATGTTTTTAGTTACACGTTTTTTACTGGGTATGCAAAACTAAAATATTGGTTTCAAATTGTGATGATTTTCCTATACTAGAGGCGAGTATAGTCACCTCAGTGATGAAAGTCTGAATTCATGAGGAACTGCATAATTTCTTCAGTCCAAGAGTCAGGATGGGCCTATGGGCCATGTGGATTCCCCAGGAAACATTAAGACTATTTCCCCCTTCAGCAACCCTGCTTTATTGCCTGAATATTCACGTTGGCTCCTAGTCTCTTGGGTCTTTCTCCTCTCCCTGATTGGGAGCTTGTATAACTCTCCGGAGTTGTAGATCCCTTAGGGAGTACTGCTACTCTATAAGGTGAAATGTTAAACTCATAATTCAAACTAGGGATATCTGGGCATTATTTTAGTATTCCTAGGTCCTTCCTATAAGTGTCTTAATTTTCCCATAATTACAAACAAGAGAGTATATAATTTACATAAATAATATTCTCCAAATAATACTTGATTAAACATATAAAATAATTAGTTGAGACGTTATAGCATTATTTACCCAATAGAATGTTTTACTATTGCATCGATCCATTAGCAAAGTGAATCGTGGTAGATGTGTGACGTAATACCATCATTAAATGCATGACAAGGTTTATTAAGGAATTCACACTTTATTTAGTAACAAATTGCATCTGTAATGAAATATAAGTAAAAATGCTCTGTAAAACGGGCATGGTGGACCATGCTGTGACCCTAGGGATGTGAGAAGCTTTGCAAGTTCAAAGTCAGGCTCCATATATTAGTGAGGCCCTAAACAACTTAGCAAAACCTATCTCTAAATAAAAAAGAAAAAAAATCTGAGGATGTGGTTTACTGATTAAGTGTTTCTAAGTTTAAGAGGCTCTTAAAAATTTATATTTTAAATTAATATAAATCTTAAGAGACTTCTGAAATAATCAACTCTGAGTATTATTATTTCTCCAGTTGTGAAAAATGAGACTCTTTACTAATTGTTGATTTATACTAAAATTAAATCCTTTTAGGGATGCACAATTCTATACTTGTATTTTCTTATTTCTACAATATCAGCTAAAGATGTCAAAAGCAATTACCCATTTTCTACATTTAAATGATTTTTTTCCACCTAGGTCCCAAATACTTCAAGGGATGGGGTATAGATAAGAAACTTACTACAATCCTTATATTTGTCAAAGTGTTTTTCTAAATATTTTGCTGTTATCTAAGGTACACACTTTGGACAAATGTTACTCCACATTTGCTACAGATATGAGGTCAGAAATAAAAAATGTCTGAAATTTGAATAGAGTCTTGGACACATTCTTTGGGTTTCTGTATGCTATAAATCTTGCAGTGTTTTAAAAATGTTTGATCAATTGCCAAAAGCTTTGCAAAAATTTTTCTGCATGTCCTCTCACTCGTATGAATTCTGAGGTGCTGACTAGGGTGTGAACAACTATTGGAGACTCTGTCACCTATTTTACATTTATATAATTTCTGTGCTATCATATCTCTGGTGTGAAATAGTGTTGAACAACTGTGAAATAAGGGTTGATTCATCCTTAAAGACAATGATGCAATGTTTTCATTGTAAAACTTCTCTCCAGTATAACATCTATAATGTTTTGTAAGATGTGATCTTCAATATTAAAAGCTTTGCCATTCTTCACATTTATAGGACTTCTCTCTAATATGGATTCTCTGGTGTCGAGTAAGTGATGATTGTTGATTAAAATCTTTGCCACATTCTCTACATTTGTAGGGCTTCTCTCCAGTGTGGATTCTCAGGTGCTGAGTAAGTGATGATTTTTGACTGAAACTCTTGCCACACTCTTTACACTTGTAGGGCTTCTCTCCAGTGTGGATTCGCTGGTGATAAGTAATTGATGATATGTGATTAAAACTCTTGCCACACACTGTACATTTGTAGGGCTTCTCTCCAGTGTGGATTCTCAGGTGCTGAGTAAGTACTATTTTTTTATTAAAACTTTTGCAGCACACTTTACATTTGTAGGGCTTCTCTCCAGTATGAATCCTGTTGTGACAATTACGCTGTGAGATGCTATTAAAAGCTTTGCCACATTCTTTACATTTGTAGGGCTTATCTCCAGTGTGGATTCGCTGATGCTGAGTAAGTGATGATTTTTGATTAAAACTCTTGCCACACACGTTACATTTGTAGGGCTACTCTCCAGTATGAATTCTGCTGTGGCAATCAAGTTTCGACTTTGTATTAAAATTTTTGCCACACACTTTACATTTGTAGGGCTTCTCTCCAGTATTAGTTCTCTGGTGATTTTTAAGGCTTTGTTTTTGACTAAAAGTTTTGCAAAGTTGTTTACATATGTGGGGCATCTCTTCAGTGTGTGTCCACTGGTGACAAATAAGATTTGAGCTTTTATTAGAAGTTTTGTCACATTGTTTGCATTTGCATGGAATATCTTCTGTATGAACACTGTGATGTTGAGTAAAGTTTTTGACTGTGTTGCATTGTTCACATTTGTAGGTGTTCTCTGCAGAATAAATTTTTGGTGTTGAGTAAGAATTGAAAATGTTTTAAAGCTTTGCCACACTTTTTAGATTTACAAGTCTTTTCTTCAGTATAAATCCTCTGATGCTTAACAAGTTGTAATGTTTTACTAAAAGTTTTTCCACATTCTTTAAACTTATAGGGTTTATCACTGTCATAGTATCTACTGTGTTTAGAAGATATTGAGCAAGCCGATGCTTTGATATTTTCTTTAAAAGTATAGGGCTCTCATTCTCTATAAATTCTCTTCTATTGAGCAAGCTCTGCACTGTGATTAAGAGCCCTTTCACATACCTTACACTAGCAAGTTTTGTCTTGACTGTGAATATTTGGATGAGTAATAGTTTTTGAGCACTGAAGCAAGACATTTCCACATTTTTCATTTTGGTAAATTGTTTTTACAAAATTACTAAGAGTTTCTCTATATTCATAATTTTTATCACAAATGTAAATATACTGGTAATTACTCAGGGTGGAGACATGGCTAATGGTGTTACTTATAGCATTATGTATATAGTGCACTTTCCAGAAATCTGTATCAGAATTGTCATTGAGAAATAGTGGGGAAGTAGAAACCTTTCTACAATTCTTAATATTGTCCATTTTTTGTTGCAGAAAATAATGGACATTTTGTAAAGAAACTCTCAAAAGAATCACTTTTAGTAATTTGTCTTAAGTATGTCTCTGTGCAAATGTTTGATGGGAAGTTTAACTCAGTGCTACATTTATAATTGGCTAAGTTAAAAACTTATGCATGGACCAGATATCTTTTCTAATTTTCCACATTTCCTTTCAGAGAAAATATAGTCATTAAAAATGGCTGTGGATATATTCTTAAACACACATATATACAGCTCCTTAATACTAATTGGAATAGATTAAATAATTTTTCAGATATTAATTGTTTATGGTGTATTTTTGCCATAAAATTTTTATCACAAATACAGACTACTAATTGGTTTTGTCCATTATAATACAATTTTTGAACTTTACTCTCACCTATATTTTCCCATTGTTTCCTTAGATGTAAATAGTAAAGGTCACACTTTCCATATCTTCTCTCTCTCTCTTTTATTCCCTGCTCTGGTAAAATTTCTCAAGGATGATGAGAAGTCATGGCTGAAATAAATAAAAAATAAATAAAACACTATCATGTTTACTTACTGAACTGGGCTGAGTATATTTTGCAAACATAGGAAACTACAGCAATTAAGAAACATCAGTAGGGAAGTGGATTATTAAATCCAAGTCCATCATTACGGCAGAAATATATAAGAATCAAATGAAAATGTACACAGAAAAATACTTTGAGAAATTTTCAAATCATCTTACTGTTCACAGTATCCAAGATGAGTACATTACTGTGAAGAGTAATACAGTAGAGGAAAATACTTTGTGTTACACAAAGCTTTTCCTCCTTCACAATAAATTTTGAAAATTTACCAACTTTCTTCTGCTTCATTAAAAAGAATATGAAACATGCAAATATTTAGGGACTGTTCAAAAAGGGGTTCCTACTTACCACAAGAAAAAAAACACGGCTTAGTCAACTGTAAGAAAAGTTATGAATTAATCCGAGGGAATAGTAAATTATCACTTAAAAGAAGTTTACTGAACTAAAACAACACACAAAAACAGAATAAAAATTAGTCAAGATTTGTTAATAGTAATAAGCAGAAAATGTGTGTTGAAAGAATTTCTTTAGAAAATGTCTGAAAATGTCAAGGGTGGTTGTACACAGCAACATAGTAGGTTAAGCCAGAAGGATCAAAATTTCAAGGCCAGCCAAAGTAAAATGAAAAAAAAAATGAAAAGTGGCAAAGAATTCTTAAGTTCTCTTTCTAGTACTAATAAACACATCTCAGAAAATAGGAAAAATAAAACATCCAAGCAACTCAATTATCACCAAGTTGTAAAGACTCAAAGCAGGTATTCAACTAAGTTTTTAAACTCAGAATATTGAGAGCATCCAAGAGAAAAAGATGGGTCACCTAGAAATGTGTAACTATATAATTGTGAAATCCTTAGTTGAAACTTCACAACACAGAAAGGAATTCAGGGCTATTTTCAAAAAAAATGAAAGAATAAAATTATCAACCAAGAAATAATATTCACAGCTACTATATTTCCAAAGAGAAGGAAAAAGATGACTTTAAAGATATAAAAATGGACACACTACTCATCAACACTAGCTGTTCTCCACAAAGTACTAAAAGTAATTCTTCTTACTAAAATGTAAGTGTGCACAGCAATACAAGTCATATGAAATTTTTAAACTGTCTTGCCACAAACAATTCTATTGTATTGTAATGAGGGGTCACAAAATATGTAATTTTGCAATAGAATTTGGAAGAAAAAAGCATAAAAACAAAAGTGTAAATAGGCATATATATCTGTAACTATAATATAATTTTGAGAGGACACATACATATATTCAATTTTTTAATAAAGTGAAGTCAAGTTGAAACTCATTCAAAGTATGTGAATGAGATAATTCAGTTTTTAGATTTTTTTAATGTTGGTTGTTCAAAACATTACATAGTTCTTGATATATCATATTTCACATTTTGATTCAAGCGGGTTATGAACTCCCATTTTACCCCGTATACAGCTTGCAGAATCACATCAGTTACACTTCATTGCTTTACATATTGATAAACTCATGTCTGTTGTATTCTGCTGCCTTTCCTATCCTCTACTATCCCCCCTCCCCTCCCCTACCCTCTTCTCTCTCTACCCCCACTACTGTAATTCATTCTTCCCCCTTGTACTGTTTTTCCCTTTCCCCTCACTTCCTCTTGTGTGTAATTTTGTATAACCCTGAGGGTCTCCTTCCATTTCCATGCAATTTCCCTTCTCTCTCCCTTTCCCTCCAACCTCTCATCCTTGTTTAATGTTGGTCTTCTTCTCGTGCTCTTCTTCCCTAGTCTGTTCTTAGTTACTCTCCTTATATCAAAGGAGACATTTGGCATTTGTTTTTTAGGGCTTGGCTAGCTTTGCTTAGCATAATCTGCTCTAATGCCATCCATTTCCCACCAAATTCTATGATTTTGTCATTTTTTACTGCAGAGTAATACTCCATTGTGTATAAATGCCACATTTTTTTATCCATTCGTCTATTGAAGGGCATCTAGGTTGATTCCACAGTCTTGCAATTGTGAATTGTGCTGCTATGAACATCGATGTAGCAGTGTCCCTGTAGCATGCTCTTTTTAGGTCTTTAGGGAATAGACCGAGAAGGGGAATGGCTGGGTCAAATGGTGGTTCCATTCCCAGCTTTCCAAGAAATCTCCATACCGCTTTCCAAATTGGCTGCACCAATTTGCAGTCCCACCAACAATGTACAAGTGTACCCTTTTCCCCACAACCTCGCCAGCACTTATTGTTGTTCGACTTCATAATGGCTGCCAATCTTACTGGAGTGAGATGGTATCTTAGGGTGGTTTTGATTTGCATTTCTCTGACTGCTAGAGATGGTGAGCATTTTTTCATGTACTTATTGATTGATTGTATGTCCTCCTCTGAGAAGTGTCTATTCAAGTCCTTGGCCCATTTGTTGATTGGGTTATTTGTTATCTTATTGTCTAATTTTCTGAGTTCTTTATATATTCTGGATATTAGGGCTCTATCTGAAGTGTGAGGAGTAAAGATTTGTTCCCATGATGTAGGCTCCCTATTTACCTCTCTTATTGTTTCTTTTGCTGAGAAAAAACTTTTTAGTTTAAGTAAGTCCCATTTGTTGATTCTAAATGTTAACTCTTGTGCTATGGGTGTCCTATTGAGGAATTTGGAGCCCGACCCCACAGCATGTAGGTCGTAGCCAACTTTTTCTTCTATCAGATGCCGTGTCTCTGACTTGATATCAAGCTCCTTGATCCATTTTGAGTTAACTTTTGTGCTTGGCAAGAGAAAGGGATTCAGATTCATTTTGTTGCATATGGATTTCCAGGTTTCCAAGCACCATTTGTTGAAGATGCTATCCTTCCTCCATTGCATGCTTTTAGCCCCTTTATCAAATATAAGAAAGTTGTAGTTTTGTGGGTTGGTTTCTGTGTCCTCTATTCTGTACCATTGGTCCACCCGCCTGTTTTGGTACCAGTACCATGCCATTTTTGTTACTATTGCTCTGTAGTATAGTTTGAGATCTGGAATCGCTATACCACCTGATTCACACTTCCTGCTTAGTATTGTTTTTGCTATTCTGGGTCTTTTATTTTTCCATATGAATTTCATGATTGCTTTATCTATTTCTACAAGAAATGCCGTTGGGATTTTGATTGGCATTGCATTAAACCTATAGAGAACTTTTGGTAATATCGCCATTTTGATGATGTTAGTTCTGCCTATCCATGAACAGGGTATGTTTTTCCATCTTCTAAGGTCTTCTTCAATTTCTCTTTTTAGGGTTCTGTAGTTTTCATTGTATAAGTCTTTCACCTCTTTTGTTAGGTTGATTCCCAAGTATTTTATTCTTTTTGAGGATATTGTGAACGGCGTGGTTGTCCTTGTTTCCATTTCAGAGGATTTGTCGCTGATATACAGGAATGCCTTTGATTTATGCGTGTTGATTTTATAGCCTGCCACTTTGCTGAATTCATTTATTATCTCTAATAGTTTCTTTGTAGACCCTTTTGGGTCTGCTAGGTATAGAATCATGTCATCTGCAAATAGTGATAATTTAAGTTCTTCTTTTCCTATTTTTATGCCTTTAATTTCTTTCGTCTGTCTAATTGCTCTGGCCAGTGTTTCGAGAACTATGTTGAACAGAAGTGGTGAAAGAGGGCATCCCTGTCTTGTTCCAGATCTTAGAGGGAATGCCTTCAATTTTTTTCCATTCAGAATGATGCTAGCCTGAGGCTTAGCATAAATTGCTTTTACAATGTTGAGGTATGTTCCTGTTATCCCTAGTTTTTCAAGAGTTTTGAACATAAAGGGATGCTGTACTTTGTCTAATGCTTTTTCCGCATCTATCGAGATGATCATATGGTTCTTATTTTTAAGTCTATTGATGTGGTGAATAACATTTATTGATTTCCGTATATTGAACCAACCTTGCATACCAGGGATGAATCCTACTTGATCATGGTGCACAATTTTTTTGATATGTTTTTGTATCCGATTTGCCAGAATTTTATTGAGGATTTTTGCATCTAGGTTCATTAGAGATATTGGTCTGTAGTTTTCTTTCTTTGAAGTGTCTTTGTCTGGTTTCGGAATCAGGGTGATGTTAGCCTCGTAGAATGAATTTGGTAGTTCTCCCTCTTTTTCTATTTCCTGAAATAGCTTGAAAAATATTGGTATTAGTTCCTCTTTAAAGGTTTTGTAAAACTCTGCTGTATACCCGTCCGGTCCTGGGCTTTTCTTAGATGGTAATCTTTTGATGGTTTCTTCTATTTCCTCAATTGATATTGGTCTGTTTAGGTTGTCTATATCTTCCTGACTCAATCTGGGCAGATTATATGACTTAAGAAATTTATCGATGCCTTCACTATCTTCTATTTTATTGGAGTATAAGGATTCAAAATAATTTCTGATTATCTTCTGTATTTCTGAAGTGTCTGTTGTGATATTGCCTCTTTCATCCCGTATGCTGGTAATTTGAGTTCTCTCTCTTCTTCTCTTCGTTAGCATGGCTAAGGGTCTGTCAATTTTATTTATTTTTTCAAAGAACCAACTTTTAGTTTTGTCAATATTTTCAATTGTTTCTTTTGTTTCGATTTCATTAATTTCAGCTCTGATTTTAATTATTTCTTGCCTTCTACTTCTTTTGCTATTGTTTTGCCCTTCTTTTTCTAGGATTTTGAGATGAAGTATGAGATCATTTATTTGTTGTTTTTTTCTTTTTTTAAGGAATGAACTCCAAGCAATGAATTTTCCTCTTAGAACTGCTTTCCATGTGTCCCATAGATTCCGATATGTTGTGTCTGTGTTTTCATTTAACTCTAAGAATTTTTAAATTTCCTCCTTGATGTCTTCTAAAACCCATTGATCATTCAGTAACCTATTGTTCATTCTCCAAGTGATGCATGATTTTTCCTTCCTTCTTTTATCGTTGATTTTCAGTTTCATTCCATTGTGATCAGATAAGATGCATGGTATTATCTCTACACCTTTATATTGACTAAGAGTTTCCCTGTGACATAATATATGATCTATTTTTGAGAAGGATCCATGTGCTGCTGAGAAAAAAGTGTAGCTGCTTGATGTTGGGTGGTATATTCTATATGTGTCAATTAAGTCTAGGTTGTTAATTGTATTATTGAGTTCTATAGTTTCCTTATTCAGCTTTTGTTTGGAAGATCTGTCCAGTGGTGAGAGAGGTGTGTTAAAGTCTCCCATGATTATTGTATGGTGGTCTATTAGATTCTTGAACTTGAGAAGAGTTTGCTTGATGAACATAGCAGCCCCGTTGTTTGGGGAATATATATTTATGATTGTTATGTCTTGTTGGTGTATGGTTCCCTTGAGCAGTATGTAGTGTCCCTCTTTATCCCTTTTGATTAACTTTGGCTTGAAATATATTTTATTTGATATGAGTATGGACACTCCTGCTTGTTTCCGCAGTCCATATGAGTGATATGATTTTTCCCAACCTTTCACCTTCAGTCTATGTATATCTTTTCCTATCAAATGCGTCTCCTGCAGGCAGCATATTGTTGGGTCTTGTTTTCTGATCCATTCAACTAGCCTGTGTCTCTTAATTGGTGAGTTTAAGCCATTAACATTTAGGGTTATTATTGAGATATGGTTTGTTCTTCCAGCCATAGTTTGTTTATTAATGCTATTAAACCTGATTTGTTTTCCTCTTTGATTATTTTCCCCCCTTTACTGTCCTACCTCCCACTGTTGGTTTTCATTGTTGTTTTCCATTTCCTCTTCCTGTAGTGTTTTGCCAAGGATTTTTTGAAGAGATGGTTTTCTAGCTGCAAATTCTTTTAACTTTTGTTTGTCGTGGAATGTTTTAATTTCATCTTCCATCCTGAAGCTTAATTTCGCGGGATACCCAATTCTTGGTTGGAATCCATTTTCTTTTAGCGTTTGAAATATGTTATTCCAGGATCTTCTAGCTTTTAGAGTCTGTGTTGAGAGATCAGCTGTTATCCTGATTGGTTTACCCCTAAATGTAATCTGCTTCCTTTCCCTTGTAGCTTTTAAAATTCTCTCCTTATTCTGTATGTTGGACATCTTCATTATAATGTGTCTAGGTGTGGATCTCTTATGATTTTGCACATTCAGCGTCCTGTAGGCTTCTAGGATTTGGGATTCTGTCTCATTCTTCAAGTCTGGGAAGTTTTCTTGCATTATTTCACTGAATAGACTGCTTAATCCTTTGGTTTGGAGCTCTGTGCCTTCCTGTATCCCAATGACTCTTAAGTTTGGTCTTTTGATATTATCCCATAGCTCTTGAATGTTTTGCTCATGGTTTCTTAGTAGACTTGCTGAGCTATCTATGTTCTTTTCAAGTTGAAATACTCTGTCTTCATTGTCTGATGTTCTATCTTCTAAGTGATCCACTCTGCTGGTAGTATTCTCAATTGAGTTTTTAAGTTGGTTTATTGTTTCCTGCATTTCTAGTATTTCTATTTGTTTGTTTTTTATTACCTCTATCTCCCTGTGAAATTGATCTTTTACTTCCTGGATTTGTTTGTCAATGTGATCTTTCATTGTCTGATTTTGCTGTCTCATGTCTTCCTTGAGACTGCAGATCATCTGAAGCATGTATGTCCTGAGCTCTCTATCTGACATTCCATCTTTTGCAGCTATTACCTCTTCTAAAGTTGAGTTGACCTGCATTGCCTGTGGTCCTTTCTTTCCTTGTCGTTTCATACCGCTGGCGTTTCTTTCTGCTTGGTGAAATTGTTATGTCTTTTATATTTTCCCTCTATTTATTTATATTGCTCTTGTATAGTTGAAAAATCACCCTTGCAGGGCAGGTAGTGGCTGTGATCCTCCTCCAATTAGTGTGATCCGTCTACCATGCTGGCAGGCCCTAGGTCTGCTTTGCTGGTCGGTCAAAGGTCCACCTACCCAGCAGGCGCCAGGGGCACCTGTGTCACTCCGTAGGTTGCTGGGCCTAACCTCCCGATGGGTTGCAGGTTCGCCTAGCTTGCAGGCACTGGGGGAGGGGCCGGTTCTGCCCCTCAGCAGGCTTTGGGCCCGCTCTGCTGGTGTTCACAGTCCCCCACCTACCTGCAGACACTTGGGGAGGGGACGGGCCTAGCCCTCAGCCGTCCGCCGGACCTGTCCTAGTGGGTCCGGTCCGCGTTCCCCGCAGGCGCGTGTAGCTGCTGTCACTTGGCTGGTTGCTGGGCCTGACCGCCTGCCCGTGGCTTGCAGGTTCGCCTCGCTTTCAGGCACTGGGGGAGGGGCTGGTTCCGCCCCTCAGCAGGCTTTGGGCCCGCTCTGCTGGTGTTCACAGTCCCGCCTACCTGCAGACACTGGGGGAGGGGACGGGCCTAGCCCTCAGCCGTCCTCCGGACCTGTCCTAGTGGGGCCGGTCCGCCTTCCCCGCAGGCGCGTGTAGCTGCTGTCACTTGGCTGGTTCCAGTTTTTAGATTTTTTGTTGGCAAATGCAAGATTACAAAATTCTGATCAAAACAAACCTTGGCTATCTGAATTAACTCTAAAAATTACAACTGTTGGTAGTCCACAGGATACTCTAAATCTAAGGACACACACATACATGGAAAGCAAGAGGATATATGAAGGACACATACAAAGGTGACTGAACACAATCTGGGCTGTCTAAATTATTGTACACAAAACAGAGTTTAAGACAGTAATAGGACATAGAAGATGTTTTAAATTTAAAAATAACCTTTGAAAAGAGGCAAAATAGAGAAAAGGAACCTTTCCCTAGGTTCTGAATTTAGAGTAAATACATTCACAACAAACATCCTACTTTCCAAAAACACAAAGAAAACATTGAGAGAGTTGAATGAAAACCAAAAATCACTGTCATAGTAAAAGACATCAATCCCCACTTACTGAAAAGGAAAATACAGTGAAGCAAAATGGTAATTGCAAAGCATAAGACTTTACAATAGTTTCAAAATATTTTCAGACTTATAGAATCCCTGTTCTTAATCACAAATGGGATATTATGCTGGATAGACCAATTTTATGTATTAAAGAAGGTTAATAAATATTTAAGGGATAGTTATGTTTTAACCAACATGGAATAAATATTTGAATTCAAATGTGATAGGTATTTTCAAAAATCACTCAATATGTGTCAGTTGATTGAACACTCTTGGGCATGCTGTTGTTTAAGAATTGAAAGATAAAAATTAAAAGATGTTTATACTATTTAAAGTTAACTAGAGGCTCCAGGTAACATTCATTAAATGTGCATTGTTAAAAAGGTTTTGGGGTTTATTTTGCAGAAAAATCTGTTAAATTATATGAATATCCCCCAAAATACAAATAAGAAGACTTTTCCCTGCTAAAAAATATACTAAAATTACAGCATTCGATTGTAAATGCAGACATGGAGTTAGGTAAACGGAGTTCTTAGTGAGTGTGGCAATAAGCCCTCACATCAATAGCAAATTAAAAACATTACACATCAGTGTTGTTACAATGTTATTCAACAGAGCCATCATGGGGGATGCAAACCAAATATCCCTTGAAAAGAATGTAAGAGACAATTTGAAATATAGAAACAATAAAACTTTGAAGTCAAGGAATTTATTCTAATTATATATTTTAGAAAAAGGAATGTACACTAGGTTAACTGAAATGTCACAGAAAGAATACTGCAGAATTCTAGAACATGACATCTCTAAACTAAAGAAGTAGCTTTCTGAACAAAAGCGAATGGTTTTATGATGGGGAGACAGAAATCAGCCCTTGCTTCTTGGGCATTGTTGTCGTCGTTGTTGTTGTTGTTGTTGTTTGAGATGCAAACTTTTTAAAGATATATTGCATAACAATTTGAATTAATGTTACTGAACTGTATATTTAAAATTTTGGAGGCAGTAAGTTTGTCCAACTTTACATTCATTCCATGGCAGATAATTTCACAGAAAATCCATTACACATATCAGAAAGAACACTGATAAGGAAATTTTAGTGAAAAAAAATGTACAAATAAGATTAGAGAAACTGACTTATGCTAGTAATGTATTACAATGGGTGGACCTAGAGGTCTTGAGAAATGTGTAAAAACTTCCTGCAAATAATGAAGAGGGGTTGGAGTTGTAGACTAGTGTTAGAGTGCTTGCTTGCATGTATGAGGCCCTGAGTTGAATCCTCAGCACCATATATGAATAAATGGGAAATTCATTAACAACTAAAAAATATTTTAAAATGTTATGGAAGTGCTGTCAGATAATATTGACATTTACAAGGCAATTGGTAGTGTTTTGTTGTTAATTTGAATTTATGGAGACATTACTGGAGGAAAAGCAGGAGACTAGGTAATTTTAAAGCACAAAACACAGGACAGGTTTTTCTATGATATCAAGAGAAAGAAATCAAGGCTTCTCAAAAATCTTTTCTGTTGGGAAACTTCTCAATCAACCTTTTTGAATTTAGGCTTCCTCCTCTACCTCAACTATGTCCTCTGCTATATGTGGGACACAGGATTTGACATCACTGCATTCCTCGAAGTCAACCATATGTCAAGTGAAGGATATATATCATGCCAACAAAGGAAAACATTAAGGATGAAAAGAAACATCATTAACATTTTTTGTCAGCACCAAGAACTACCCCATCTTCTTTATTGATAGCATAAATGTGAAACTCATTCTTGTGGAGAAGTTCCCAAAATATATACTTCAAGGGATGAAAATTAAATAATGATAATTAGGAATTTTGTAGTAAAGTTATGCTCACCCACAAAGAGCAGGTTGCTGTAGGTCTCCAACATCACTTCTCTATATAAATTCTGCTGAGCAGGATCCATGCATTCCCATTCCTCCTCATAGAAATTAATGGCCACATCCCTGAACGTCAATGGCTCCTGATATAAAAATTGGTAGATCAATAGCACATGGACCAAACCATTATTTAGATTTTAGTTTGAATTAAGAGTTAGTAGAACCAACTGTCATGTAGGAAAGTAATTTTAATTATGTAAAAATATGCTTTCCATTATCGTTCCATTATCTAATTCAGAGGAAAATACATAAGTCCAAAACAGTGTGTGTGTGTGTGTGTGTGTGTGTGTGTGTATTCCATATCAGAGTGAAGTGAAGGATATATACCAGAATCCAAGTGCTGAATAAAAGCCCAACTCCTGACTTTCCTGCTATCAGTGAATGTGAAATTTGGTGGACATTACAGATGCAAATCAGACTCGTCAAAGATATTCTCATAAGGAGATTGTGCCCAAGGGAGACAAAAAGAGTGGTAAAAAAGCTTTTGAAAACAGTCTGGTTCCTATTCTCTCTGCTTTATATCCATGAGATAGATTGAGCTCCCAAAACAATTAGTTTCAAGTATCATCCATGACACATTTCCAATGTGTAAAATATTCATATAATATTAACATTTGGAGACATGTAAAGTGACACTTCCACCTCGTGAAAAGACAAACTTGAAATATTTCAACTTCTATAAACAGTTCAATGAGTGAATAAGATTGGTACAATAGAGGCCCAGGCAACAGCAAATATGTGTTCAAAAGACTGAGGCAAAAAAATGGTTAATAAAAGAAAAAATACCTTTGGATATAATTGTTATGGAAAAGTAATAGTAACAATAAGTTACTTAAGACTCATACAACCAAGTAAATATAACCCAGGAAAACGAAGGTTTTGAGAAATACATAATAAAATTATTATTCATAAGAGGCACAGGACTGTCAACATCTGTGTGTGCAAAACGAAGATGAGATCAGTAAGACACACCAGAAGTGTCCACATGGGTTTTCTGCATGTGGATGAATCCTAATTACTTAAACATAGATACTTTATTGGAACAATTACCTTGACACCAGAGCATAATCACCCCATCTACACAAATAACTAATTAAAAATCTTCAATAGCAAAATGTTTAAATAACTGAGCAAATTGGAATTGTAAGATATCAAGATTTTATGAAAGAACAACAACAAGAAGACAAATCAGGTTAGTAGATGATTAGAGTTACTGTTCACAAAACACAAAAAATAAAAATCCTGACATGTTAGAATAAATATATTTTCCAAACTGTGGAGCACCCTCACTGTAACACTGTAGCCTTCTGTGTCTCATTCCTAAGAAGTGAGTGAGGTAATTCTGGACAGCTAAGAAAATAAAGTCCACACACCTCAGATACCTTTGGCAAAGAAAGGAAATGCTTAGTCTTCCAGAGTCACAATTCTCACCAGTTAACAGACACATAGCTGCAGTCAGTTATAAGTCACTTATAAGTCTGATGTCACTTATAAGTCCCAGAATGTCATCTACACTGCTTATCAACTTCCTGTAAGTTGGTGGACCCTACAACTAACAAACATAGAAAGGAACATTCAACTTTAATATTAATTATCTACAACTCTAATAAATGATAAAACACAACCATGATAAAATCCTAACAAGTTTTTGCATAAATATTGAAAAATTGTCTTCTAAAGGCTATATGGAGAAGGCAGGCATATAGAGTGGTCAACAATTCTGTAGAATAAGTTTACAGGACTGAAATATTGGATGCTGAGATGTACTATAAACTTAAAGTAACCCAAAAGGTGAGCTATGTGGCAAGGAGTATACAAACAGATTATTGGAATAGAACAAAGCCTAGAAAGAAACTCAAAAAATACAAGAAATGGAAGGACTTCACTGGAGATGATATAATATTTTTAATTAATTATGAATAACTTGGCATATGTATGCAAAGGAATGTATTTGACACAGAACTTGCAACTTTTAAAAAATGAAATCATTCATCTGAAAGAAAATGTTAAATTTGTAGCTTGTGTCAGACAACATAGCAGAAATTCTATATGGCTTTGTCCTTGACATGAATATTCAAAGCCCGAAGCAGCATCTATAAATGAGAAAATTAATTAATTTTTATTCTGTTGAAAACTTTTCTGTATTTTGAAGTATGCTATAAATTGAATGAGAAGAAACTAGATGAAGTATTTGCAATATATATATATATATATGTATGTGGTATTGAGTTTGATCTTCAGCACCACATACAAAATAATAACAAATAAAGGTCCATTGATAACTAAATAATATTTTTAAAAAACACTATTTAAGAAAACAATGAGTTTCAAAATGGCACTATCACATATAATGATATTAGAAACTCATAAGGAGCAATAGTAAGAATAATATAATTAGAAACTATAATATATACAGATCCATGGAGATGAGATTTGTGTATCTATCTACATCTGTTTTTCTATAGACTTCTGTATATGTACATACTTATATTTATAATTATTGATATATAAAATACAGAATTACATAGTTTAAGCATATATCTTAAATAACCTTTATTATAATTCATTCATTAATGAGTCATTGTATATAATTTATGCATAAATACAGAATAACTTGTAAGGGTTTCACTTAGAGATATTTACACAATAATATTTTATGGAGTTATCGTTATATTTAAGTGGTGCAGAATTTGTTCAGTTTGTGCAAGACCTTAGGTTTGATTACAGCAGCACAAAAACAAATGTAATAGTTTCTACTAAGGCCATGATAACATAGTGACATTTGACAGTTATTTCAGTCATTTTCTTGGAAAACCATAGAATTTAGTGGGTTTCTGTGTCTCCTATATGTAGTAGAAACTTCAATGTCTGAAAACTTCTACTTGAAATATTTTTACCAATCCCCATTAATTTCTAATGTCATTCAGTTAAAACAATCAATCATGATCCTCGTGTACCTTAAGCATAATTTTTATTTAAACTTTCATTTTTTTCTTTTCTTTGTTTCTACTTAGTGCCCAGCCTTTTTTACTTTGGAATTCATAAAGTCCCCAAATTATTCCTCCTGTTCAAACACCATGGTTCCAAGAACTGTAGCTGAAATGTACAAACTGCCCCCTTAGGGAATCTAGACTGATAGCCCTGCCCTGGATGAGCCCATGTATCAGTACATTCTTAAAAGTCAAAGCCATAAGGAACAAATTGTTATGCCTTTTATCTTTCTAAAGGTTGTTGTCTAGTGAATAAACCAGTATTAAAATTTACACAAATCTAAAACTGTAAGAAAACATATTTATAAATGACAAGGGATGCAAAAATTAAAAATAAGTCTTCGGGAGAATGTAAATAGGTGTTAGAAGGAACTGTTTTTTTATGTATAAAAATATCAGAAACTAAACACTGGTGATCGTTTTACAACATTGTGACTACTGTATAAGCTATGGGATTGTAACCTTAAAAATTGTAAATTAGATTTTAATTATATTTTGCCAGAAGAAAAAAAAGTTTTTGTAAGAGGAACAAGAAAAATGTCAAAACCATAGCAAAAATAATAATTATAAAATAATAAAAGATTTCAAAAGGCAAACAAAAATGCAAGTGATATTTGCACAATAAATAACACTATTTCCATAATGAGAAACATTTATTTGAATATGCTACTGCCTATATATAATGATCAACAGTGGATTGTTTTTTTATGCCTGACATATTTGTATCAGAAAAGCATGTCCGAGTACCCATCAATATTGGCTATCTGTAATTTCAATTAATAGTTTATTTAGATAGAGCCACATTTTTTCCCAGCATCGCAATTCACCATACCCAAATTATGGAAGCACTTCCCATTATGGACAGTTCCCAATAGAAGAATTGAGTAATAAAATGTGATACACACAATGGAGTTTTTAGTCAGCTATAAATAATATTATTGACAAATGTCACAATTTAAATGGACAGAAATTAACAACATCATGCTATGTGAAATAAATCAAATTGATCAAGGGTCAAATGTTTTCTTTCACTTGCAGCAGCTACAGCAAAACAAAGGGAAAGGAGAGTAGGATATCATAAATATATAGGAAAGATAAGTGGAGTATGAGGAGATTGGGTGGGAGTGACAGTAAAGGAGAATATCAAATGTCATACACACATACCACCGTGAATTCCACCTTCCTGTATATGGAGAAAGCATCACCCATAAATGAGTAAATAGATTAATAAAATAGATGAAGGAGAATATTTGGGGAAAATAATGAAGGGAAAAAATAAGGTTATGAGAATTGAAAGGGATTAAATTATTTTAACAAAAGAGGTGAAAGCCTTGTACAATGAAAAGTACAACATGCTAAAGAAAAAGAATTAAAGAAGACCTTGAAGATAGAAAGTTCTACCTTGTTCTTAAATAGGTGGAAGTAATATTGTCAAAATGACCATGCTACCAAAAGCACTGTACATATTTAATGCAATTCCAATCAAAATCCCAAGACATTCCTCATGGAAATAGAAAAATAAATAAAAATTAATCCTGGAAAAACAAAGAGACCTAGAAGTGGCAAAGCAATCCTTAGAAGAGGAAGGCAGGTGGCATCACTATACCACACCTTAAACTATACTTCAGAGGATTAGTAACAAAACAGTGTGGTACTGGCACCAAAATAGACAAGTAAACCAAAGGTATAGAATAGAGAACACAGAGAATAACCCACATAAATACAGACATATCATACTAGACAAAGGTACCCAAAACATATTGGAGGAAAAAATAGCCTTTTCTACAAATGGTAATATGGAAAGCGCAAATCCATATGCAGCAAAATGAATTTAAGACCCTCTCTTTTATCATGCACAAAACTCAAATCAAAGTGGATCAAGGACCTAGGAATTAAACCAGAGACCCTACACCTAAGAGAAGAAAATATAGATCCAAATCTTTAGCATGTTGGATTAGGCCCCTACATCCTTAATAAGACTATTATAGCATAAGAATTAAAACCAGGAATCAATAAGTGGACAGATCAAAACTAAACAGCTTTTCAGCAAAAGATACAAGCAGTGAGGTGAAGAGACATCCTACATACTGTGAGCAAATTCTTACCACTCACATGTCAGATACAGCCCTCATCTGTAGGGTATATGAAGAACTCAATCTTGACCCCCCAACAAAACAAAAACAAAACAAAACAACAACAACAAAACACACACACACACACACACACACACACACAACCATATAACCCAATGGATAAATGGACCAAGAAACTCAACAAGAATTTCTCAGAATATGATATACAATTGAGCAACAAATATATATGATAAGTTCAACACAGAAATTAGAGAAATGCAAATCAAAGCTAAGATTTCATCTCACTCCAGCCAGAATTGCATATTTTATGCATATGAACAATAAGTGTCGGCAAGGATGTGGGGGAAAAGGAACATTGATACATTGCTTGTGGGGATGCAAATTGGTACAGGCAATATGGAAAGCAGTATGGAGAGTCCTTGGAAATCTGGGAATGGAACCACCATTTGACCCAGCTATCCCACTCCTCTGTCTATACCCAAAGGGCTTAAAAACAGCATACTACAGGGACACAGCCACATCAATGTTTATAGCAGCACAATTCACAATAGCTAAACTGTGGAGCCAACCTAGATGCCCTTCAGTGGATGAATGGGTAAAAAATGTGGCATATATACACAATTGAATATTACTCAGCACTAAAAAAGAATAAAAACATTGCATTTTATAGTAAAGGAATGGAGTTGGAGAATATTATGTTAAGTGAAGTTAGCCAATCCCAAAAAACAAATGCTAAGTATTTTCTCTGATATATGTTGGGTGACTCACAGTGGGGTAAGGAGAGAGAACATGAGAGGATTGGATTAATTCTAGATAGGGAAGACGGTGAAAGGAAAAATGGATGGGGAAGGGGATTAGCAAAGATGGTGGAATATTATCAACATCATTATTCAAAAACACATGTATGAAAATGTGAATTTGATGCCAACATACCTTATATACAAACAGATATGAAAATTGTGTTATATAAGAGTTGTAATGGAGAAAGAAATAAGTACATGTAAAATGGCACGAATTAGCATGAATATACTTTTTTATACAGAGATATGAAAAATTGTGCTCTGTGTGCAATACGGATTGTAATACATTCCACTGTTGTCATGTACTTAAAAAATAAATAATTTTTTAAAAGAGAAAGTTATTGGAACCTGTTGGGGACACTATAAGCCTACAGGGTAAAGACTGTAAAATCTTGAAAACACAGAGATGGAAGGGAAGATGCATGAACAACATGAAAAACCAAGAAGAATGTGCCCCATACAAAGATACTACATTATTAGAATCCATGGTCAGAACATCAGGAGAGAAAACAGAGAAGGAGTGGAGGAGGTACATAATTTTCTGTGAATTAAAGGATGATACAAGAGAAAATACAGGCAGCAGAGGATCATTTTGATAAAGAGCTACAGAAGCAAATATAGAAAGCAAAAGTAGAGATTCTGAAATAACAAACAGAGATCCTTGAAATGAAGGGAACAGTAAACCAAATTAAGAACTCAATAGGAAGCATCTCCAACAGAATAGATCACTTGGAAAACAGAACGTCTGACATTAAGGAAAAATATATAATCTTGAAAAAATAAAGTTGAACCCAGTAAAGATGGTAAGAAACGATGAGCAGCAGTTTCAAGAATTATGAGATAACATGTAAAACCCAAATTTAACAACTATTGGAATAGAGGAAGGCTTAGAGGTCCAAACTACAGAAATGGACAATCTAGTCAATGAAGTAATATCAGAAAAATGTCCAAATATGTAGAGTGAATTGGAAAATCAAATACAAGGTGTGTACAGGACACCAAATGAACAAAATCACAACAAATCCACACCAACGCAGATCATAATGAAAACACCTAGATTGCAGGAGACACAGAGTATTTCAAAAGCCACAAGAGAAAGGAATCAGATTATATATGAGAAAAAATCAGGATCTCTGATTTCTCAACCAAGGCTCTGAAAGCTACAAGATCCCATAACAACATATACCAAGCTCTGAAAGAAACAGATGCCAACCAAAAATCATACCCGGCAAAATTAAATTTTGATTAGCAATTGAATTTGGATTTAGATATTATTTTGACAACAAAATAAAAACCTCCCATGATACACAAAAGTTAAGACAATTTACAACTAGAAAGCCTGCACTACAGCATATCCTTGGCAAAATATTCCATGAGAAAGAAATGAAAAACAATGAAAATTAGAAAAAGGAAGTATCACTTTAAAGGAAAAACCTATCAAAGAGAAACCAAATCAAGTTAAATACCAAAAATAAACAAAAATACCTGGGAATACAAATCATGTCTGGATAATAACCCTGAATGTTAATTTCCAATACTCAACAATCCAAAGACTGGCAGATGGGATTTAAAAAGAAGACCCAACAATATGCTGCCTCCAAGAGACTAGTCTCTTAGGAAAAGATACTCATAGACTGAAAGTGACAGGATGGAAAAAAATATATATCACTTGGGCTGGGGCTCAGCGGTAGAGTACACACTTAGCACGTGTGAGGCCCTTGGTTCAATCCTCAGCACCATATAAAAATAAATAAATAAAGGTATTGTGTCCATCTATAAAAAAATAAATATTAAAAAACATACCACTCATATGGACTGTGGAAGCAAGCAGGGGTTTCCATCCTTATTTCAAATAATGTTGACTTCAAGTGTAAGTTGTTCAGAAGGGATAAAGGAGAACCTGTCATACTGCTTAAGGGAACCATACACCATCAAGACATAACAATTATAAATATTTATGCCCTAAACAATGGAGCATCTATGTTCAAACAGACTCTTCTCAAGTTCAAGGGCCAAATACACCACAAGACAATAATTCTGGGTGACTTTAACACACCTCTTTTACCACTGATAGATCTTTCAAACAAAAGCCAAACAGAAACTATAGAATTCAATAATACAACCAATAACTTAGATTTAACTGACATACATAGACTATTTCATCCTTCAACTGTGAAGACACTTTCTTCTCAGCAGCACATGGATCCTTCTCTAAAATAGACCATATGTCATGCCAAAAAGCAACTCTATGCAAATACAGAAAACTAAAGATACTACCCTGCATTCTATCAAATCATAATGGAATGAAATTACAAATCAATTATAAAAATAGAAGCTACTCCAAAACCTGGAGACTAAATAATATGCTAGTGAATGAACAATGGGTTGCAGAAAACATCAAAGAGGAGATTTAAAAATACTTAGAGGTGAATGAGAACACAGATACAACATGTCAAAATCTCTGGGACACTATGAAGGCATTATTAAGAGGAAAGTTCATTGCATGGAGTTCATTCCTTAAAAAAACAAAAAAGTCAAATAAATGACCTAAAATTACATCTCAAAGCCCTAGGAAAAAAATGAATCAACACCAAAAGCAATAAAGGAAAGAAAATAAATAAAATCAAAGCTGAAATCAATGAAATTGAAACAAAAGAAGCAGTTTAAAAATTGACAAAATGGGAATAGTACCACCGTTTGACCCAGCTATCCCACTCCTCAGTCTATACCCAAAGGACTTAAAAACAGCATACTAAAGGGACACAGCCACAATGTTTTTAGCAGGACAATGCACAATAGTGAACTGTGGAGCCAACCTCGATGCCCTTCAACAGATGAATGGATAAATAAAATGTAGCATTTAGAATATTACTCAGCAATAAAAGAAAATAAAATCAAGGCATTTGCAGGTAAATGAATGGTGATGGAGAAGATAATGCTAAGGGAAGTTAGCCAATCCCCCCCCCAAAAAAATGATGAATGTTTTCTCTGATATAAAGAAGCTGACTATACTGGGATAGGGAGGGGGAGCATAGGAGGAACAGATGAACTCTATTTAGGGCAGTGGGGTGCTAATGGAAAGGAGGGGGCAGGGGATTAGCAAGGATGGTGGAATGTGATAGACATTACAATTCAAAGTATATGTATGAAGACAAAAATTGGTGTTAACCTACTTTATATACAGAGCTATGAAATATTGAGCTGTACATGTGTAGTTAAGAATTGTAATGCATTCTGCTGCCATTTATTTTTTTAAAAAAGATTTTAATTTTCAAAATGAAAAGGTGGCTCTTTGAAAAAATAAATACATTTGATAAACCCTTATCCATGCTAATGTAGAGAAGTAGAGAAAAACTCCAATTAGTAAAATCGGTGATTAAAATAGAAATATCACCATGAACACTAGAGAAATACAGAAGATAATTAGAAAGTATTTTGAAAACTTGTATTCCAATAAAACAAAATATTGAAGACAGAAACAAATGTCGAGAGTCATATAATTTACCCAAACTGAGTGAGGATGATACACTAGTTAAAAACAAAGAAAATGATCTGTTTGAGAGAATTTTTTAATTTTTTTTTTTAGTTTTTGGTGGACACAACATTTTTATTTTATTTTTATGTGTTGCTGAGGATCGAACCCAGCACCCCGCACATGCCAGGCAAGCGTGCTATCGCTTGAGCCACATCCTCAGCCCCCAAACAGATCACTTTCAAGCAATGAAGTAGAAGACACCATCTAAAGCCTACCAACCAAAAAAAAAAAAAAAAAAAGGCCAGGACTCAATTAATACAAGACCTTCAAGGAACAACTAACATCAATATTCCTCAAATTATTCTATGAAATAAAAAAAGAGGGAACACATTCAAACTTATTCTATGAGGCCAATATCACCTTTATTCTAAAATCATACAAAGACACATCAAAGAAAGAAAACTTCAGACCAATATCTCTAACAGACTGATGCAAAAATTCTGAATAAAATTCTGGCAAATCAAATGCAATAACATATCAAAAAGTTCATGCACCATGATCAAGTGGGATTCATCCCAGGGATATAAGGTTGCTTCAACATATGAAAAATCAATAAATGTAATTCATCAGTAGATTAAAAGATAAAAATGATATGATCATCTAAATAGATGCAGAAAAGCATTTGAAAAAATTCAGCACCCCTTCGTGTTCAAAACACCACAAAAACTAGGGATAACAGGAACATATCTCAACATTGTAAAGGCTGTCTATGCTAAGCCCCAGGTCAACATTATTCTAAATGGAGAAAAACTAAAAGCATTCCCTCAAAAATATGGAACAAGACAGGGATGCCCTCTCTCACCACTTCTATTCGCCATACTTCTTGAAACACTGGCCAGAGAAATTGGATGAAAGAAATTAAAGGAATAAGTATAGAAAAAGAAGAATTTAAACTAGCACTATTTGCTGATGATATGATTCTGTACCTAGAAGACCCAAAAAACTCTACTAGAAAACTTCAAGAACTAAAATTCAGCAAAGTAGCGGGATATAAAATCAATACCTATAAATCAAAGGCATTTCTGTATATCTGTGAAAAATCCTCTGAGAAGGAGATGAGGAAAACTACCCCATTCACAATATCCTCAAAGAAAATAAGATACTTGGGAATCAACAAAAGAGGTGAAAGATCTATACATTGAAAACTATGGGACACTAAAGAGAAATTAAAGACATTAGAAGATGGAAAGATTTAACTTGTTCTTGGATAGGCAGAATTAATATTATCAAAATGACTATACTACCAAAAGCACTATACAGATTTAATACAATTCTGATCAAAATCCCAATGCCATTCCTCATAGAAATAGAAAAAGCAATCATGAAATTCATCTGGAAAAATAAGAGACCCAGAATGGCTGAAGCAATTCTAAGCAGAAAGAGTGAAGCAGGAGGTATAGCTATACCAGAACTTACAGTATTCTTCAGAGCAATAGTAATAAAAACAGCATGGTAGTGGCACCAAAACAGGCTGGTAGAACAATGGTACAGAATACAGGACACATTGACTAACCCACATAATTACAACTACCTTATATTAGACAAAGGTTCCAAAAATATGCACTGGAGAAAAGATAGCATCTTCAACAAATGGTGCTGGAAAACTCAAAATCCATATGTAACAAAATAAAATTGAATCCCTCTCTCTCACTATGCAAAAAGTTAACTCAAAATGGATCAAGGACCTAGGAATCAAACCAGTGTAAGTTTTTAGGACGGATTGTATGTCCTTTAATCACATGACCTAGATATTGAAAAGGAGATGTCTTTAACACATTTTGAGGTGCAATGCAGAAACCCATTGCTGTGAATGACGTCCCTAATTGGACAAAAAGTTTTAAGAGTACATCGGGGTTATCATGAGGTAAAAGTATGTCTTCCATAAAATGAATAATATATGCATCAGGGAATTTCTCTCTCACAGGCTTGATAGCCTTTGTCACAACATTTTGACATAGGGTAGGACTGTTACACATTCCCTGAGGCAACACTTTCCAGCAATACCTTTTAACTGGTTCTTTAAAATTAATTGCTGAGACACTAAAGGCAAACTCTTTACAGTCATCTGGGTGCAAAGGTATAGAGAAGAAGCAATCTTTCAGAGCTATTATTACCAAATAATAATAGCTCTGAAAGATTGATGGGTGTGTTCCAAGGGCTGAGCATAGGCTCTAAATGAGAAGCCTGAAGTAGTTGTTCCTCAAATAACATGTGGGCTATTTTTACTTTTCCCCTGTTAGGGGTCACCAACAAACCCAGATTGGCTCTTCTATGAGCCAATTATTATTATTATTATTATTATTATTATTATTATTATTATTATCTTGCTGTTCTCTGGGTTAGGGATAAGGTCAGGGCACTTTTCAAAAATTTGGGCTGGGTGAATTATGTAATCTCTGTAGGAGAGATTGGGTTATAGGTAGGTACTCTTCCTGTAAATCTCCCTCAATTTCCCTAGCAGTAATCCCTTGCTTAAGTCGCTCAAATGACATGATAGTCTCTTGTAGAGAGCCACATGCCATGTTCTGATTGCATAGCAATTTTAAACTCATCTTAAAAATTTGAATCAATCATTCCCGGCAGTACCTGAAATCCATATTTAAATTGTTTCATCCCAAAATTAGGCCTGTAGTATGGGGGTAATGGTCCATGAGTCACCACAAATGTAGTGACTGGTCAGAGCCTCCTGCTTCAGTACAGGAAATCGTGGTCCTTCAGTGTGGCTCCCCACAACACATCTTATTGTGAGACTGAAAATTTTAAAGTGCAGGAGCTCCCCAGTGACTCCCAAATTACAATGTATACTTTCTGTTGAATAAAAACTAAAATGACTCCTGAGAACTAAGTTATCCTGTGTGAAATGACATGGAATGAATACAAGAGGAAAGGTATGGGCACGACCCCTGGAAGAAAAAAGAATGGCCATGGTATTCCATATCTGAAACCGAAACGCAAGGATCACGGAAACATTATTACCATTACCTTGGTTTTCTTATCCCTAAAATAGATCATTAGATGGCAACATTTACATATTCAAGTCAACTTCAATCAATGTTTGATTTGTTTTTGAGCCAAATCACTAACACATGAAAAAATATAAGGTAATCATGTGCTTCAACATTTGAACAAGGTTGAACATAGTTAGCAGCTTATCTGAATAAGAATTCTGTTTTTCTCAGTGTGAGGACATGTGGTCCTGTCCCTGTAAGACCAAAAAAGGGACATGTTTAGTTTTTAGTATTTGTGAACAGTCTATCATAGAGAAATTTGAGGAGTTTATGCTATATACTGTCTACCTTGCCATCCCAAGGGTATAATTACCATTATGTATTATAAAGTACAATAAAAGAGGTAGGAAAATACAATGATATTTAATTAAGTAAATTGTGAGGTGTCCAGCTAGCTCAGTCAGTAGAGCATGACACTCTTAAGTAAATTGTGTGGGAGGTTTAAGTGATCCATGGGTATGTCTCTTTCTTATCCACATTATTGTACACATTCCTGGTTATATTTCCCTGCTAGGGATTCAAGAATAAATAGGAAGTCAATATTGGGGGGAAAATATTTTCCTACATTCTTTGAAGTCACTCAAGATCCTCAGGGGTTACTTTCAGGGATTGCCTGACTCTTTCAGATGTTTCTGTACATGAAGTATCAAAAGCCAGGAAAGATCAACATGTAACTGAACACATTTCTCTTGAAAATATCGGGAGTATTTCTGCCCAATGACCCACCTTTTTCCTGAATATGCACCAGCTACTCTCTACCTTTGAGGTCTTTATAATTACCTTGTTTGGGAGGTTGTGTGACTCTCCAGAATTGCAGGATAAAATTTAAAAATTTGTTACTCAAGATACAGAAATCTGGGGGTTACTTTCTTATCCCCATACCTTATCTACACTTGTCTCTATTTCTCCAATAATTATAAGCAGAAAAAAATGATCAAAAATATGACTTATAGGAATAATATTCTCCAAATGAATTGAATAATTAATAATTAATAGAGATGTCATGCCACTATTTACCCAATAGTGTGTTTTTACTACCTGTTACTAAGAACATTTAAAAAGGAAAATAGTTTGATATCTGTGACATGATGATTCCATACAGAACAGTATTAGCACATTAATACTTACTTTTATATAGTAAAAAAGCATATATAATGTGAACAAAGTATTTCAAAGTTTATAGAATAGTTTCATCAACAACAATAAAAACAACAACAACAACAGATTAAAATCTCTGGGGCTGTGGCTGTAGCTCAGCAGTAGAGCACTCAGAGCCAGGCTCAGTGAAAGATTTACTAGGCATCTTAGTGAGATCCTGTCTCTACATAAAATAGGGCTAGGGATGTGGCTCAGTGGTTGAGTGTTCCTGAGTTCAATCTTCATCATCCCCTCCCCAAAAAATAATGTCTGTGGGCTGGGGATGTGGCTCAAGTGGTAGCGTGCTGGCCTGGCATGCATGTGGCCAGGGTTCAATCCTCAGCACCACATACAAAACAAAGATATCGTGTTTGCCTAAAACTAAAATATAAATATTAAAAAAAAAACACTCTCTCTCTCTCTCTCTCCCTCTCTCAAGAAAGAATGTCTGGGTCATACTTTCATGGAGGTTCTAAAATGTAGAAGTAGTATAGAATAAGTATTATGGGCCAAGCTCTAGAGTGGATGGGCATGCATTTGAATCCAGGCTTTTATAAATAATATAGATTTGATGTTGATCTACTGATGGAATATTTCCTACACAAGGCATGGAATGGTAAGGCATGTATGTGCTTTAATTCAAGTGTCTGAAATAGTAAATATATATTTTAAATAATTGCAGCAACATATTGAAAAATAACAGTCATCAGAAAATCATGCATGTGAAGCTAGATCATTTCATGACTCTTTAGAACATATAGATCTATAAGGCAAGATAGTAAGAGAAACAATAAAAGTGAAACATTCATGAACTTGGGATGCCATTTAAAAATTTGAGGTGACTGTTAGTCCAGAATCTGATTTACATAACAAGACCCCTACAGCACAATAAGTAAAAATCATGAATCAATAAATGGGATAGAATCAATCTAAAAAGCTGCTTCTCAGCAAAAGGAAAAATAATATGAAGAGAGAACATACAGATTTGTATAAAGCCTTTACCATATGTACCTCAGATAAAGCATTAATCTCTAGGGTATAATAAGAACTCAAAACTTAACAAAAACCCCAATTAACAAATGGACTAAGTAAGTGAACAGATAGTTCACAGAAGAAATATAATCCATTACCAAATACATGAAAAAACATTTTAACATCTAGAAATTAAGAAAATATAAATCAAAACTTAAGATTTTATCTCACTTTAGGCAGAATGTCAATCATCAATAATACAGGCAATGATAAATGTTGGTGAGGATGTGGCGGAAAAAGGAACACTCACACATTGCTCATGGGACTGACTGCAAATTTGTGCAACCACTGTGGAAAGCAGTATGGAAACTCCTTGCAAAACCAGAATGAAACCATCATTTGACCCAACTATCTCTCTCCTCAGACTATACCCAAAGGACTTAAAAACAGCATACCACAGGGATGCAGCCACACCAATGTTTACAGCACCACAATTCACAACAGCTAAACTATAGAACCAACCTAGGTGTCCTTCAGCAGATGAATGGATAAATAAAATGTGATTATATGTATTCCCCCCCAAAATGGAATATTATTTAGCTTTAAAGATGAATGAAACTATGGCATTTGGTGGTAAATGGATGGAGTTGGAGAATATCATTCTAAGTGAAATAAGCCAACACACACACACACACACACACACACAACACAAAGGACAAATATTTTCTCTGATAAGTGGATCTTAATTCACAATGGGGGGGGTGGAGAAGAATAGTTACTTAGATTAATTAGACAGGAGTGCAGGTAGGGGATATGGGGATAGGAAGGATAGTAGAATGAAACAGACATTACATATAATATATAATATATATGGATGCTAAACCACTCAACAAGGGAGGGGGAGAGAATAGAAATTGAGTGGATTAAACAAAGTTGGAATGAAGGAAAGAAAAGGGAAATAGGAATACAGATGACAGTAGAATGGATCAAACACAAATTTTCAATGTTTATATATAAATACACCACCAGTGAAGGTCCACACCATGTACACCTCAGGAATGAAATGCTAAGTAAAATATTACTCCATGTATGAATAATATGTCAAAATTTGCTCTACTATCATTTATACCAAAAAAAAAGATTAAGAAATTTTAAAAATTGTAAGGGAAAATTTGTATACAGAGAAGGTTTGTGAGTTAAAAACTCTTCAATAAATGCTGTAATTAAGGTTAAATAAAATTATAAAAGACTACCTTCATCTCATACAAAATAAGAATGATAAATAGAGAGGCCCAAGTCATTCTGTGCAACTATCTATAATCCCAAAATTTATGATTTGTAACTCTTATATTTGTTTTAAAAGCAGTACAATAACAATAATTACAAGTTGAGCAGAGAGGAAATATTACATAGCAGTGTTATGAAAACTATCAATAATGCTGTGTGCACTCAGAGAAAGGATTCTCAATTAACTCCTGCATGAAATAAAAAATCATGTAGTTGAAAGATACTCTAGTTACTAATTAAATAAAACATGCATGTGTTTGTTACATTAAGCATGTGGGCAGCTGCTCAACTTGGAAGGTCAGATCCAATAGATAAGGAAAACACTCTCTTCACACAAGACAGTGTTTCTTTGAGTAATACTATGAAATCAAGAGAGAAAACAAAGTAATAGACACGCAGGCAACTGTATTGCCAGACTAGGAAAACCCCAACACTGAACTTATGTACTAGGGAGCTGAAACAGCTTTTCAGGGTCCTGGATGGGAAGTCCTGGGCAGAGCATCCTCTCCACAGGTGAGAGTCTGAAGTCTTGTTATAACTTGTATTTAAAGTGGGGGCTGAATCAAGTTAGAACAAAGAAATATTCATTCTAACAGCGTGCATGACCTAGTGGTCCCATGAGGAACACTACATCCTCCCCCAAACAGGTCAGATCCGAGAGGAGAGAGTGATAGCCTAGAGATGAGTAAATAAATTGGGGTTCACATGAGTAAGCCACTGAGAAAAATTCATTGAGAAATCGGCATTCTTTAGATGTTTCATCAAGGATATGCAGACATCATGCAGGCACATAGAAAGGGAAGGTATTTAGTATTTTTCTTGGATCTATAGTACTGAATCTTCCCTCAGGGCCTTATAAATAGTTAAAAATCTCATATGTGAAATGAACTTTTTTTTGTGTAAAATAACATGGAGTAGAGATAAGCATGAAGCCTAGAGATTTATCCTTTGGAATAAAAAAATAGTGTGAATATTATTCTCCTAGAAATTATCATTATATTTCAATATTTATTTTCCCAAATAAAGTTAAATGAAATATTTGTAGGTGGTGTTCTGTTTACCAAAAGGGCTCACATATGAAGAGAATATTGGTTTTTTTTTTGTTGTTTGTTTTACTTTTTGAATAGGACTTGTAGATTAGAGACTAGAGTTTTATTTCGATCAAAATTGTGTTTCTCTCTCTGTGGTGTCATGGACCCCTGGAGCTATAAGGTCTGAAGAGGGACAGGGCTAGTTTATAATATCTTATAGTATCTGGGAGACCATGACACATGCTATCTATCATATAATCCAATAAGTATAACAAACATTATATTGTAAGTTATTAAGTAGAACAAAAAGGTCTACAAAATCAAAATATATAATGAAATAAAAAAATGTTGGGGCATAAATGCTCCTATAGTATGTCTTTTTCTATTCACAGTCATCATTTCACATGTATCTGGTTACACTTTTCTACTGGGTATCCAAGACTAAAAACGTGGTCCTATATTGGGTTGTTTTTCCTACACTTGAGGTCAGTCTAGTCTCCTCAGTGATGAACGTCATGGAATTCATGAGGAACTGCATGGTTTCTTCAGTCCAAGAGTCAGGATGGTCCTGTAGACCACGTGGTTTCTCCAGGAAACACTGATACTATTTCCCCCTTCAGAAACCCTCCTTTTTTACCTGAATATGCACGTTGGCTCCTAGTCTCTTGGGTCTTTCTCCTCTCCCTGATTGGGAGCTTGTATAACTCTCCAGAGTTGTAGATCCCTTAGGGAGTACTGCAACTATACAAGGTGAAATGCTAAAGTTGTAATTCAAACTAGAGATATCTGGGCATTATTTTAGTATTCCTAGGTCCTTCCTATAACTGTCTTAATTTTTCCCTAATTACAAAAAATAGTATATAATTTACATAAATAATATTCCCCAAATAAAACTTGATTAAACATATGAAATAATTAATGTAGACGTTATGGTATTATTTACACAATAGAATGTATTATTATTGCATCAATCCATTAGCAAAGTGAATAGTGGGAGATGTGTGACCTAATAACATCATTGAATGCATGACAAGGTTAATATTAAGAAATTCACACTTTATGTAGTAACAAATTACACCCGTAATAAAATATAAGTAAAAATGCTCTGTAAAACAGGCATGTTGCTCCATGCCTGTGACCCTAGGGATGTGAGAAGCTTTGCAAGTTCAAAGCCAGGCTCCATAACTTTGTGAGGCCCTAAGCAACTTAGGAAACCCTATCTCTAAATAGAAATGATAAACAAATATGGGGATGTGGTTTACTGATTAACTGCCCCTAAGTTTAAGTACAAAAATAAAAGCTAAAAATTTAAAATTTCATATAAATCTTAGGAGACATCTGTAATAATCAACTATGAGAATTATGTTTTCTCCAGTTGTGAAAATTGAGAATATTTAGAAATTGTTGCTTTACAGTAAAATTATATCCTTTTAGGGATGCACTATTCTATACATGCATTTCCTTATTTCTATAATATCAGCTCAAGATGTTAAGAAAATTTTCAAAATGTCAAAAGCTATTACCCATTTTCTACATTTAAATGATTTTTTCCTCCTAGATCCCAAATACTTCAAGGGATGGCTATAGATAAGAAATTTACTACAATTTTTTTATATTTGTCAACATGTTTTTATAAAGTTTTTGAGTGTGTTGCATTCTTCACATTGATAGGTCTTCTCTGCAGAATAAATTTGGTGTTTAGTAAGAATTGAAGAATTTTTTAAAGAATTTGCCACACTTTTTTCAATTACAGAAAATGGATATTTTGTAATGAAACTCTCAAAATAACCCTTTTAGAAAAATATCTTCTCTGTGCAAATGTTTGACTGGAAGTTTAACTCAGTGCTACATTTATAACTGGCCAAGTTAAAAACTGATGCATGGACAAGATTTCAAATTTTCCACATTAACTTTCACTTTAAAAATGGCTGTGGATATAATCTTAAAGAAATATACAGCTCCTCAAAATTAAGTGGAATAAATTGAATTTTTTTATACATTAATTGTTCCTTGTGTCTTTTGGCCATAAAAATTGTATCATATAGGGACTACTAATTGGTTTTGACCATTATAATATGATTTTGAACTTTACTCTCACCTATATTTTCCCATTGTCTTCTTAGTTGTAAATAGTCAAGGTCAGACTTTACAGATCTTCCCTCTATCTTTTTTATTCCCTGCTCTGGTAAAAATTCTCGAGGATGATGAGAAGTCATGGCTGAAATAAAAATAACAATCATGTTTACTTACTGTACTGAGCTGAGTATATTTTGTAAACATAGGAAATTACAGCAATAAAGAAACATAAACAGGGGAGCAGGTTATTAAATCCAAGTCCATCGTTACTGTAGAAATATATAAATCAAATAAAAATGTACACAGAAAATTACTTTGAGAACTTTCTAAATCATCTTAGTGTTCACAGTATCCAAGATGAGTACATTCCTATGGAGAGTAATATAGTAAAGGAAAATACATTATGTTAAACAAAGCCTTTCCTGCTTCACAATATATTTTAAAAATCTACCGACTTTCTTCTGTTTCATTAAAGAAATATGAAACATGCGAATATTTGGGGACTGTTCAAAAAGGGGTTCCTGCTTATCAACAGAAAAAAAAATAGCTAAATCTACTGTAAGAAAAGTAAGTTATGAATTACTCAAAGGGAATAGTAAATTATCATTTAATAGAAGTTTACTAAACTAAACCAACACAAAAAATAGAATAAAATGTAGTCAAGAATTGTTAATATTTATAAACAGAAAACGTGTTTAAATACTTTATTTAGAAAATGTCTGAGTCAGGGTTTTGTACACAGCAACATTGGAGGTTGAGCCAGAAGTTTCAAAATTTCAAGGCCAGCCAAAGTAAAATATGCAAAGTGGTAGTTCTCTTTCCAGTACTAATAAATGTATCTAAGAGAATAAAAAAAAAAATAAAAAATCCAAACAGCTTAATTTTCTCCAACTTGTAAAGACTCAAAGCAGGTTTTTATCCAAGTTTTAAAACTTACAGAGAATATTCAGAGCATCCAAGAGAAAAAAGATGGTTTACCTAGAAATGTGTAACTCTATAAATGTGAAATCCTTACTCAAAACTTCACAACACAGAAAGGAATTTGGGGCCATTTTCAAGGGATGAAAGAATAAAATTATCAACCAAGACATTATATTCACAGCTACTATCTTTCAAAAGAGAAGAAAAATAAAGACTTTAAAGATATAAATGAACACACTATTCATCAACACTAAATCTGTTCTCTAAAAAGTACTAAAGATAATCCTTCTTAGTGAAATGTAAGTGTGCACAGCAACACAAGTCATATGAAATTCTAAAAATTTCTTGGCACAAACAATTCTATTTTATTGTAATGATGGATCACAAAACATGTAATTTTGCAATAGTATTTGAAAGACAAAAGCATCAAAACAAAGCTGTTAATAGGCATATATACCAGTAACAATAATATAGTTTTAAAAGACACAAATATATTGAATTTTTAATAAAGTGAAGTCAAGTTGATACTCATACAAAGTATGAGTAGGGAGATTCTTCGTTTTTAGATTTTTTGTTTGCAAATTCAATTACAAAATTCAGATCAAAATAAACCTTGGCTATCTGAATTAAAGCTAAAAATTACAACTGTAGGTAGGCCATAAGATACTCTAAATCGAAGAACACACAAATACTGAAAGCAAAAGGATATAAGAATGGCACATAGAAAAGTGACCGATCAAAACCTGGGCTGTCTAAATTATAGTACACAAAACATAGTTGAAGACAGTTACAGGACATAGAAGACATTTTAAATTAAAAAAAAAAAAAACTTTGAACAGAGGCAAAATAGAGAAAAGGAACCTTTCCCTAGGTTCCGAATTAAGAGGAAATACATTTTCAATGGACATCCTATTTCCCAAACACACAAAGAAAACATTAAGAGAGTTCAATGAAAACAAAGAATCACTGTTATACTAGGATACATCAATCCCCACTTACTGAAAAGGGAAATACAGTGAAGCAAAATGGTAATTGCAAAGCATAAGTCTTTGAAAATATTTTGAAACTATTGTAGACTTACAGAATCCCTGTACTTAATCACAATTGGGATATTATATTGGATAGACCAATTTTATGTATTAAAACAAAGGTTAATAAATATTTAAGTGATAGTTATTTTGTAACCAACATGGAATAAATATTTGAAGTAAAAGTGGTAGGGATGTTCAAAAATCCCTAAATATGTGTCAGTTGATTGAACACTCTTGGGCATGCTGTTGTTCAAGAATTGAAACATAATGTTAAGTAGAATAAACATCTGTTAATTTTAACTAGAGTCTCCAAGTAATATTCAAACTCCAGTTGTTAGATTTCTCTGCAAAAAATTCTTAGAATTGTATGAATATCCCTTATAATACAAATAACATTAGAAGAATATTTCCCTGCTGAAAAATGTACTAAAAATTACAGCATTCAATTGTAAATACAGACATGGAATAAAGTAGATGGAGTTCTGAGTGAGTGTGGTAATAAGCCCTCACATCAATAGCAAATTAAAAACATTGCACACCAGTGTTGTTACATTGTTACTCACAGAGCCATTATGGGGGATGCAAACCAAATATCCCTTGAAATAAACTGACAATGTTACTCAACAGAGCCATCATGGGGGATGCATACCAAATATCCGTTGAAATAAAAAGATGAGCCAATTTGGAATATAAAACTATAGAGCTTTGAAGTAAAAGAATTTATTCTAATTATATATTTTACAAAATGTATGTATACTAGGTTAGCTGAAATGTGTCACAGAAATAATACTGCAGACTTCTATGAATATGACATCTCTAAACTAAAACAGATGCTTTCTTAACAAAATACAATGGTTTTGTGATAAGGAGACAGAAATGAGCCCTTGCATCATAGGAATTGATTTTTTGAGATGTAAACTTTAGAGATACATTGCATAACAATTTGAATTAATGTTACTGAACTGTATATTTAAAAATTTGGAGACAGTAAGTTTTATTTTGTGGTTTTGATTATAATGAAAATTAAAAACAACACATAAAATATAACTGCAACATTTTTCAAAGCTACATTTAAAATAATGTGGTCTTTATTTTATAAATAATAACAAACTCATCAGTATACAAATGATGGGCATGTATGTAATCTCAGCTACTAGGAAGTCTTAGGCAGGAGAATTGCAAATTCAAGACAACTTCAATCACTTAGTGAGAACCTCTCTCCAACTATGAGTGAAAAGGAGCTTGGGGTGTAGTTCAGCAGTAGAGTATCACTGCCATCAATCCCCATTACATTTACATATAGAAAATTTCAATTTCTATTTACATGGGCAGGATGAAAGGCCAATCAAGATAAAATACAAAAGTCATAGACAAAAGAGGCTTAGTATTTATACAAGCAAATGCACTTATAACATTACTGGCAATACAAACAAGAATCATGCATATCTTGATTTTTGAAATAATTAACTGACATGAGGAAACCCAGTCTGTAACATGGAACCTCCTGTACACAATGAAAAAATAAAGAAAAATAAATAACCAACCAAATTGTAAATATACACAGATGTGTTATTTTAAACATCCTCTTATTCAACTACAACTTACACCATCTCTCAAAAGAGCAGTCTTGGTCCATCTTGACATTCATTCCATGGCAGATAATTTCACAGAAAATGGATTACACATATTCAGGAAGAACTCTGATAAGGAAATTTTATTAAAAAATATGTAGAAACAAGATTAGAAAAACTGACTTATGATAGTAATGTATTGCAATGGGTTGACCTAGAGATCTCCAGAAATTTGCAAAAGTTTTCTGCAAATAATGGAAGTGGGGCTGGAGTTGTAGACAAGTGGTAGAGGTCTTGCCTAGCATGTATGAGGCCCTGGGTTCAATCCTCAGCACCACATATAAATAAATGGGAAATTCATTAACAACTAAAAAATATTTTTAAAAAATTATGGTCTAGCTGTCAGATACGATTGACACAATGCAAGGGGAGGAAAAACAGGAGACTAGACAATTTCAAAGCACAAAACACAGGACAGGTTCTTCAATGATAACAAGAGAAAGAAATCAAAGCTTCTCAAAATTCTTTTCTGCTGGATAACGTCTCAATCAACATTTTTGAATTTAGGTTTCCTCCTCTACCTCAACTATGTCCTCTGCAATATGTGGGCCACAGGATTTGACATCACTGCATTCCTCTAAGGAAACAACATGTCAAGTGAAGGATATATATCATGCCAACAAAGGAAAACATTAAGGATGAAAAGAAACATCATTAACATTTTTTTTTGTCAGCACCAAGAACTATCCCATCTTCTTCATTGATAGCATAAATGTGAAACTCATTCTTGTGGAGAAGTTCCCAAAATATATACTTCAAGGGAAGAAAATTAAATAATAATAATTAGGAATTCTGTAGTACAGTTATGCTCACCCACAAAGAGCAGGTTGCTGTAGGTCTCCAACATCACTTCTCTATATAAATTCTGCTCAGCAATATCTAGGCATTCCCATTCCTCCTCAGAGAAATTAATGGCCACATCCCCGAATGTCAATGGCTCCTGAAATAAAAATTGGTAGATCAATAGCACATGGACCAAACCATTATTCAGTTTTTAGTTTGAATTAAGAGTAAGTAGAACTGACTGTTTACAGGAGAATGACTTTATTTATGTAAAAATATGCTTTCCATTATTGTTCCATTATCTAATTCAGAGGAAAATACATAAGTCCAAAACAGTGTGTGTGTGTGTGTGTGTGTGTGTGTGTGTGTATTCCATATCAGAGGGAAGTGAAGGATATATACCATAATCCAAATGCTGAATAGAAGCCCAACTCCTAACTTTCCTGCTATCAGTGAATGTGAAATTTGGTGGACATTACAGATGCAAATCAGACTTGTCAAAGATATTCTCATAAGGAGATTGTGCCCAAGGGAGACAAAAAGAGTGGTAAAAAAGCTTTTGAAAACAGTCTGGTTCCTATTCTCTCTGCTTTATATCCATGAGATAGATTGAGCTCCCAAAACAATTAGTTTCAAGTATCATCCATGACACATTTCCAATGTGTAAAATATTCATATAATATTAACATTTGGAGACATGTAAAGTGACACTTCCACCTTGTGAAAAGACAAACTTGAAATATTACAAGTTCTATAAGCTGTTCAATGAGTGAATAAGATTGGTACAATAGAGGCCCAGACAACAGCACATATGTGTTCAAAAGACTGTGGCAAAAAAATGGTTAATAAAAGAAAAAATACCTTTTGATATAATTGTAATGGAAAAATAATAATAACAATAAGTTACTTAAGACTCATACAACCAAGTAAATATAACCCAGGAAAACGATGGTTTTGAGAAATACATAATAAAATTATTAGTCATAAGAGGCACAGGACTGTCAACATCTGTGTGTGCAAAACGAAGATGAGATCAGTAAGACACACCAGAAGTGTCCACACGGGTTTTCTGCATGTGGATGGATCCTAATTACTTAAACATAGCTACTATATTGGAACAATTACATTGATACCAGAGCATAATCACCCCATCTACACAAATAACTAATTAAAAATCTTCAATAGCAAAATGTTTAAGTAACTGAGTGAATTGGAATTGTAAGGTATCAAGATTTTATGAAAGAATAACCACAAGAAGACAAATCAGGTTAGTAGATGATTAGAGGCACTGTTCAGAAAACACAAAAAATAAAAATCCTGACATGTTAGAATGAATATATTTTCCAAACTGTGGAGCACCCTCACTGTAACACTGTAGTCTTCTGTGGCTCATTCCTAAGAAGTGAGTGAAGTAATTCTGGACAGCTAAGAAAATAAAGTACACACACCTCCGATACCTTTGGCAAAGAAAGGAAATGCTTAGTCTTCCAGAGTCACAATTCTCACCAGTTAACAGCACATAGCAATAGTCAGTTATAAGTCACTTATAAGTCTGATGTCACTTATAAGTCCCAGAATGTCATCTACACTGCTTATCAACTTCCTGTAAGTTGGTGGACCCTACAACTACCAAACACAGAAAGGAACATTCAATATTAAGTGTTAGTTATCTACAACTCTAATAAATGATTAAACACAACCATGATAAAATCCTAACAAGTTTTTGCATAAATATTGAAAAATTGGCTTCTAAAGGCTATATGTAGAAGGCAGGCATATAGAGTGGTCAACAATTCTGTAGAATAAGTTTACAGGACTGAAATATTGGATGCTGAGATGTACTATGAACTTAAAGTAACCCAAAAGGTGAGCTATGTGGCAAGGAGTATACAAACAGATTATTGGAATAGAACAAAACCTAGAAAGAAACTCAAAAAGATACAAAAAATGGGAGGACTTCACTGGAGATGATATAATATTTTTAATTAATTATGAATAACTTGGCATATGTATGCAAAGAAATGAATTTGACACAGATCTTGCAACTTTTAAAAAATGAAATCATTCATCTGAAAGAAAATGTTAAATTTGTAGCTTGTGTCAGACAACATAGCAGAAATTCTATATGGCTTTGTCCTTGACATGAACATTCAAAGCCAGAAGCAGCATGTATAAATGAGAAACTTAATTCATTTTTATTCTGTTGAAAACTTTTCTGTATTTTGAAGTATGCTAAAAACTGAATGAGAAGAAACTAGATGAAGTATTTGATATATATATGTATGAGGCACTGGGGTTGATCTTCAGCACCACATATAAACTAATAACAAATAAAGGTCCATTGATAAATAAATAATATTTTTTAAAAACACTGAGCAAGAAAACAATGAGTTTCAAAATGGCACTATCACATATAATGGTATTAGAAACACATAAGGAGCAATAGTAAGTATAATATAATTGGAAACCATAATAAATATATACAGATCCATGGAGATGAGATTTATGTATTTATTTACATCAGTTTTTATATAGACTTCTGTATATGTACACACTTAGATTTATAATTATTGATGTATAAAATACAGAATTACATAGTTTAAGCATATATCTTAAAAATCTTCATTATAATTCATTCATTAATGACTTGTATATAATTTATGCATAAATACAGAATAACTTGTAAGGTTTTCACTTAGAGATATTTACACAATAATATTTTATGGAGTTATTGTTGTAGTTAAGTGGTGCAGAATTTGTACAGCTTGTGCAAACCTTGGGTTTGATTACAGCAATAGTTTCCACTAAGGCCATGATAACATAGTGACATTTGACAGATATTTCACTCATTTTCTTGAGAAACCACAGAATTTAGTGGGTTTCTGTGTCTCCTATATGTAGTAGAAACTTCAATGTCTGAAAACTTCTACTTGAAATATTTTTACCAACCCCCATTAATTTCTAATGTCATTCAGTTAAAACAATCAATCATGATCCTCGTGTACCTTAAGCATAATTTTTATTTAAACTTTCATTTTTTACTTTTCTTTGTTTATACTTAGTGCCCAGCCTTTTTACTTTGGAATTCATAAAGTCCCCAGATTATTCCTCCTGTTCAAACACCATGGTTCCAATAATTGTAGCTGAAATGTACAAACTGCCCCCTTAGTTAATCTAGACTGATAGCCCTGCCCTGGATGAGCCCATGTATCAGTACATTCTTAAAAGTCAAAGCCATAAGGAACAAATTGTTATGCCTTTTATCTTTCTAAAGGTTGTTGTCTAGTGAACAAACCAGTATTAAAATTTACACAAATCTAAAAATGTAAGAAAGCAGATTTAAAATTGACAAGGGATGCAAAAATTAAAAATAATTCTTTGGGAGAATGTAAATAGGTGTTAGAAGGAACTGATTTTTATGTATAAAATATCAGAAACTAAACACTGGTGATCGTTTTACAACATTGTGACTACTGTATAAGCTATGGGATTGTAACCTTAAAAATTGTAAATTAGATTTTAATTATATTTTGCCAGAAGAAAAAAAAGTTTTTGTAAGAGGAACAAGAAAAATGTCAAAACCATAGCAAAAATAATAATTTTAAAATAATAAAAGATTTCAAAAGGCAAACAAAAATGCAAGTGATGCTTGCCCAACAAATAACACTATTTCCATAATGAGAAACATTTATTTGAATATGCTACTGTCTATATATAATGATCAACAGTGGATTGTTTTCTTATGCCTGACATATTTGTATCAGAAAAGCATGTCTGAGTATCCATGAATATTGGCTATCTGTAATTTTAATTAATAGTTTATTTAGAAAGAGCCACATTTTTTCCCAGCATCCCAATTCACCATAGCCAGATTATGGAAGCACTTCCCAATATGGACGCAGTTCCCAATAGATGAATTGAGTAATAAAATGTGATACACACAATGGAGTTTTTAGTCAGCTATAAATAATATTATTGACAAATGTCACATTTTAAATGGAAAGAAATTTACATCATCATGCTATGTAAAATAAATCAGACTGATCAAGGGTCAAATGTTTTCTTTCACATGCAGTAGCTACAGCAAAACAAAGGGAACAGAGAGTTGGATATCATAAATATATAGGGAAGATTAGTGGAGTATGAGGAGATTGGGTGGGAGTGACAGTAAAGGAGAATACCAAATGTCATACACACATACCACTGTGAATTCTACCTTCCTGTATATGGAGAAAGCATCAAACATAAATGAATAAATAGATTAATAAAATAGATGAAGGAGAATATTGGGGGAAAATAATGAAGGGAAAAAATAAGGTATTGAGAATTGAAGGGGATTAAATTAATTTAACAAAAGAGGTGAAAGCCTTGTACAAGGAAAAGTACAACATGCTAAAGAAAAAGAATTAAAGAAGACCTAGAAGATAGAAAGTTCTACCTTGTTCTTAAATAGGTGGAAGTAATATTGTCAAAATGACCATGCTACCAAAAGCACTGTACATATTTAATGCAATTCCAATCAAAATCCCAAGACATTCCTCATGGAAATAGAAAAATAAATAAAAATTAATCCTGGAAAAACAAAGAGACCCAGAAGAGGCAAAGCAATCCTTAGAAGAGGAAGACAGGTGGCATCACTATACTACACCTTAAACTATACTTCAGAGAAATAGTGACAAAACAGTGTGGTACTGGCACCAAAATAGACAAGTAAACCAAAGGTATAGAATAGAGAACACAGAGAATAACCCATATAAATACAGACATATCATACTAGACAAAGGTACCCAAAACATATTGGAGGAAAAATAGCCTTTTCAACAAATGGTACTAGGGAAAGTGCAAATCCATATGCAGCAAAATGAATTTAAGACCCTCTCTTTTATCATGCACAAAACTCAAATCAAAGTGGATCAAGGACCTAGGAATTAAACCAGAGACCCTACACCTAAGAGAAGAAAATATAGATCCAAATCTTCATCATGTCCGATTAGGCCCTGACATCCTTAATAAGACTATTATAGCATAAGAATTAAAACCAAGAATCAATAAGTGGACGGATCAAAACTAAACAGCTTTTCAGCAAAAGATACAAGCAGTGAGGTGAAGAGACATCCTACATACTCTGAGCAAATTCTTACCACTCACATGTCAGATACAGACCTCATCTCTAGGGTATATGAAGAACTCAATCTTGACACCAAAACACACACACACACACACACACACACACACACACACACACCCATATAACCCAATGGATAAATGGACCAAGGAACTCAACAAGCATTTCTCAGAATATGATACACAAATGAGCAACAAATATATATGAAAAGTTCAACACAGCAATTAGAGATATGCAAATCAAAGCTAAGATTTCATCTCACTCCAGCCAGAATTGCAGCTTTTATACATATGAACAATAAGTGTCGGCAAGGATGTGGGGGAAAAGGCACATTGATACATTGATGGTGGGGATGCAAATTGGTGCAGGCAGTATGGAAAGCAGTATGGAGAGTCCTTGGAAATCTGGGAATGGAACCCAGCTATCCCACTCCTCAGTCAATACCCAAAGGGCTTAAAAACAGCATACTACAGGGACACAGCCACATCATTGTTTATTGTAGCACAATTCATAATTGCTAAACTGTGGAGCCAACCTAGATGCCCTTCAGTGGATGAATGGATAAAGAATATGTTGTATATATACACAATGAAATATTACTCAGCACTAAAAAAGAATAAAAACATTGCGTTTGACAGTAAAGGAATGGAGTTGGAGAATATTATGTTAAGTGAAGTTAGCCAATCCCAAAAAACAAATGCTAAGTATTTTCTCTGATATATGTGGGGTGACTCACAGTGGGGTAAGGAGAGAGAACATGAGAGGATTGGATTAATTCTAGATAGGGAAGACGGTGAAAGGAAAATGGATGGGGAAGGGGATTAGCAAGGATGGTGGAATATTATCAACATCATTATTCAAAAACACATGTATGAAAATGTGAATTTGATGCCAACATACCTTATATACAAACAGATATGAAAATTGTGTTATATAAGAGTTGTAATGGAGAAAGAAATAAGTACATGTATAATGGCATGAATTAGCATGAACATACTTCTTTATACAGAGATATGAAAAATTGTGCTCTGTGTGCAATACGGATTGTAATGCATTCCACTGTTGTCATGTATTTAAAAAATAAATAATTTTTTTAAAAAGAGAGTTATTGAAACCCGTTGGGGACACCATAAGCCTACAGGGTAAAGATTGTAAAACCTTGAAAACACAGAGATGGAAGAGAAGATTCATGAATAACATGAAAAACCAAGAAGAATGTGCCCCAAACAAAGATGCTACATTATTAGAATCCATGGTCAGAACATCAGGAGAAAAAACAGAGAAGGAGTGGAGGAGGTACATAATTTTCTGTGAATTAAAGGATGATATAAGAGCAAATACAGGCAGCAGAGGATCATTTTGATAAAGAGCTACATAAGCAAATACAGAAAACAAAAGATTCCTTCAATAAGGAGATAGAAATTCAGAAAAATCAAACAAACAGATATCCTTGAAATGAAAGAAACAGTAAATCAAATTAAGAACTCAATAGGCCGCATCTCCAACAGAATAGATCACTTGGAAGACAGAACCTCCGACATTGAAGGCAAAATATATAATCTTGAAAAAATGAAGTTGACCCCAGTGAAGATGGTAAGAAACCAGGAGCAGAAGATTCAAGAATAATGAGATAACACAAAAAGACCAAATTTAACAACTATTGGGATAGAGGAAGGCATAGACATCTAAACTACAAAAATGGACAATCTATTCAATGAAATAATATCAGAAACATTTCCAAACATGTAGAGTGAATTGGAAAATCAAATACAAGCAGCATACAGGACACCAAATGAACAAAATCACAACAGATAAACACGAACACACATCATAATGAAAACACCTAGCATGCAGGAGAAGCAGAGTATTTTAAAAGCCACAAGAAAAAGGAATCAGATTATATATGGGAGAAACAAATTGGAGTCTCTGGTTTCTCAACCAAGACCCTGAAAGCTACAAGATCCTGCAACAACATATACCAAGCTCTGAAAGAAACAGATGCCAACCAAGAATCATACCCAGCAAAATTAAATTTTGATTAGCAATTGAATTTTGATATAGTTGTTATTTTTCTGACAAAATAAACACCTTCCATGATACACAAAACTTGAAAGAATTTACAACTAGAAGGCATGCACTACAGCACATCCTTGGCAAAACATTCCATGAGGAGGAAATGAAAAACAATGAAAATTAGAAAACGGAAGTATCCCTCTAAATGAAAAACCTATCAAAGAGCAAGTTAAATACCAAAAATTAAAAAAATAACTGGGAATACAAATCATGTCTCAATAATAACCCTGAATGTTAATTTCTAAAACTCAGCAATCAAAACACTGGCAGATTGGATTTAAAAAGAAGACCCAATAATATGCTGCCTCCAAGAGACTCATCTCATAGGAAGACACCCACAGAGTGAAAGTGACAGGTTGGAAAAAATATATATATATTCAGCTGGGGCTGGGGCTCAGCGGTAGAGTGCTCACCTAGCATGTTTGAGGCCCTGGGTTCAACCCTCAGCACCACATAAAAATAAATAGATAAAATAAAGATATTGTGTCCATCTATAAAAAATAAATATTAAAAACATACCACTCACATGGACTGTGAAAGCAATCAGGGGTTTCCATCCTTATATCAAATAATGTGGACTTCAAGTGAAAGTTAATGAGAAGGCATTAAGGAGGACCTTTCATAGTGCTTAAGGGAACCATACACCAACAAGACAGAACAATTATAAATATTTATGCCCCAAACAATGGAGCATCTATGTTCAAACAGAATCCTCTCAAGTTGAAGGTCCAAGTAGACTACAAGACAATAATTCTGGGTGACTTTAACACACCTCTTTTACCACTGGATAGATCTTCCAAACAAAAGCCAAACTGAAATTATAGAACTCAATAATACAATCAATAATTTAGATTTACCTGACATACATAGACTATTTCATCTTTCAACAGGTGAAGACACTTTCTTCTCAGCAGCAAATGGATATTTCTCTAAAATAGACCATATATTATGCCACAAAGCAACTCTAAGCAAATACAGAAAAGTAAGGATACTACCCTTCATTCTATAAAATCATAATGGATTGAAATTACAAATCAATGATAAAAATAGAAGATTCTCCAACACCTGGAGACTAAATTATATGCTAGTGAATGAAAAATGGGTTGCAGAAAACATCAAAGTGGAGATTTAAAAATTCTTAGAGGTGAATGAGAATACAGATACAACATATCAAAGTCTCTGGGACACTATGATACAAGACCTTCAAAGAAAAACTAACACCAACAATCCTCAAATTTTTCCATGTAATTGAAAAAGAGAGAACACATCCAAAATCACTCTATGAGGCCAATATCACCTTTATTTTAAAATCAGACAAAGACACATCAAGAAAGAAAACTTCAGACAAATCTCTAAAAAACAGATGCAAAAATTCTCAATGAAATTCTGGCAAATAAAATACAAAAAAATACTGAAAAGAGGGTGCATCATGATCAAGTGGAATTCACCACAGGGATGCAAGTTTGGTTAAACATACAGAAATCAATAAATGTAATTCAGCGCATCAGTAGATTTAAACATAAGAATCATATGATCATCTTAATAAATGCAGAAAAAGCATTTGACAAAATACAGCACCTCTTCATGTTCAAAACACTAGAAAAACTAGGGATAACAGGAACTTACCTCAACATTGTAAAGGCTGTCTACACTAAGCCCAAGGCCAACATCATTCTAAATGGAGAACAACTGAAGGCATTCCCTCTAAAATCTGGAACAATACATGGATGCCCTCTCTCACCATTTCTATTCAACATAGTTTTTGAAACACTGGCCAGAGCAATTAGACAGAGGAAAGAAATTAAAGGAATAAGTATAGGAAAAGAAGAAATTAAATTAGCACTATTTGCTGATGATATAATTCTGTTCCTAGAAGACCTAAAAAATTCAACTAGAAAACTTCTATAACATGAAATCAGCATAGTAGCAGGATATAAAATCAACACCCATAAATTAAAGGCATTTCTGTATATCAGTGACAAATCCTCTGAGAAGGAGATTAGGAAAAACTACCCCATTAACAATATCCTCAAAAAAAGATACTTGGGAATCATCAAAAGACGTGAAGGATCTATACAATGAAAACCAGGGAACACCAAAGAGAAATCAAAGACCTTAGAAGATGGAAAGATTTAATTTGATCTTGAATAGGCAGAATTAATATTATCACAATGCCCATAATACCTAAGCACTATACAGATTTAATACAATTCTGATCAAAATCCCTATTGCATTCCTCATGGAAATAGAAAAAGAAATCATGAAATTCATCTGGAAAAATAGGAGACACAGAATGGCTAGAGAAATTCTAAGCAAGAAGAGTGAAGCAGGTGATATTGCTATATCAGACCTTAAATTATTCTACAGAGCCATAGTAACAAAAACAGCATGGTATTGGCACCAACACAGGCTGGTGGACCAACGGTACAGAATAGAGGACACATCAACTAACTCATAAAATTACAATTATCTTATATTAGACAAAGGTGCCAAAAAATGCACTGGAGAAAGGATAGCATCTTAAAAAAATAGTGCTGGGGAAACTGAAAATCCATATGCAACAAAATGAAATTGAACCCCTCTCACCATGAACAAAAGTTAACTCAAAATGGATCAAGGATCTAAAAATTAAACCAGAGACACTGCATCTAACAGAAGCAAAAGTAGGCCCTGAACTTCATCATGTGGGGTTAGGCCAAAACTTTCCTAATAAGACTCCTATAGCACACGAATTAAAACCAAGAATCAATAAATGGGATGGATTCAAACTAAAAAGTTTTTTTATAAAAAAAAAAAAGAAACAGAATAGAGAGTCTACTTCCTGGGAGCAAATTTTTACCCCTCATACATCAGATAGAGCACTAATCTCTAGGGTATATAAAGAACCCAAAAATATTAACAAAAAAATAATAATCCAATCAATAAATAGGCCAAGGACCTGCACAGACACTTCTCAGAAGAGGATATACAATCAATCAACAAATATATGAAAAAATGGTCATCATCTCTAGCAATCAGAAAAATACAAATCAAATCCACTCTAAGATACTATCTCACTCTAGTCAGAATGGCAGCTATTATGAAGACAAACAACAATAAGCATTGGCCAGGATGTGGGGGAAAAGATACACTCATACACTGCTGGTGGAACTGGAATTTGGTGCAACCAAAACAGAAAGAAGTATGGAGACTCCTTGGAAATCTGGAAATGGAACCACCATTTGACCCAGCTATTCCTCTTCTCAACTATACCCTAAAATTTAAAAACAACATACTACAGGAACACAGCCACAGCAATGTTTATAGCAGCATAATTCATAATAGCTACACTGTGGAGCCAACCTGTTTGCCCTTCAGTTGATGAATGCATAAAGAAATGTGGCATAGATACACAATGGAATATTACTCAGCACTAAAAGAGAATAAAATCATGGCATTTGCCAGTAAATGGATGGAGTTGGAGAGTATTATGTTAAGTGAAGTTAGCCAATCCCCAAAAAACAAATGCCAAATATTTTCTCTGATATATGGGGGGTGACTCACAGTGGGGAAGGGAGGGAGAGCATGGGAGGATTAGATTAATTCTAGATAGGGAAGGGGAGTGGGAGGGAATTGGAGGGGGAAGGGGATTAGCAAGGATGGTGGAATGTGATGGTTTTCATTATTCAATGGTATGATTAACATCATTATTCAAGATACATGTATGAAGACTTGATTTGGGTGTCAACATATCTTATATACAAAGACATGAAAATTGTGATATATTTGTGTATTAATAATTGTAAAGCAGAAAGAAATGAGTTCATATATAATGGTACAAGTTCATGTGAACACTTTATATACAGAGATATGAAAAATTGTGCTATATATGTGCAATAAGGATCATAATGCATTCCACTGTTATCGTTTATCTTTAAAAACAATAAAAATATTTAAAAACATAAAAAATAAAAAAATAAATCATGACTTTAAAAAACTCTGATAAAAAAGAAATTGTAAGATGGGATGCATGTGGTGCTACACACCTGATATATCCAGTCTTCTGGAGGCTTAGGCAGGCGAAATCACAATTGTGAAGCTGACCCCAGCAACTGAGTGAAACCCTGCCTTAATTTTTTAAAAATAGTAATTTTAAAAAATTAAATTCAAAAAGCATTTACAAATTTAATTTTTTAAAACAAAAATTTAAAAAGGGCTGAGGATATAGTTCAGTAATAGGATACCCTGGAAATTCCATCCAGAAATAACCATTTCTGGCAATCAGCCACATTTTGTTTGCCATATTACATACAGTTGGACAAATACTATGAAACACTGTCAGTTTTATATTGATGTCACATAAATATCACATTTCATACATAAACATATTTTAAAAGGACACTTGCAGAATTTGAAAAAAATACAAATACAGATCACCACAAAACAGACTGAATTACACACCCTGGGAATAGATGATAGGACTCCTCATTTTAAAGAGGACTGCTTCCCTCAGGTTCATCTATGATAACACACCATCAAAATTTCACCATGATTTCCTTTTCATTGAAGAAGGGAACAAACCAAAAAGTTTGAAAATTCTCCTGGAAGGCTAAATTGATATGAAATTAGACAAGAATTCTGAAGTCTAAGAGGAAATGCAGGAGCTATAATTACCAGGCACTAATGCATGTTATAAAATTATCATAATACAGTGATTTGAGGACCAAGAAAATCACAATGCAGCAATTTCATGGATGACTCCACATGTATGAAAATTTCATTTTTAATGTTAAGTGCAATGAAAAGGACTAGATAAATGCAACCATCTCCAGAAGAGGATTTGATGTGAATGAACAAGACAACCCAACATGAAGGGAGGTGTGGGAACTGGAGACAGAGAGCACTGGTAGGGCTTGGTTGCAGGACATCGTGGTACTGGATTATACTCCAGCATCCCAAAGAAGCACATGTTGAGCAGGATTATGTTTCAAAATTATACCAGAATAGGAGGTTCCTGATATAATTTGGAATAACTCTTACAATTCTCATCAAGGAATCATGACGTCAACAGAGTACACCCACGGACCCACGTGGATATAATAATCATACACTTAATTGCAATGGAAAAGTCATTATCAATCAAACCCTAACCAGGTCATCCTCAGCAATGTAGCTAGACCCGAGCTCAGAATAAAAACTAAAAACTTCCGGGGTCAGAGATGAGTGGTAAAGCACCCTTCTGTTAATTACCAAAACACAAAACAAATAAACTCCACAAAACTAGCTCAGGAATAAGCAGGGTCCCTGTACAAAGCAGCTCCCCTCCTACAGGAAAAAAGTGTTTGAAGGATTTTGCATTTTATTTAGAGGCAGGGTCTCATCTAGCTGGTCTCTAAGTGCCTCGCCAAGTTGCCAAGGCTGGCCTTGACCTCGAAATCTTCCTGCATCAGCCTCTCCCCCACTCCCCAGCCTCTGGGATGACAGGTGGGTGTCATCGCTGGGCTAGGAGATTGGATTCTTCTAGTGGTCCCACCTGTCAATCACCACAGCCCGGTAAGACTCCAGGCAACCTCGCTCACCTGCTACTTAGGACTTGAGCAGGGGCTGAGGCTGCCCTGGCGGATGGGGAGGCTGTGAGGGGGTCTCCGCCACTGTCACGCTTTCCACCCAGCTGGCCATGGACACTGAGGGGCGCTGTCCCCAATGGGCTCAGGCCTGTGGACGCAGACAGCCCCCGGAGTCAGGGTTGGCCAGCTCGGGTTACCCCCACAGCCAGTCCTGCTAGACAGCCTCCCTGAACCGCCTCCCTCCTGAGCCTCCCTGTCCAGGCACCAGATACCACTGCACACTCACCATTTCCTGGTATCCAGCAGCCAAGACTGCCCTGGAGAACTTCAGCCCGTGCATGGCAGGCCCACGCGGGATCCCGGGCACAGAGCGAAGTCTGGATTCCAACTGCAGGAATCCTAGAAGCCCGGACCACAGAGAAATAAATCCCATCCCAAGCGCGGAGGCCTGCCCCCCTGCTCGCTGTCTGCGCTCAGGATTGGACAGAGCTCAGCACAGGGGCTTCTGTTTGGACAGGGTGTCAGTCAGTCTCTGCTCCCCTCCCCAACCCGAGCACAGGGTGCCTTCTTATTGCATGACAGTGGGATGATATATGCTCCAGGCAAGAAGGAGGCCAGAATGGCAGGGTTGGGTACACCTTTTTTTTTCTTTTTTCTTTTCCTTTTAAGGTCTGGGCATTGGGTTAGGGTCAGGGTGACCATAATTCTAAGTTCTGTTGGATTTTGATGTTAGGAAATTGAAGTCATTTCTTGAAAGTTTCACCACCTGGGTCTCCTATAATAAAACCACCCAGAGAGTCCTAGGGAGGCTGACTAGTCCTATGTTTGTCTGTGCAAAATTCTACAAGCAGAAGTCCCCTTTCACCCCTTGGGAACTGCCCAGTGAGTCATGTCTTGCGCTGGTAGAGGCTCATGAGGGGCCTGGAAGGCTCCTTGAAGGAGGCTCCCACCCGCTTGGCAGCGTGAGAGCTGATTTTCCTGCACCTGAGCAGACTCTGTATCTGGAGTCCACATTGAGCTGGAGGCAGAGTGACGAGATCAGCACAGAAGAGACCCAGAGAGCACAGACCTTAGTAAACCCCAGCTGCACCAGGGCTCCCTCACTCTCTGGCCATTGGGGGTTGAATTCAGAGGACTTGACCTCTGAACCCCTTCTCCAGCCCTAGCTTGAAGTTTAGAGACAGGGTCTCACTGAGTTGCTTAGTACCTTGCTTTTGCTGAGGCTGGCTTTGAATTCCTCATCCTCCTGCCTCAGCCTCCCCAGCCACTGCAATGACAGGCGTATGCCACATTTTTTTCTTTCTTTTTGAGAGAAATACCTGTGGTGGCCACAGGATAACATCCTTGCAGAGATCAAGGCCACCCTGGGTGCTCTCCCTGGTTCCCACCAGTTCCCTGGATCCCAGGCAATGGGATCCTGCCTCCTCCAAAAACCAGAGGCGCCCTGCAAAGGTGTGTATCCTTAGAATCAGCTGAATGCTCTGCACTTGACAATAAAAACAAACAAAGAAAAAATTACAGAGGCTACCAGCTTGTCTTGATGCAAACAAAGCCAAAGTGTTTCAAAAGAGAGCTCAAAGTCTTGTCCACCCCCAATTCAGTGGTGCAAAAAGTCACATAATACAGAGAAGACTGCTTGTTAACAGGGACTCAAGGGTCTCTCTCTTTAAGGAAAAACAATTTAGGTTTGATTGAGAGTCCAAGAAAGCCAATTCCAGGTTTTCCTAATTTGGTAAATAACTCCATAGACTTGAATGCACCCTGCTCTTCTCTGCCTTACTTAACTGTGGAGGCCTGGAGATTACCTGCCCCCTGGGACCTCTGCACCTGCAGATGAATGGGGAGGGGAGTCCTTATCCAAACATAAAATATATCTTATTCTCCTTAGGACCCCATTCTTGTGAGTGGGCATGATGGGTAGATTCACTTAGGTATTTTCATATAATTAAATAGAAACATTATGGTCACTTCATGCTACTGTCTTTTCTGTTCTTATCTCCCCTCCCTTCCTGTTGCTCCCCTTTGACTCATCTACAGAACTTCTCTTCTTGCCCCCCACCTTCCTTGTGTTATAGATAATGCATGTCATGGAAAACATGTGACCTTTGGTTTTGGGGGATTACCTTATTTTAGTTTGGCATGATAATCTCCACATCCATTCATTTACTGACCAATGTTATGAAGTCATACTTTTTTAAAGCTGAATAATATTCCACCATGTATACACACCAAAAATTCTTTATCTATTTATCTGTTGATGAGCATTTAGGCTGGCCCCAAAGCTTAGCTAGTGTGAGTTGTTCTCTCATAAACATTGATGTGGTTGTTTCCCTGTAGTATGCTGATTTTATCCTCTGGATTTATGCTGAGGAGTGGGATAACTGAGTCAGAGGGTGGTTCCAGTTTTAATTTCTTGAGGAATCTGCATACTGGTTTCCAGAGGGGTTGCACCAATGTGCAGTTTCTCCAACAAAGTGTGAGCATTCCCTGTCCCCCACATCCTCACCAATTTATTGTTACAGTATTCTTGATAATTGCCATTCTGACTGGAGTGAAAAAGAATCTCAGTGCACTTTTAATTTGCATTTCCCTAATTGCTAGATACATTGTCTTTTTAGTATTTAGTTTTTAAAATATATTTTCTAGTTGCAGTTGGACCAAATACCTTTATTCTATCCATTTATTTTTCTGTGGTGCTGAAGATGGAACCCAGGGCCTCGAACGTGCAAGGCGAGAGCTCTACAGCTAAACTCCAGGCCCAGTCCCCATCTTCAGTATTTTTTTCTTTTGCTTCTCAGTAACAGCAATCCAGGTATTTGGGGGACCAGTTTTCCTGTATTTGTGAAATGGCAACGTTTCTCTTGAAGGAAGACTTAGAAGGTCAAGGCACAGGCCCAGGTTTCCAGGGATGAGCTGTACATGGTTGTCTTGCCCATGATGAGAAGATTATGTGGGTGAGAAGAAGGAAAGAGCCAGGGACACCTTGGGGCCAGAACCCCTCTGTCCCCCATGTGGGAAATTATTCTTGCTGTTAGTTTCCTTAAAGAAAATTAGAAATTTTCCTAAGCCATTAGATATAGGTCCCTGGATGGAGCTCAGCTTTGTCTTGAGAGGAAAGGAAAAGTAAAAACCAAACCAATGGTTTTTGCCTTGTCGTGACAAAAAGACAAAACCAACAAGCTAGACTTTGGGCCACTTGGGGATAAACACTGGGTTTTACCCAATAATTAACAATCCAACAGCACCTGACACCCAATTAAAGGTGATAGAGTATTGGATGGGTGGGTATGGGGGTCTGTGGGTGGCCAGCTGCAGGAGATTGCCTCTGAGGTGCATTCCTTGCATTTGAGAGGTTTTTCAACACCAATGAGATCAACAATGAGGCAAGAAAACTGGCAAAACCCTCTGCAATATTCTAGCCAGGAAAATTCACAAGCACTTTAAAAGCATCTAAATGTTTACACTCGGTCAAATGTGCCTCAATCAAAATGCAACCATTTGAAAAGAGCTGTCAACATGAAAAGGTTCTGAAATCTGCTGTTTGTGGACCACATTTGTGGAAGACTGCGAAAATCATAAGAGTCCATGGCTAAATACATAAGTAAAAATAGAAATCTAATAAGGAGCATTCTCTTAAGACTTCCATCCTGAAAACACTGCCTTATTTGCTTTGATAACTAAATGATCATTTAATCATTCCTCTAGCAACACTTGAGGTCCATAAAGAACTGTGGAACATGTCTGGTTGGGGCAGAAATGTTGAGATACCAAGAAGAAAGTTTAACTGAACCTCAAAGGAGAAGGTTCATAAATCACCAGAATGCAGGAATGTCCACAAAAACTTGAAATTAAAAACAAGGGACTGGGGTTGTGGCTCAGTGACAGAACACCTGCCTAGCACCTGTGATGCACTGGGTTCTATCCACAGCACCACATAAAAAAGAAATATATAAAATAGAGGTATCATAACCAACTAAAATCTATTTTTAAAAATAAAGATCAGATTTAAAATAAAAAAGCAATTCCCTGCAATGTAGCATTATTCCTAGACCAGTTTCCTGGATCCCCAAATACTAGCATGATGTGAGCAAGCTTAGAAAACGGTTGAGAAATTACAGAAGTCTGTTCTGGCCCCATCTCTAGTCCAGCCCCACTTAAATGTCCCTCTCCAAATAGCAACACCTCAGACCACGTATTTGCTGTCTCTCCCTTTAGAGCATTCTCACATTTTTTCTTTCTTTCTTTTTGTTGAACCTATGAACTTGTGCATGCAGGGCAAGCACACTACCAACCTCACTGAATCCCCGGCCCCTCATGTTCTTTCCTGAATGTGCATCTGTTTTCTAAATAGGTCTGTTCACGTGCCTGACAATGATGAAGATCTTTTCTGCCTTGAAAACCAAGGAACCTACTTTTTCTGAGCTGATTTCCCTCTCTCTCCCTGAAATCCCTTCCCATTACACAACCTCACACAGCCAGAGTCAGACTTAATTGTGTGGGTTTTTTATTGTTTGGGGTCTGATATCACATGCATCACTGGAGGGAGGTAACTAGCAGCCATGCACTGTTTTTTTTAATAAGCAAAGGACAAGGTTTGGTAGCACATGTCGTTAAGGCCAGGGATTTGGAAGGCTGATTCAGGAGGATCTCAAGTCTGAGGCTGTCGCGACCCCTCGCCGGCAAGGGAAACACGACACAGGATTCTTCTTTCAGCAGTTTATTCAGGACCTTTGAATCATGATGAGAAAACAGGAACAAGAGAGTGAGCAGTCAGTCTGCCCTAGCTTAAGTACCCAGCCCCGCCAATGAACTAGCACCACGTGGGAAAGTCTAATAGGTCCAGCACAGCGGAAGCAGGCCAGAGCCCAGCCCCACAGCCTTACAAGGAGTTGTTTACTTCTAACAACTCTAACCGCTAACGAAGTGGAAGCAGAGACCAGCGCCATATTCAGGGTGCGGTCGCTGGCTCCCAACAGTTCCCCCTTTTTGTTTTACAAGCAACAGGTAAAAGTAGAGGTCCTATCTCCATTGTGCAATAGTGGCCGTAAATAATGGCACATTCCTGAGGGGGCCCTCCCCAGGCGAGTCACCATTCCGACCGATGCCTTTTTCATGGAGGTGGGGTGTCGACATCAAACCCACATGCAATAGGACATGCTTTTCTTGGGACTCAAACCTATAGCTCCCAAGTGCAGTGCCTTGCCTCGCACCCTGTGCTGTGTCGATCACTTGAGCATGGTGAGCCATGCTTGAGGGGACTGTCCTGCCTCTAAAGCTGCAAAGGCTTGTACAAGCATAAGATTCTGCACCTGCTGCTGCTTGCGCATACGAACCAGACACCACAGGCACAATCCAATGGCGAATACCAGGACCACAGCCAGTGCACCCATGCCTGTCCATTGCTTCAAGAAACTAAAAGACTTAAACAACCATGATATTACATCTTTCATGGGAGCAATATGGACTTGCGTCTTATTTACTCAATTTCTTGTAGTCCATCCATGGGCAATAAACACCCATGAGTGAGTACTTGACTCAAAATGTCCACTTGGTCTTGTAGTAGATCTACCCGCTGGTTTAGAAGCACAATGCCACGATGTAGATGTTGATTCATCATAGTCTGAGTCTCCATGGCTGTTGCAGCAGTACCCGCAAGCTTGTTCACAGCATCAGCAGTAAGCACAGCAGTAGCGAGAGCCGCGGCAGCAGTGGCCGCCACAACAGCAGAAGCTGCAACGGCTGCCACAATGGCTGCAGTTATACCAAAGTCTCTTTTGTTTCTTTGCAATAATACAGGCAAATTATCATCATCAATAGATACAGGTAAAGGCAAGTAGGAGGGCACACGTACTACCACAACAGAGTTCTCCAGAGAAGCATTCCAGCATTGTATAAGTACTACGGGGCAACAACACTGGTTGTTGAGGAATAGAAGTATTGGCTCTCAATACCTTAGCAGGAAAAACACCCTTGATTACAGTAGCATTACCATTTGAGTCCCGGGAACCATCACTATCAAACCAGCCCAAAGATTGATTGGTTAACATAATACAAGGTATGGAATCAGAGTAATTAACATGTACAGAGAAACACAATGTGTCAAATAATGAAACAGTAGAAAAGTTATCAATAGCTGCCACAGTATCTATAGGCAAGGTCGGCCAATCCATGGTGGCAGAGCCATTAGTAGTGAAGAAAAATGGAAGTACACCAGCCTGAGAAGTAACGGGCAATGGATATGGCCACATCTTTACCACCGCCCAGAGGAGTCGTTCTGCAGTCCAGACGACCTCATGTCCGATCACCATCAGGAGAAGCATCAAGCACCTCATCTTGTTCATCTTCATTCTCCCTTCCTGATGGAGCTTGAAGAACTTTTCGCACGAGGCACTCTGGCACCCACAACAGTTCCGTTCGGTCCCGTGGGAAAACACAGACAGAACCTCGTGCCCATGCCAGCACGGGATCAGGCCCATACCATTGTCTAGAAAGTACATCTTTCCACTTAACGTGCCCAAAGTTCGGGGCAGAGGGCGAACAGTGCCTAGTCGCAGCAGAGCGCCCTTGGATGTCCAGATTCAAAAAATTAATAGTGAATAGAGCCAAGGAGAGGTGCTCCCTCGGGGTGTGGCCTAAGCCAATTCCCCCTTTTTGTTTTATTAACATCTCTTTTAGAGTCTTATGAGTGCGCTCTACAATACCCTGACCTTGTGGATTGTAGGGTAACCCATGGACAAGCTGGATACCCATCTGGTTGCAAAAGGAAGAAAATTGTCGTCCAGTATATGCTGGACCATTGTCCGTCTTAATGGTCTGTGGTAATCTCCAGGCTGCCCAGGCTTCCAAGCAATGCATGATAACATTTCCAGCCTTTTCACCAGACAAAGCAGAAGCATGGATAATGCCAGAACAAGTATCTACAGACACATGGACATATTTAAGTTTGCCAAAGTCGGGAACATGAGTGACATCCATTTGCCATATAGTTAAAGGCCGCAAACCACGAGGATTTATGCCCACAGAAGAGGGATGATGTAAAATGATACAATTAGGACAATCCAATACAATCTGCCGAGCATCAGCACGGGAGATAGTAAAGTGCTTCTGAAGTGCTCGTGCATTAATATGAAATTTACTATGAAAGTTTCTAGCTTGATCTAAGGAGGAAATAGGGAACACCCAAGAAGGACGAGTAGCAAGATCAGCTTGGGCATTGCCAGCAGAAAGAGCACCCAGTAAACCTGTGTAGGCTCGAATATGCAAGGGGTAAAAACAGGCGGAGCGATTCCAAATCAATGTATGAAGATGGAGAAAAAGGGAAGACATTACTCCTGATGTGTGTATGGGATCCACTGCTTCCAACACCTTTAAAGCTTGAACTACATAAACAGAATCTGAGATTAAATTAAAAGGAAACGGACATTGTTCAAATACTTTTATGACAATTTGCAGCTCCACCCATTGTGGATTGCCAGGAGCAAACTGATGTTGGATAGGAGGTTGATCATTTACCACATAGGCTCCAATACCAGTTTTAGATCCATCTGTAAAGATATTTGCAGCTCCTGGGATAGGCGTAGAAGAAGTGATTTTAGGGAAAATGATAGGATGTTCCTTAACAAATGTAATAAGAGGATGTGAAGGATAGTGATTATCTATCTCTCCTGGAAAAGAGCATCGTAATATAGCCCAATTATCCAAGTTAGCACACAAAACTTGAATTTGTTGACACGTATAAGGGACAATCACAGAAGTGGGAGGAAAACCAAAAAATTGTGTACTTTGTTGTATCCCTAACATAGCTAAAGAAGCAACTGCATCAGGATAATACTCAAGGGATTTTCCAGGGGATATACGTGGATGTATCCACAACAAAGGACCATCTTGCCACAAAACTCCAGTAGGTTGCCGTACAGTGGTGAGCACACATAATTGAAGAGGCTTATCCTCTTGAAGCCTGCAAAGGCTAGCATGTTGTATAGCCTCTTCCACTTTAAGCAACGCTGACCTGGCTTCCTCAGTAAGATGTCGAGGGGAAGTAAGATCTGAATCACCTTTAAGAATTTTATACAAGGGTTTTAATTCAACATTGGGAATATGTAAGTAACCCCTAATCCAATTTATGTCACCCAATAATTTTTGAAAATTATTTAACGTATGTAAATTATCAGTCCCAAGAGCTACCCCCTGGGGTGCAATAGCCTCACAAAATACACCGGCACCAAGATAATCAATAGAGTCTCCTGTCTGCACTCCACCAGGTGAAATAAGTAAACCCTTCAATTGTAGCAAATGCACCAAATCAGCGTAAGCCGCTCCACCTGAGTAAGAGTGAAAGCAGCATCTACACCATAAGTGCAAACGGATTCTGCCAAGGTTTTAATTATTTTAAAATTTAAAGGCTCATGGTATCTTCCCCTATTAGCGTCCTGAAAAACCGGGTACGCTAGTCCCATGTCTGTATTAACTGTTCTCCAAACTTGTGTATGAAAAGTTCTCCCGGAGCTTTGGACTCCCCTCACATATGAGGGCGATGCAACAGGCACTGCATCTTCGTCTAAATTCTCAACCTCCTCCTCAGAATTAGATTTATCAAAATTAGATTTATCCCCCTTCTCACGGTAGGCTTTCATGCTTTGTGTCTCCCTTTTTTTCCTTTTCATTTTTATCTTACGTAGTTGCTGTAACAATATATCAAGGTCCTCAGAACTCTGAGCCGCTTGTGTCCTTGGGTGTTTTTAGTTCGGTCAAGTCTGGATAGAGCCTTCTCCTATTTTTATTTTCAGGCTCTTTTGCCTTTTCACTACTCTTACTCTTAATACTCTCTGCCACTTCTCTATGTGACCCCTCAGATTTTTCCTCATGTAGTTGTTCAAGAATGGCCTGACCCTCACCCACACCTTTCTGGCATTTACCGTCTGCTATACATCCTCAAACCAACTTCCAAAGTGGTATAACGCCACCCTCTAAAGTACCTTGCTCATAAGCGAAATCCAGATCTTTCCCTAATTTGTCCCAGCTGGGAATCGTAAGACTCCCTGAAAAAGCAAACCAAGGAGCCGCTATATCAGCTTCTCTTAAAAACATCTGCAAAGTACTCTGCTCCACCTTAAGTCCTTTTGAACATAGCAGCCCATCCAGGGCCAACAAAATTGGGCTTGAAGAAGTAACACCCATAATGTTTTCAAAGCTATAAAGAAAGTGAAAGTACAAAAGCCCCGCTCTCTCTTTATTTACAGAGGAGCATCCGGCTATTTACTTGCGGATTCCCATTTTATCTGGGAACATACCGGTGCACCAACCTGACTGCTGAAAGTTCTGGATCCTGGGTTCAAGGAATATTCTTCCCCGCTCGGGCCACCAACTGTCGCGACCCCTCGCCAGCAAGGGAAACACGACACAGGATTCTTCTTTCAGCAGTTTACTCAGGACCTTTGAATCATGATGAGAAAACAGGAACAAGAGAGGGAGGGGTCGGTCTGCCCTAGCTTAAGTACCCAGCCCCGCCAATGAACTAGCACCACGTGGGAAAGTCTAATAGGTACAGCACAGTGGAAGCAGGCCAGAGCCCAGCCCCACAGCCTTACAAAAAGTTGTTTACTTCTAACAACTCTAACCGCTAACGAAGTGGAAGCAGAGACCAGCGCCATATTCAGGGTGCAGTCGCTGGCTCCCAACATGAGGCCACAATTGGCCTCATAGAAAGACCCTGCCTCAGAATAAAATATCCACGGTTCTGACACTGGGTGAATCTTCATGAACAATGAAGGGTCAGAGTTCCTGTTTCAACAGTCTCCACTTAGGATGCTGTGTGTAGGTGTGTGACTGTTACCTTCCAACAGGACCTAGAGCAGTGGCTGGTACCCCCCTCTATTAATAAATAGATCAAAGGAAATGAGTAAATAAGTAAAAGCAATAAAAGATCTGACATTGTTGCTGGTTGTGATCCCAGGGATATGGAGGTTAGGTTGTGTTTCTTGGCTCTTGTGTTCTTGCAAGAGGGGATTTTTAGATAATACAAAAAAATGTAATCAAAGTAGAGCAAAGTTTATTGGCCCAGAAATCACTATCAAGAAAGTGGGAGGAAAACAGTGAGGCTTCTCTGACATCTCTAGGCCTCAAACTCCTTTGATCCTCAAGTTTATGGGAGTTTCTGTGGGTGATTCCAGAGGCCTGCCCATAGACCAATTCCTAGTTCTTAACTGGAAGTAGGATGACATTGTGTTTGTAGGTTCCTACTCCACATGGTCTTGTCCAGAGACACCAAAGCAAAACCTGAGTGTGTGTGTGTGTGTGTGTGTGTGTGTGTGTGTGAATTTTACTATAATAAAACTTTTATTATGGCAGCTACTATGAAGACAAAATCAATAAGTGTTGGCGAGGATGTGAGGAAAAAGCACACTCATACACTGCTGGTGGAACTGAAAATTGCTGCAGCCAATATGGAAAGCAGTATGGAGATTCCTTGGAAATCTGGGAATGGAACTACCATTTGACCAAGCTATCCATCTCCTCGGTCTAAACCCAAAGGACTTAAAACACAGCATACTACAGGGACACAGCCACATCAATGTTTATAGCAACACAATTCACTATAGCTAAACTGTGGAGCCAACCTAGATGGCCTTGAGTGAATGCAAGGATGAAAAAATATGCATTATATATACATAATGGAATTTTAATCAGCAACAAAAGAGAATAAAATCATGGCATTTGCAGGTAAATGGATGGTGTTGGAGAAGATAATGCTAAGGGAGGTTAGCCAATCCCCTCAAAACAAATGCTGAATGTTTTTTTCTGATATAAGGGGTGTGACTCATAGTGGGGTAGGCAGGGGGAACATGGGAGGATTAGATGAATTCTACATAGGGAAAAGGGGTGGGCAGGAAAGGGAGGAGGCAGGAGATTAGTAATGATGGTGGAATGTGATGAACATCATCTTCCAAAATACATGTATGAAGACTTGAATTGGGTGTCAGTATATGTTATATACAGAGATATGAAAAATTGTGCTTTATATGTGTAATAAGAATTGCAATGCATTATGCTGTCATTTAGTTTTTTTTTTTTAAAAAAATTTTAATGAAAAGTTTAACATGATATTCTAAATATATAAATGCAACTCTTAATTCACTTTGGTCTGCACTGACGGGTTCTAATTGGAACTTTTCTGGGACCAGTAGGAAATAGGGACACAACATACTATCAGAGAGGACACTCCTTCTTAAGAGTGTCCCTCTTTACCTTCCTTATGTCTTTAAATAAACTAATACCTGATAGAAATAGTAGTTAGCAGATGCACACTAGTGACAGGAACAGGAAGCTCACATGCCAAAGATCCAGGACAAGTCTAGGTCACTTTGGCCCATGCTGGTCTGGAACGGTTCTTACATATTTGATGGTTATGTGAAATCATCATATCTCCTTGAATTCTGGAATCCAGTCTGTGAAAGTGTCCCACAACTTGTCCCCTCCAGGTTAACTTGTGTTCTCACTGGCAGAGAAGACCCATATTGCTCAAAGAAATCACAGGTTGTTGGCTGAGGGATGAAGTATAGCCCATTTTCTTGGCCCAGGCAGGGCTCTAGGTAAGTTACTTTTCTAAGAAAACACATGTGGAGGTCTCTGCACAGTGGGCCAAGTTCATAGAATGACTCCCTGAACTGCATGATCACATCAATCATGTCTGCATGCTACCTATTACTATCAATATATAGCTGAGTGATAAATTCACCAAGAATACTGAAAATAAATAAATAAATAGATAGATAGATAGATAGATAGATAGATAGATAGATAGACAAACAGATCAAGGCAGGGATGAGCTGCATCTTTGAGAACCAATTATGTATCACCCCATAGAGTTCCCTAATGATTTTTTAAAAACAATCACTGGCTTATAAAATTTAGTATACACTGGTAGGTGTTAGATATTCATTTAAAATGGAAAAAAGTAGAGACCAATACAGTGTGACCAGAAACTCGAGAAAACTTTATTCAAGGGCCATAAATCATCTTTCAAAACCAGTGAACACTTTTACCAGTTTTCTAAAACAAACACAAAAACAAAAAACATCCCCTGTGCATTCTGCTCAGAAAGGGAAATACAGTCTTCTGGAATGGAGGAGGAGTTTGAAGGTCAAGACTTCCTTAACTTCTAAATCTATTCTGGCCCCATTTTTTTTTTATTTTATTAATGGTGACATCTTTTTTCTCCATCTGCTTCCCCAAGCATTCAGTGTTTCCCTGTTTCAACATCTGCCCACACCCCTGTGTCCCCAGAGGTTCTGCCTGTCCTCTTTGCCATCCCGCCACTCACGGCTCTGCCTGTCAACCCCTGCTTTCCCAGGTGTCATCTCTGACCCTCTACTTGCCTCTCTCTCTGGTCCAGATGTTATTGGAATTCATACAACATATTTCAAAGCCTTTTCCATACAACCTGCCCTGGGTGTTCTCCAGGGATTGGAAATACCTCTGGCCATAGGCATGGATTCTGCACCCAAGGTTTCAAACCCTGGTTGATGGGAAGGATTGGAAAATGATTTGCACATGTACCAAGTAAATGTACAGACTTTCTCTAAATTAATGGCAATGGTACAATGGCTATTTACATAACCGCTAGGTTACTTTTTATCAGTTTTTTTTAAAAAAATATTTTTAGATGAAGATGGACACAACACCTTTTTTCTTTTTATTTTCATGTGTTGCTGAGGATCAAACTCAGTCCCTCAGAAGTGCTAGGCAAGCACTCTTTCCACTGAGCCTGAGCCCCAGCCCTGTAGCAAATTGTACTCGTAATCCAGAGATTATTTAAATTATCAGAGGAGGTGAGCAGGCTGTCTGCAAAGTGTATACATAAATTGATGCACTTTTCAATCCTTTGGAGATTGCTGGCCTGGATCAAGTCACCCACCTATGCTGAATGAAAACTGCAAGACATCTGTACTTCTGGACTCAGTCTTCATTTTTATCCTCCCAAAAACATGTTTTTTACCTAGGTTCTCACACTTTGTCACCAAGGACTTTGAAGGGCCTTTGACTCCTTGTCCTTGGCCAACTATCCATTCTACTACTTGCAATTAACTTCTCATGGAAGTGTTTCTGTAACTCTCTTCTCATTCAGCACTGGTACAGATGTTTACTGGCTCTTGCTTAAACTGGTGGGGGGCAAAACAAAAGAAAAACATATTCTCTCTGACTTCTTGACTTCAACCCTTATCATCAAAAGCAATAATTATTTACATCAATAAGAAAAATTAACTGAGCCAGGCAGAGTGTTGCATGCCCATGATCCCAGCAACTTGGGAGGCTGAGGTAGGAGGGTCATGAGTTCAAAGTCAGCCTCAGAAACTTAGTAAGGACTAAGCAACCAAGTGAGACCCTGTCTCTAAATAAAATATATGTTTAAAAAACGGGCGGGGCTGGGGATGTGGTTCAGCAGCCCTGGGTTCAATCCCTAGTGCCAAAAATAAATAAATAAATAAATAATGAGCAGAATTGACAACTGAAATTCCTTCTAAGAAGCTTTCAAACTCTCACAGTCTAGTGATCAGTGGCGGTTGGGAAATATTAGCCCAAAATCACGAGAAATATGTGCTTCTACATGCATTACATGGTAGGAGAATTAGGCTTAAATTCTTCTATGGATGATAACTATAGCATTTTCCTTTTGGCGAGAACAAGGGCTTCCACTGGCTCCTTATTATGCCCAGGGACTGATACCTCATCCCTCAGATCATGGTGGCATTGTGGGGTGGGGGGTTACCTTGCATTGTCAGATGAAACCAGGTTCCATCCTGGGAGTTAGGCATGCACTGGACTGCCTTGGTTACACTTGAGCCATTCTTAGGGACACTTTGGCATAGAACCATACACTATGGAAATGAAGTTCAACTTCCTTCCTGGTGGACATTTTAGCAAAATAATGAAGTAGAATTGACTTCTTAGTCACCGGTTCTTTCTCTTGAGGTTATTTGTGAAAGAGGTTTGTCCTAATCATTTTAAACACATCTCAACTTCTTGGGTCATAGTCTCATGGGAAATCATGTTCTCCATTAGAAGAGGATCAAGGTGTGTTTTCTATTCTTTTTTTGTATTTTTTTAAATTTTTATTGTTGGTTGTTCAAAACATTACATAGTTCTTGATATATCATATTTCACACTTTGATTCAAGTGGGTTATGAACTCCTATTTTACCCCGTATACAGATTGCAGAATCACATCGGTTACACATCTGCTGATTTACATATTGCCATACTAGTGTCTGTTGTATTCTGCTGCCTTTCCTATTCTTAAGATCCAAGGTGCTAACAATGCAACATGGACACAAGCAGAATTTGGTGCATGAGTAATTGGAGAGATGTTCTCTTCTACACAAATAGAGCAGTAACATGACAGTCAGTCTCCAAACAAAGATGGCAACTCTCCACTAACAGGACGGTATTACAAAAACAGTACAACAACTGGGAAACTTCTGGAGAAGGCAGAGGCTTATGCCCTGGATGTCTAGGGTGTGATAGGGTGAGATTGCCTCATGCTATCAGAACACTTTGCACCGTAAAATTCATGAGTTGCTCAATCTGGAATTTTCTACAGCTTACAGAAAGACAAACCACGGATAAGAGAAACTATGAGAGTTGGATTGTTGTAAAATAAATACCAAGAAGCAATCTTGTGTGTGGTCAGAGAGAAACTGTTTTTCAGGAACAAGATAGCATTAGTCGGTTTTCCTAGAGAATCCAAGAAGCTAGAAGGCAGTGGGAGGATATGAAGAAACTAGTTTATTAACCATCAATAATTTTATACCTTGCTAAACTGTGCTTCAAAAGATAAAGGAAGATTTGTAAAAGGAAAGTTTTGTGGTGAGAAAACAACTCTTCAAGAAATGCCAATAGAGCCATTAAAGTTCAAAGAAATGAAAAAAGACAGAATCTTGAGTTCACATAAAACAATGAGAAATAATGGTAGATGTAGCTCAGTAGCTCAATATAATAGCTAAATATAGCCAGTACCATGGAGTATTTAGTTTCTAACACTTTTCTACTAGTTTTAAAAATATAAGTGTTAAAAAATTGTACTCTAGGGCTGGGGATGTGGCTCAAGCGGTAGCGCGCTCGCCTTGCATGCGTGCGGCCCGGGGTTCGATCCTCAGCACCACATACCAACAAAGATGTTGTGTCCACCGAGAACTAAAAAATAAATAAATATTAAAAATTCTCTCTTTCTCTCTCTCTCCTCTCTCACTCTCTCTTTAAAAAAATTGTACTCTATATGTGTAATAAGAATTGCAATGAATTCCACTGTTGTGTATTTTAAAAAATAAAATTTAAAAAAATTTTTAAAAATGTTCAAAAATAACACTTAGAACACTTAGAACACAAAAATAACACTTAGAACCAAATATTGATGCTGAATGACTACAAGACTCTATTTTTTATTTTTATCAGGCCCCTAAGGTTGAGTAGTTTATGATTAAAAAGTCATTTAGGTCAAAATTTTAGTGTCTGAGAGTCCAAGATAAAGGGGTGCCACCACCTGGCTTCTGCAGAGTACCGACTTTGCTCTACTCCAGCATGGTGGCTGTCATCAGAGTCGGGACAAATGGAAGAGGAAAAATCATATGGACCAATACAAGCCACAGAGCAGAGAGGGGCAGTCATAATTTTTCATAACAACTTATTTTCTCAAAAACTCATTTAAAAGAGACTAGTGTTCATTCCTCCTCAGGGTGGTGACCAAATGACTGAATTAATACACAGTAGACAGCACATTCGAAAGGTTCCCCTGCCTCAGAGCTACCATAATGATGATCAAGTGTCCAAAACATAAGCTTGTTTTGGGACAAATGATATCCAAGCCATAGAAGACACACAATGCATGAAGTTATAGTCTATGACAAAGGTAAAAACTAGAACAGAGGGACATATCTCTAAGATTAGCAAAACTAATCAATACTATTGAAACTAACTTGGCATGAATAAAAGCTGATTGTCCATAAATGTAAGATGTTAGAGCTCCCAGAAAAATCACTAAGGAAAAACTAAAACATGTGCCAAGAGAAGAAAATAAAATGAAAATGGTTCACAAGAAAAATGAATCATTAATAGGCAATAATGGGAAAATTGATGTTCCAAAAACATGTAGGTAGAAAACAAGTGGCAACATAGAAGAAGCATTTTGTTCATTACTATTACTTTTTTCTGCAAATAGATCCAATTTGTTCCAATTTTTAAAAGTATATTGATCAAGTTGGGGTTACCACACACCTCCGTGACTCTAGAAACTCAGGAGGCTGAGGTAAGAGGACTGCAAGTTGGAAGTCAAACTCGGTGACTTATGTAGAGAGCCTGTCTAAGTTATCATCATCTGGGCACAGTAGCGCAATGTTATCACTAAGCTACTTGTGAGACTGAGGATTGGGTATCACAAGTTTGATGCTGGCATCAGCAATGTAGTGTAACACTGTCTGAAAATAAAATATAAAAATTTAAAAAAGTGGCTGAGGATGTAGCCCAGTGTTACACCTTTGGGTATAAGACCTAGAACCAAACAAAATTATTCTGCTGTCTACATCAGATTCACTTTAGATTCCAAAACAAAGATGGGATAAGAATAAAAAATCCTAAATAAAAATAGCAATCAAGAGCCCACCCCAGTGGTTCAGGTCTATAATCCCAGTGACTCAGGAGGCTGAGGCAAAAGGATCATGAATTCAAAACTGCAGGTGGTAAAAATAGAGTTCCTCTTGGTGGAATGGTCTGGCTGCAAAATAAAAGCTAAGAACAGTAAAGCAGAAAAAAACACCACAGGATACAGAAAGTAATTTTAAGAGCAGGGGCAGGATGGGCTAGCCGATTTTAGGAATGAAGTTTCCACACTCAAAAGAGCAAAATGGAGCCCATATTTTCTTTATTTATATGAGGGAATATCAAAGGTTTTCCATGGAATGTTCTTTGCCAAATAAGGAAGAGTTGGGCTTTGCAGTTCCTAATGGGTTATGCCCAACTCCAAAGCTACAAGAGGGGTCTCCCTAGTAGAGAAGAGATAGGTTCATGTGCCTTGGGCAACCCAGTGCACTCTGGGGAGCTGAGGATAGTTCTCAATGTTAGACCTAAATCTCCATGGCTCCATACTGAGAAGACACACAAGTAATTCATGGGTGGCACCCTGCATACTCCCTCTTTTTACTTTGCAATAGAAAATGATGAGCCATTTTTTCAAGTTCCCAGATCCTTTTTCTGAGGGAGAGACAACCTATTATCACAATACAAAAAAGAACTAGTAACAAACATCTCATTCCAATAATACACCATGAAGAGTGTTTAAGCATGTTTCCAGGGTTAAAGCCATTCCATTCGTGAAGTATTTCCAGTTAGAGAGGTACAAACCATAAGATCAATTTTGCTTTTTTGAATATTCTGGATGTTGTGATGTAACTCCAGAAGATCCAGGCTATTATTATTTACTATGCCAAATGCCCATTTGATGATTTAACCTTTTCCCAATCACATTGGGAAGCATTATATTTGGCTACAGTAACAGAGACCTTTATAGTCAGATGGCATTTAAACCTTTCCTTAAACATGTGAGAGGAAAGCTCTTTAATCAATATTTATGATAGAAGTTTCTAAGGCATTCAAATTAATTTCAATATTTTCATTAATATTTATGATTATTGAGGGCTTTGAAAATATTTTGAGCCAATTATTAAGGAAATTTGCCTGTTGAATATTCTGAGATATAGCCACTGAGGCTGTAACTGTAGAAGGGATGAATGAAGTTAAATGAAATTTTAAAAATTATAACCATGAATTATGAGTCCAAGAGCTCCCTTAAGTCTGGTCAACTGAGCATGCATCTGTTGTAAAACCTGAACACCAGCATCAGCATACCATGGCTCTGAAATGTTGACTGCTAGTAAGACAAAGGAAGATGGGTGAAGGATTAATGTTCCTTTTCCTCTATTATATCTAGTGATGCCGTTAGGTAAATTGCAGTTCTACAGTCTACAAGATATTTAACATCCTTTCAATTAACTCTTACATTTCCAGTAATTAAAGCATAAGGAGATTGAACCACGCCTGCAGCCCATACCAGGAACCCTCTTTACAATCCCTGCCTACAAAGTCAGGCATAGGGCTGTCAGCGTAATATAGGAAATCTGAGGCTGCAAGTAAGCTCCAAACATCTTTTTGGATAAGGCCTTCACTGAAGGTTTGGATATTACCAACAAAACCTCCAGGGATCATGGCATCCTTATGTGATTGTCTTTTGTCAATTCTTGGAGAGTAGTCTAAAATATATCCACTCTTTCTAGAACCTTTTTGTTGTCCTGGTAAGACATTTGCACACTCTATCCATATAGGAAAGGTGCCAAAATCTATTGCAGAATGATTTGGACAGTAAGGTATTGGCAGACGTTCTGTGGTGATGACTGGCTTGTTATGAGAAAGTCTCATTTTAGTAATTATTTGGATATATTGCTTAGAGTCCCAGGGTCCAGTATGATTGGCTGGTCTAGACCATTGAATATGCTGTCTTTTCTTCAAAAAAAAATAGCCTCCATGCTTATCATGGGACCAATATTCGTAGTTGTTCACTGTAACCAGTATAATTAAATTCAGTCCCAGGTATGGGTGTAATCTGAATTATCTGTAAAACGACACATTACATGAGTATCATTGGTAAATACTGGGATGCATTCTCTGATCTACACCACTAGGTGTACCACAGGTGGGTCTGGAAAATGTCCAATTGGTTTCTCTCTGGACCCCATTTACCAGACAGCTCAACAGAGCTAACATGGCCACAAACATTTTGGCTGCACTCTTAGTTCCTCCTTGTGTCAAACCATGTGTTCAGGTTGTAGCGTTATAATTCTACAGTTGTTTCCATGATGGTATATTCAATGTTTGGTCTCTCTGGGCCTTCTTAATACTCTTTTTCCTTTGTAGCTTTCTCTTCCTGCTGAGGATCAGGGGTGACAACTCTGGATCAATCTTCAGTAATCTGAACCTTGGTTCTCTGTCCTCCATGGCTGAAAGTATGTTCAGGTACATCAATAGGATGAGAGGCACCTTCTGGGAAAACACAAGCATGATCTCTACCCCACATTGTAACTAAATCTTATTATTTCTGTTGTTATGTTTGTAAATCTTTCCACCAAACATGGCTCAAGGGACCTGCTGCAGTGGAAGAAATGTATCTTTCAGCTTCAGTGTAACTTTCAGAGTCACAATTAAAAAAAAAAAAAAAAACAAAGCATGATTAAGGTTCTTTTGTGGAGGCTTATCCCTCACTTTTTTATAATTGTAGCTTAATAGATAAATGAGCTCATTCTACAATGGCAGGACCTTGAGGCTTCTATGAAATACCTGTTTTATGATCAATATAAAACTGATGGCAAAACTACTGAAAAGAAAAATTAGTATAAGCTGGAATATTATCAATTTCAAATGGTAAAAGACATCCTAATGCAGCAAAAGTAGCTAGACAGTGAGAAATAACATGCTGAGTATTTTCTTTTACACAGGCAGTGGCAAAACTAAATCTAAAGTAAGTATCAACAATAACATGAACTTAATTAACACTGTTTGCCAAATTGAAGGATGTGAGTTACATGCATTTGCCATATCTGATTTGGACATAAACCATGGGATTAACCCCAGTTAGTGAAGATAAAATATGTATAAAACATTGTGAGATTTGATGAACAATTTGACAACTTTTCCCCAGGAATATTAATTTTTTTTATATAAAGTAGAAGCATTCTGATGATTTAAAGAATGTGAGGCTTATTCACAATATATAAAGATATTTATTCACAAACAGCAACAAGTTTATCAGTCTTATCATTACCTGATGCTAAAGGACCTGGAAGATTGGAATATGTCCTTATATGGCTAATAAAATGTGGACAGTGACACATTTGAATTGTCTTTTGTAAGGTCTGAAACAAATTAAATAACTGTTCCAATCGTGTGTTCCCAGTAGTTGATGTTTCAATATTTTTTGTAACTCCAACTGCAATATAAACTATAAGAATAAATATTTATTGTCTCTTTTACAAAATGAATTAAAGCACAAATGAGAGCTTGAAGTTCTGCTCATTGTGCAGAATTATATGATGTCTGTATTATCTCCATATAAGCATGGCTATAGAAACCTGCTTTTCCTGAACTCAGTTCATCAGTAAATACTGTTAGTCCTCCAACTATTGGTTAAGCAAATACAATTTTGGGAAAAATAAATATAGTCAGAAGAAGAAACTGAATAATTTTATCATGAAGGTAATGGCTTTCCATTTGACCAGGGAAATTAGCAAAAACTATCTGCCAAGTATTAGAAGATGTCAAAAGCCAATCATGCTCTTGAGTAGAAAAGGGGGTAACAATAATATTAATCTATGACCCAACTATCTGCAAAACTCATGTTCTTCCTTTAATAACTAACTAAACAATAAAGTCATGGAATGGAGTCCATGAATTTTGAGCAGAAGGAGGTAGGCAAGGCCACTCAATAATTCCCAATTATTGCCACATTTCTCCTGTAGGAGTATGAACACTGGAAAATGTTAATCAATATATAGGCTTTTGTGGATTAATTCTAGTAAGCTGTGCAGTCTTCATGGCAGATTCAACCTTTGTTATGGCAATCCTTTCTTCTACCAATAGTTGATGAGAAGGTAGAGAACTATCTTCCTGTACAATCTGAAACAAATGACACAAATCTGCAGTGGCTAGTTTTAAACTTAGTCACAGCCAATGAATATCACCTAGCAACCCATAGAGGTCATGTGCCTTGGGCAATTTAATGTGTTTGGGGGAGCTGCAATAGTTTCCAAGGTTAAATCTAAATCTCCATGGCTCCATACTGAGAGAAGGCTCCCAAGTAATTCATGAGTGGTTCATTGCAACTTAGTGAGGCCCTACCTCAAAATAAAACATAAAAGTGGCTGGAGATAGGTCTTAGTGGTAAAGTTCTCCTGGGTAAAACCCCCAGTACAAGAAAAAACAAATAAAATAAAAACAACAACAAATAAAACAGCTGGAGGGCTATGCACATGTCAGACAAAATCAGCTGTATCAAAAACTGTTATATACAGGCAAGAACATTATATATACTTCTAATTACATATATTAAATTATACATATAACATAAATGCATATTTATGATAAGAATTAAAATATATAATACATATCAATAGAGTGGACAGTCTCTCAAGCTACGTTATAAGTGTATATCTGTAAAAAAAAGTGTACCAAAATACATGAAGTGAAAATTATCAGGATTAAAAGAAGAAAAATTTCTACAAAAAGGGGTGAATAATTTGTGATATCTCATTTTAAAGAATGAATGAAATGTCTAGCAAAAAGGCCATGTAAAACAAAATGACTTGAACAATAATATAACTACACTAGGTCTAGACCACTATATAGAATATTCTGCCCTAAAGAGTAGAATACAATTTTACTCCAGTGTGTAGGAAACATAGTGCAGAACTTGCCATTTTAAAGCCATAAAAATGTCAATAAATTTAAAAGCACTGAAATCAGGACAAGTATCTTTTGTAACTGCAATGAAATTAAGTTAAAAAAAAACAGAAAATTTAAAAATTTGCAAACATGTAGCAATTAGAAACTGTAGTATTTAGGAAGAAGAAAAAGAAACAAAATAGAAAAGAGTTTAGGTGCATAAAAATGAAAAGCAAACATGAAAATGAAAGCAAACTTGCCCAAACTGATGAGATGCAGCTAAAGTATCCCTCAGAAGAAAATTCATAACCACAAAGGCCTACATTATAAAAGAAAAACTGCCCAAACAAAAACCTATATTTGCACACTAACTAGAGAGAAGCAAGCTGTAATCAAATTGCACAGAGAATAAATTTTAATAAATAGAGCAAGAATAAACAAATAGACAAAAATTTAAGAAAACAAACAATTGTTCAGAAGATTTACAAAATTGATTGTTCAATTAACCAAGAAAAAAGAGAGTACTCAAGTTAATAAATATCAAAAATAAAAGTGAGACCATCAAAACAGACTCCACAAAAAATTTAGAGAATTTCAAGGGTATATTATGAAAAATTGAATGTGAACAAATTCCTATAAAACATCCATAAAAACTAACTTAGACATAGAAAATTTGAAAAGACTTAATAAGAGATTGAATCAGTAAAAAACACAATAAAAACATCCATATCAGAGCTGAGTGTGGTTGGCACACACCTGTATCCCAGTGACTTGGGAGGCCGAGGCAGGAGGATCCTGTGTTCAAAGCCAGCCTCACCAAAAGCAAGGAACTGAGCAGCTCAGAGAGACCCTGTCTATAAATAAAATACAAAAAGGGCTGAGGATGTGGCTTGGGAGTCAAGGGCCCCTGAGTTCACTCCCTGGTACCCAACAACAACAACAAAAATCCATATTAACAATGTGAAGTGAAACTATCAAACTGTATCTAACTGTAAAAACAGATAGATGGCTTTGTGTGAATTAAATCCTAAGGTCTCTATGAAAAAATTATTTAAAGAAAAAAGTTCAGCATTTGTGCAAGATATAGCACCAATCAATCAATACAATTTTTGTAGCTGAACAATAAATATTCAAAGCAAAATTACTTCAAAAATTCCATTTATGGTAGTATCAAACATTAAATACATAGCAAAAAATTGCAAGGAAATATATCTTATAAGCAGAAAATATTATAGAAAATGTTTAAAAGACTAAGTGGGCATTTAACTATTTATTAATAAGATTTAATGTTGCTGAAATGGGAAATGCAAGTTGATTTACATACCAATGTAAACCTTACCAAAATTCCCACATGCCATTTTTGAAAAAAGATGTAATGGTAAGCCTAAAGTGAATATGAAAGGTCAGTCAACCTCAAATACCAAATACACTTTTTTTTTTCCAAGAGCAATATAAAGAACAAAATTGGAAGACACACATCCCAATTTTAAAGCCCTGTATAAAGTTTCAGTACTAAAAGAAACTGGATCCCTATTTCTCACCCTGTTCAAAATCAATTCAAAATAGGTAAAAGACCTCACTGTGAAACTACAAAATAAACAAGGGAAAGCAATTTAAGACTCTGGTAAGGACAACAAATGTTTTGGACATAATTTCAAAATCATAAAAAACATAAAAATAAAAAATAAAATTAAACTAAAAACCTGATTTACAAGCAAAGAAAAAAAGTGGAATCCCTATAAAATGAAAGAAAAATTTGCCCAGTATGCATTTGATACAAGCTTCACATTTAGAATATGTAAAGAACAAAAAAATCATAACAACAATCAAAAACTAAGTAATGCCATTCAAGTGGGCAAATGAAGTAGACAGTATTCAAAAGAAGAAACAAAAAGTTCTAGAAAACATAAATAAAAATGTTCAATATAATTAGCCTTCAGGAAAATGAAAATAAAAATACAATGAGGAGGGCTGGGGAAATACCTCAGTTGGTAGAGTGCTTGCCTTGCATGAACAAGGCCCTGGGTTCAGTCCCCAGCACCACAAGAAAAAAAAATACATGAGGAATCATCTCATCCCAGACAGAATGGATAACTTAGAAAAGTGACAACCACCAATGTGGATGTGGAGAAAAATCAACACTTATACATGGTATGTGTAAGTAAATTGGGTAGCTGATATGAAAAACTGAGCATATTACTCAAAAACTAAAAATCCCTCGGATCATGGCACACAATTAATCCCATATATTTAAGAAGCTAAAGGAGGATGATTATAAGTTTAAGGCCAGCTTGTGCAAGTTCGGGGTAAAAGAATGCAAAATCCTGTCTCCAATAAAAAAGAAATATGCTGGAGGCCAGGAATGGTGATAAATGCCTGTAAAGTAGGCAACTTGGGAGACCACAGTAGGAGGATCCTGAATTTGCTGCGAGGATGGGAAACTTAATGTAATGCTCTCTCAAGATAATAATAATAATAATAATAATAATAATAATAATAATAATAACAACAACAACAACAACAACAATAATAATAATAAAAATAATAATAAATAAGGCACTGTGATGAACTCTAATGGTCAAATGTCTGCCAAACACATGAAGGTTTTGGCTAAGTCTTCTGTATCTCAACTAAATAATACTAAAATAGAATTACATTGTGATTCAGGCATCCCACTTGGGAGTATGTAATGAAAAACAATGAAGCCCACATCCGATACCTGGATGCCCATGTTTATTGAGGTGCATCACAATTGAAAAGATATGGAATCAACTAGGAATTCAGGGACAGATGGATAAAGAAAATATAGCATATATGTAGGCATACATCCATAAAAATCAAATCCTGCCACCTGCAACCAGTTGGGTGAAATTGGAGGGTAGCATGGTAAAATGAAATAAAACCAGACAGAGAACTACAAACAATGCATGGTATCCCTCATGTGGGTGAAACTAAATCTGAATTTAGGTTGGTGATTTTTAAAGGTTAAAGAGTGGAGGTGGGAAATGAGAATGGGATTTCATCAGTGGATGTGGTGTATGTGTTACAATATCATGCAGAGACTCTTTATTATGTATATTTAGTACATCTTCATCAAAGCTATTTTTAGAATGTTACTGTAATCAGTATTGAGTTACACTTACAAAATGATTAAATGGAATAATATTGCCAGGTATATTTGTGGATGCCTATAGTACCTGCAACTCAGGTGACTGAGGCAGGAGAATTGACATTTTGAGGTCATCCGTGGGAACATAGCAAAATCTTGTCTCAAAACCAAAGAAATAATGAACTGGGAATAAATCTCAGTGGTAGAGTGTTCCTAGATTCAAACTGGGAATAAATCTCAGTGGTAGAGTGTTCCTAGATTCAAACTCATTACTGCAAAAAGAAATAAGTAAATGGAATAGAACTTAGAAATAGATCCTTATATTTATGGTCAATTATTTTTCAAAGAGAATGCCAAGATGTTATAGAAAAAAAATGTTTTCAAATCATTTGGAACAACTATCCATCTAAAACTTGGAACACATTTTCAAACACTATCTCACATTTATGCAATAAATTTTAATGAAAGAAAGGTGTAAATATGAGAATTGGAACTATAAGATTCTTAGCAGAAAGCATGTAAACCTCTTGACCCTGCATTGGACAATAGAATCTTAGAAAAGACTATTTTCTTGTTTCTTTTTGGTACAGGGGATTGAACCCAGGGTAGCTTAACCACTGAGCAACACTCCCAGCCCTTTTAAAATTTTATTTAGAGACCAATTGCTAAGGCTGGCTTTGAACATGTGATCCTCCTGCCTCAGCCTCCCAAACTGCTGAGATTATAGGCATGTGCCAAAAGATACTGCTTATAATGCCATATATTTAGAAAGTATCTACAGGATTTTAGATATGAGGTTTATGATGTGGCATAATAAATTTTGTGAAGGGTAAAGAAAAATATATTTATAATTTAGTCACTACGTTTTTTTTTAACTGTAGACTTCATCTAGGCTTCTGTATATACTATTTGAAATTTCACTGGCCCCAATGGGAACTTCTATCTGAAAAACTCCAGCTACATTTACCTTGTATAAGTCAAACCTGGACATCCATTTTTCTTAATTTATAGACTTAAATAAAATTGAAATTTCTCAAGAGTAAAGATTATTACTCTGGAGCCAAATGATCCATAGTATTGTGTGGAATCATATTAGCTGAAGGGCTGTCAAGCAAATAATATTGACTAATTAACTTCTGACCCCAAACTAACAGCTATATACTTGTGGCTTCTTCATGTAGTCATGAATGTATTGTTGAGTCCAAAAAAGAGAAATCTTATAATTTGGTTGGTAAATTTTTTAACCAATTATGAATTATCATGAAAATGGTTCTCATTTTCACCAAACTCACAAAAGTCTAAACAGAGACAAGATTAAGACTATTACATTCAGAAATGTCTTTGTTCCTTTAATAATTATTTGTTGGTACTGAAAATTGAACACAGGGGTGCTTTACCTCTGAGCTACATCTCCAGTGCATTTGTTCATGTTTAAATTTCATTTTTAATTAGTGAATTTCCTGTTACACGTAACACTAAGATTTATTTTGACATGAAATCATAAAACTTTTAAACGGGGATTATTATAATTGAGTGCTATGATTAAAATAAATACAAAATATTAAATATCCATCACCACACCCAAACTAACCAAAATTTGCTCAACTGTTTTTTGTGAGTTTTATGCTTCTAGCTATTACACAAAGGCCTTTGATTCTTTTTAAAAATTTTACTTTTGTATATTATGTGAGGTATGTATGCAAATACATTTTTTCCTTCTTGTGGATATCTAGTCATCCCAGGGCCATTTTTGCTTTAGCTTTTACTCTTGAAAAATATAAGCTGTGTGTGTGTGTGTGTGTGTGTGTGTGTGTGTAATCCCTCTGAACACCAGTTATAATTTGCTGTCCATGCAGGTCAGGCAAATCGCCGCCCCTGACCTGCACAGTCAGCTAAATTTAAGGTCACTCTTGTGAATTTACAGGGACACTAAATAAAACACAGTCACACTTTACCTTTACACAAGCTTCAGGACGTCTTCTCCGCTCTTGACCTCAGGCTCCCCCAAAAGGGAGGCCAATAGACAGTAATGAGAGGCTGGTGAGAAAGTGACCACATTTAGAAGAGAGCTTTTATTGGAGGACCCTTGTTCTTAGAAAGTTCTATTCAAAAAAGGCCAGAGGGGGCAGGGTTACAAGGGACACATGAGAGTAAGTCAACCGTCATGGGTAATGCCTACATCTGAAGACCTTCCTCTCTATCTAAGCTGGGACAATGCCCAAATCATCACAAATGTAGTGACTGGTCAGAGCCTCCTGCTTCAGGACAGGAAGGCATGGGTCACTCAGAGGGGGTTCCCACATATCCGTCCTTCTTTCTTTGGAAAAGCGGGTGATGGGTCATTATTTAGAGTCCCAGATTTCTTCTTCTGGTTGCACAATATCCTACAATTACAACACAAGAGAGAATTAGTAGCAATGAGAACAATACAAGGATATACCATGCAGAGTGATTAAGAATGTTTCCAGGGTTAAAGCTGTTTAATTATTCAAGTATTTGATCAGCTAAAGAAGTAGGATCTGAAAAATCAATCTTACTTTTTTGTATATCTTGAATCTAATGATGCAGCTCTAAAAGATTTAAGCTGTTATTATTCTGTCAAATACCCAACAAATGGGTTTGAACCTTCTCCAAATACCATTAAGAATCATTGCATTTTCCAGCAATCACACACACATACTTATAGCTAGCATGGCATTTAAGTTTTTCCTTTAATTTCAAAGTGGAAAGTTCATTATCTATATTCATGACAGCAGCCTCTATGGCATTTAGCTTGGTCTCAATCATTTCATCATCATTTATTTGATTGGGAAGAGCCTTGGAATTATTCTGAGCCAAATAATACAAAGATATTTAATTAAGTAAATTGTGAGGTGCCCGGCTAGCTCAGTTGGTACAGCATGAGGATCTTATTAAATTCTGTGGGAGGTTTAAGTGCTCCATGGGTATGTCTCTTTTATATTAATATTATTGTACCCATTCCTGGTTATATTTCCATGCTAAGGCTTCAAGAATAAATAGGAAGTCAATATTGGGGGAAAATATTTTCCTACATTCTTTGAAGTTAGTCAAGTATCCTCAGGGGTTACTTTTAGGGATTGCCTGACTTTTTCAGAATGTTTCTGTGCATGAAGCGTCAAGAGCCAGGAAAGATCAACATGTAACCACATTTCTCTTGAAAATATTGGGAGTATTTCTCTCCAATGACCCTCCCTTTCCCCGAATATGTGCCAGCTGCTCTATGCCTTTGAGGTCTTTCTAATTACCCTGTTTAGGAGGTTGTGTGACTCTCCAGAATTGCATGATAAAAATTCAAAAATTTGTTACTCAAGATACATAAATCTGGGGCTTACTTTCATATCCTCATACCTTATCTACACCTGTCTTTATTTCTGTAATGAATACAAGGAAACAAATGAACAAAGATATGACTTATAAAAATAATATTCTCCAAGTAAATTGAATAATTAATAATTAATAGAGATGTTATGCCACTATTTACACAATAGTGTGTTTTTACTACTTGTTACTAAGGACATTTAATAAAGTAGAATAGTTTGATATCTGTGACATGATTCCATACACAACAGTGTTAGCACATTAATACTTACTTTTATTTCCTAAAAAAGCATATATAATGTGAAGAAAGTATTTCAAAGTCCATAGCATAGTCTCAACAACAACAACAACAGATTAAAATCTCTGGGGCCAGGGCTGTAGCTCAGCAGTAGAGCACTCAGAGCCAGCCTCAGTGAAAGATTTACTAGGCAGCTCAGTGAGGTCCTGTCTCTACATAAAATAGGGCTATGGATGTGGCTCAGTGCCTGAGTGTCCCCGAGTTAAATCTTCATCATCCTCCGCCCCCCAAAAAAAAAAGAATATCTGAATCATTCTTTCATGGAGGTTCTAAAATGTAGAATTAGTATAGAATGAGTGTGATGGGCCAATCTCTGGAGTGAATGTGCATGCATTTCAATCCAGGCTTTTATATGTATTATAGATTTGATGTTGATCTACTGATGGAATATTTCCTACACAATGCATTTATGTGCTTTAATTCAAGTGTCTAAAATAGTAAAAATATATTTTGAATAATCTGCAGCTACATATTCAAAAATAACAGTCATTAGAAAATCATACATGTGAAGCTAGATCATTTCATGACTCTTTAGAACATGTAGATCTATAAGGGGAGATAGTAAGAGAAAAAATAAAACTGAAACACTCATAAATTTGGGATGCCATTTAAAAATCTGAGGTGAATGTTGGTCCAGAATCTGACTTCCATAACAAGATCCCTACAGCATAAGAATTAAAAATCAAGAATTGATAAACAGGATAGATTCAACCTAGAAGGCTACTTCTCAGCAAAAGAATAATGTGAAGAGAGAACCTACAGATTTGTATAAAGTCTTTACCACACGTACCTCAGATCAAGCAGTAATCACTAGGGTATACAAAGAATTCAAAACTTAACAACAAAACCCAATTAACAAATGGGCTGAGTAACCTAACAGACACTTCACAGAAGAAATATAATCCAATCCATTACCAAATACATGTCAAAAAAATGTTCAACACATCTAGCAACTAGGAAGACTTAAATCAAAATTACTTAAATTTTTTATCTTACTTCAGTCAGAATGGCAAAGATTAATAATACAGGCAACAATAAATGTTGGTGAGGATGTGGGGAAAAGGAACATTCACACATTGCTCATGGGACTGACTATAAATTTGTGCAATCACCATGGAAAGCAGTATGGAGACTTCTTGGAAAACCAGAATGGAACCACCATTTGACCCAGCTATCCTTCTCCTCTGACTATAACCAAATCATTTTAAAACAGCATATTACAGGGACACAGCCACACCAATGTTTACAGCACCACAATTCACAACAGCTAAACCATAAAACCAACCTAGGTGTCCTTCCACAGATGATTGAATAAATAAAATGTGATTAAATATATCCCCCCCACCAATGAAATATTACTTACATTTAAAGATGAATGAAACTATGACATTTGGTGGTAAATGGATGGAGTTGGAGAATATCATGCTAAGTGAAGTAAGACAACACACACACACAAAAACAATAGCCCCGAGAGGAACATGGCGGCGGGCGCGGAGAGATCAAGTCTCTGACCTCTTCAGCTGTGCAGGCATAGGGAGTCGTAAACAGCTTAAATCTGTTTGCTCACGATCACTAGGCAATGCTGAGCTGACGTGGATCAGGGGCGAACAGTCTGGGCCTCTCAGAACACACACCGAGCCCAGATCGGCTGAATTCAAGCTCCTGTTTGCCTGCTTCCCGCAGACAAACAGCTGTGACTCAGCACTGATCCATCCGGCTGAAACAACTGGTCGGCCCTTCTGATCCTACGGAGGTAAATGCCTACCAAGCCTTCATAGGTAGCGGCCACAGGTTTGAAACGGGGCTTGGGAGAGACAGTAAGGACCCACCCGTTGCATTGGTCACCCGGCAAAGGGAAACGAACTGTCGCCATTTGCAAGAGATACCACCATGGCAGAGAACTGACATCATCAGACTGCGGTGGAGGAGATAACTTCATTGAATCCTGCGGCTACAGGTGTGTAATCCCCTAGCCTTCCCTCTCCACACATCGAGGAAACCTTAAGGGCCCCTCCCAGCTCTCCCGTGAGCGCGGTAGCCAGACCGAGGGAATTAGAGGTGGTGCGGGACCCGCGGCACAGAACTACCGCTCCCACTAGAGCTGACAGCTGAGGTCTCTTGCACCAGCTACTGGGGGCATGGCTACCGGAGGGGCAGTAAAATTCGCTGAGGATTCTCAGCCCCAAGCTCTACAAACTTAGGGTCTGAGGGAATGGCAAACAGGGAGAGTGTGCCCAGTCATTCATGACAATAGGGCTCCCGGGAGCAGCAGAACTGGTGTGTACCCAGTATTGTGGTGAGCGGCACCCGAGAGGGGCCTGGCTTGAGGAAAAGTGGGGAAGTGACTAGACACAAGAGGAGGCCCTAGGCACTCAGGATTGGAGACTCGCCCAGTCGGGGAGGAGGAGCTGCTGCACAGTGATTGGTTCCCGCGTATTGACAGGAGAAACTTGGCCTGGTAGGCACAGCGCCACCTACTGGAAGAGAAGTTAATCAAACTCTAAGACTGCATTTATTAGTTTTTTTTTTCTTTTTTCTTTTCTCTTTTTTTTAAATTTTTTATTTTATTTTTTTTATTTTGATTTGGGTTTTTCTTTCATTTTCATTTTTCTTTCTTGTTTTTTATTTTTTTTAAATTTTTTTCTTCCAAGTTTAATTTTAATTTTTTTAAATTTTTTTTTAATTTTTTTTCTTTTTTTATTTCCTATTTATTTTCTTCTTTTGTCTTTTCATTTCTTTCAATTATCTTATCCCCCCTTTCTTGAATTCTACCTGCTTAATCTCATTCTCTTTAGTGACTTCTTCCCTTCCCTTCTAATACCTTTCCTCCCAAGCATCAAATAAATTTATAGGAGTAAACAGTAACTCAGCAGACAAACAGAACAAGAAGTAACATGAGCAGCTTCAAAAAGCAAGGAAGAAAAGGAGTACAAACAATGCAGGACAGCCTAAATATTCAGGAGGACCTAGAGTCATCAGAAAAATGGTCATATAAAGAACTCATGGAACACCTTAGACAGATGGAATGGAACCTTAAAGAGGATACGAGACAGCAAATTCAAGCAGCGAAAGAACACATTGAGAATGAGTTACATAAACAGATCAAAGAAGAAGTTAAGCATCTTTATCAGGAGATAGAGATTATAAAAAATAATCAAACAGTAATTCTAGAAATGAAGGAAACGATAAACCAAATTAAAAATGCAATTGAGAGTATCACTAACAGAGTGGATCAAGTAGAAGCCAGAACGTCAGATAATGAAGACAAAATATATCATCTTGAAAAGAGTCTAGCCAACTCAGAAAGGCTGGTAAAAAATCACGAGAAAAACATCCAAGAGTTATGGGATAACATAAAAAAACCAAACTTACGAGTTATCGGGATAGAAAAAGGTACAGAGATTCAAACCAAGGGAATGAGAAACCTGCTGAATGAAATAATTACAGAAAACTTTCCAGAAATAAAAAAGGAAACAGATATACAAATTGAAGATGCATACAGGACACCGAGCACACAAAATCACAGTAGACCAACGCCAAGACACATTGTTATGAAGATATCCAATATACAAAACAAAGAGAAAATATTAAAAGCTACAAGAGAAAGGAGGCAGATTACATTCAGGGGTAAACCAATTAGGTTAACAACGGATTTTTCATCACAGACTCTGAAAGCAAGAAGGTCATGGAACAATGTTTTTCAAACACTGAAAGACAATGGATGCCAACCAAGAATTCTGTATCCAGCAAAATTAAGCTTCAGGTATGACAATGAAATAAAAATCTTTCATGATAAACAAAAGTTAAAAGAATTTGCAGCCAGAAAACCAGCATTGCAAAGCATTTTGAGCAAAACACTACACGAGGAAGAAATGAAAAACAATAACCAAAACCATCAGAGGGAAGAGCCTCGGTAAAGACAGAGGACTAGGGGAAAGATAATCATGGAGAAACAAACTAAATTTTTTTTTTAAAAAAGGATAAATAATCAAACATGGTTGGAAGTACAAACCATATATCAATAGTAACTCTGAATGTTAATGGCTTAAACTCTCCAATAAAGCGACATAGGCTGGTATCATGGATTAAAAAAAACAAATCCAACAATATGCTGCCTCCAGGAGACACATCTGATTGGAAAAGACATACACAGGCTGAAGGTGAAAGGATGGGAAAAAATATACCACGCACAAGGTCCTCGTAAGCAAGCAGGGGTGGCCATCCTCATATCGAATAAAATCGACTTCAAGACTAAGTTAATCAAAAGGGATAAAGAAGGACATTATATACTGTTAAAAGGAACCATTCACCAACAAGACATAACAATTATCAATATCTATGCACCAAATAATGGCGCTGCAGCATTCATAAAACAAATACTCCTCAAGTTCAAGAATCAAATAGACCACAACACAATAATTATGGGTGACTTCAACACACCTCTCTCACAATGGACAGATCCTCCAAACAAAAGTTGAATAAAGAAACTATAGAACTCAATACCACAATCAATAACCTAGACTTAACTGACATATATAGAATATATCAACCATCATCAAATGGATATACTTTTTTCTCTGCAGCACATGACATGGATCCTTCTCAAAAATAGACCATATATTATGCCATAGGGCAACCCTCAGTAAATATAAAGGGGTGGAGATAATACCATGCATTTTATCTGATCATAATGGAATGAAACTGGAAATCAATGATAAAAGAAGGAAGGAAAAATCCTACGTCACATGGAAAATGAACAATATGTTACTGAATGATCAATGGGTTACAGAAGACATAAAGGAGGAAATCAAAAAATTCTTAGAGATAAATGAAACTACAGACACAGCATATCGGAATCTATGGGACTCAATGAAAGCAGTTTTAAGAGGAAAATTCATCGCCTGGTGGTCATTCCTCAAAAAAAGAAGAAACCAACAAATAAATGAGCTCACACTTCATCTCAAAGCCCTAGAAAAGGAAGAGCAAAACAACAGCAAATGTAGCAGAAGGCAAGAAATAATTAAAATCAGAGCAGAAATCAATGAAATTGAAACAAAAGAAACTATTGAAAAAATTAACAAAACTAAAAGTTGGTTCTTCGAAAAAATAAATAAGATCGACAGACCTTTAGCCATGCTAACGAAGAGAAGAAGACAGAGAACTCAAATTACTAACATATGGGATGAAAAAGGCAATATCACAACAGATGCTACAGAAATACAGAAGACAATTAGAAATCATTTTGAAAACCTATATTCCAATAAAATAGAAGATAGTGAAGTCATCGATAAATTTCTTAAGTCTTATGATTTGCCCAGACTGAGTCAGGAGGATACACACAATTTGAACAGACCAATATCAATGGATGAAATTGAAGAAGCCATCAAAAGACTACCAACCAAGAAAAGCCCAGGACCGGATGGGTATACAGCGGAATTTTACAAAACCTTTAAAGAAGAATTAATACCAATACTTTTCAAGTTACTTCAGGAAATAGAAAAAGAGGGAGCTCTTCCAAATTCATTCTATGAGGCCAACATCACCCTGATTCCGAAACCAGACAAAGACACCTCAAAGAAAGAAAACTACAGACCAATATCTCTAATGAACCTAGATGCAAAAATCCTCAAAAAAATTCTGGCAAATCGAATACAAAAACACATCAAAAAAATTGTGCACCATGATCAAGTAGGATTCATCCCTGGGATGCAAGGATGGTTCAATATACGGAAATCAATAAATGTTATTCACCACATCAATAGACTTAGAGATAAGAACCATATGATCATCTCGATAGATGCAGAGAAAGCATTCGACAAAGTACAGCATCCCTTTATGTTCAAAACATTAGAAAAACTATGGATAACAGGAACTTACCTTGACATTGTAAAAGCTATCTATGCTAAGCCTCAGGCTAGCATCATTCTGAATGGACAAAAGTTAAAGGCATTCCCTCTAAAATCTGGAACAAGACAGGGATGCCCTCTATCACCACTTCTATTCAATATAGTTCTCGAAATACTGGCCAGAGTAATTAGACAGACGAAAGAAATTAAAGGCATAAAAATAGGAAAAGAAGAACTTAAATTATCACTATTTGCAGATGACATGATCCTATACCTAGAAAACCCAAAAGGGTCTACAAAGAAACTACTAGAACTAATAAATGAATTCAGCAAAGTGGCAGGATATAAAATCAACACGCATAAATCAAAGGCATTTCTGTATATCAGCGACAAAACTTCTGAAATGGAAATGAGGAAAAACACTCCATTCACAATATCCTCCAAAAAAATAAAATACTTGGGAATCAACCTAACAAAAGAGGTGAAAGATTTATACAATGAAAACTACAGAACCCTAAAGAGAGAAGTAGAAGAAGATCTTAGAAGATGGAAAAATATACCCTGTTCATGGATAGGCAGAACTAACATTATCAAAATGGCGATATTACCAAAAGTTCTCTATAGGTTTAATGCAATGCCAATCAAAATCCCAACGGCATTTCTTGTAGAAATAGATAAAGCAATCATGAAATTCATATGGAAAAATAAAATAGCAAAAGCAGAATAGCAAAAGCAATTCTAAGCAGGAAGTGTGAATCAGGCGGTATAGCGATACCAGATTTCAAACTATATTACAGAGCAATAGTGACAAAAAACAGCATGGTACCGGTACCAAAACAGGCAGGTGGACCAATGGTATAGAATAGAGGACACAGAGACTAATCCACAAAGTTACAACTATCTTATATTTGATAAAGGGGCTAAAAGCATGCAATGGAGGAAGGATAGCATCTTCAACAAATGGTGTTGGGAAAACTGGAAATCCATATGCAACAAAATGAAACTGAATCCCTTTCTCTCGCCATGCACAAAAGTTAACTCAAAATGGATCAAGGAGCTTGATATCAAATCAGAGACTCTGCGTCTGACAGAAGAAAAAGTTGGCTCCGATCTACATATTGTGGGGTCAGGCTCCAAATTCCTTAATAGGACACCCATAGCGCAAGAGTTAACAACAAGAATCAACAAATGGGACTTACTTAAACTAAAAAGTTTTTTCTCAGCAAAAGAAACAATAAGAGAGGTAAACAGGGAGCCTACATCCTGGGAACAAATTTTTACTCCTCACACTTCAGATAGAGCCCTAATATCCAGAGTATACAAAGAACTCAAAAAATTAGACAATAATATAACAAATAACCCAATCAACAAATGGGCCAAGGACCTGAACAGACACTTCTCAGAGGAGGATACACAATCAATCAACACGTACATGAAAAAATGCTCACCATCTCTAGCAGTCAGAGAAATGCAAATCAAAACCACCCTAAGATACCATCTCACTCCAGTAAGATTGGCAGCCACTATGAAGTCAAACAACAACAAGTGCTGGCGAGGATGTGGAGAAAAGGGTACTCTTGTACATTGCTGGTGGGACTGCAAATTGGTGTGGCCAATTTTAAAAGCAGTTTGGAGATTCCTGGGAAAGCTGGGAATGGATCCACCATTTGACCCTGCTATTGCCCTTCTCGGTCTATTCCCTGAAGACCTTAAAAGTGCATGCTACAGGGATGCTGCCACATCGATGTTCATAGCAGCACAATTCACCATAGCTAGACTGTGGAACCAACCCAGATGCCCTTAAATAGATGAATGGATAAAAAAATGTGGCATCTATACACAATGGAGTACTATGCAGCAGTAAAAAATGACAAAAATCATAGAATTTGCAGGTAAATGGATGGCACTAGAGCAGATTATGCTTAGTGAAGCTAGTCAATCCCTAAAAAACAAATACCAAATGTCGTCTTTGATATAATGAGAGCAACTATGAACAGAGAGGGAGGAAGAGCAGGAAGAAAAGATTAACATTAAACAGAGACATGAGATGGGAGGGAAAGGGAGAGAAAAGGGAAATTGCATGGAAATGAAGGGAGACCCTCATTGCTATACAAAATTACATATAAGAGGTTGTGAGGGGAATGGGAAAATAAACAAGGAGAGAAATGAATTACAGTAGATGTGGTAGAGAGAGAAGATGGGAGGGGAAGGGAGGGGGGATAGTAGGGGGTAGGAAAGGTAGCAGAATACAACAATTACTAATTGGGCATTATGTAAAATTGTGGATGTGTAACCGATGTGATTCTGCAATCTGCATTTGGGGTAAAATTGGGAGTTCATAACCCACTTCAATCTAATGTATGAAATATGATATGTCAAGAGCTTTGTAATGTTGTGAACAACCAATAAAAATTAAAAAAAGAAAAAAAACAATAGCCCCAAGTGTTCTCTCTGATAAGTTGATGCTAATTCACAATAAGGGGTGGGGAAAAATAGTTACTTTATATTAAGTAGAGAGGAGTGCAGAGAGGGGAGGGGATATGTGGATAGCAATAATAGCAGAGTGAAACAGACATTTCATATAATATATATGGATGCTAAACCTCTCAACAAGGGAGGGGGAAAGAATAGAAATTCAGTGGATTAGATAAAGCTGGAATGCAGGAAAAAATGGGAAATAGGAATAGAAATGATAGTAGAATGAATCAGACACAACATTTCAGTGTTCATATATAAATACACCTCAAGTGAAGGTTCACACCATGTACACCTCAAGAATGGAATGCTAACTAAAATGAGTTTTACTCCATGTATAATATGTCAAAATTTGCTCTACTGTCATATATATGAAAAAAAGTAAGGAATTTTAAAAATGATAAGGGAAAACTTGTATACAGAGAAGATTTGTGAGTGAAAAACTCTTCAATAAATGCTAATGTCATTACGGTAAAATAAAATTATAAAAGACTACATTGAGCCCATACAAAATAATAAACAATGGCAAATAGAGTTGCCCAAGTCAGTATGTGCAACTATAAATTATCACAAAATTTTGGTTTACAACTCTTTTCTATTTGTTTTACAAGGCAGCACAAGAGAAATACAAATTGAGCAGAGAGGAAACATTACATAGCAGAGCTATGAATACTATTAATAGTGCTGTGTGCACTAAAAGAAAGTATTCTCAATTTCCTTCGCCATGCAATAAAAAATCATGCAGTTGAAAGATATGCTAGTTACTGAAAAGATAACACATACATGTGTTTGTGACGTTAAGCATGTGGGCAGCTGCTCAACTTGGCAGGTCAGATTCAATAGATAAGAAAGACACTCTCTTCACACAACACAGTGTTTCTTTGAGTAATGCTATGAAAGCAAGAGAGAAAGCAAAAGTAACAGACACAGACAACTGTATTGCGAGACTAGGAAAACCCCAACACTGAACCTATTGTCTGGGGAGTCCCAAACAGCTTTTCAGGGTCCTGACTGGGAAGACCTGGGCAGAACATCCTATCCACAGGTGAGAGTCGGAAGTCTTGTTCTAACTTATATTTAAAGTGGGGCTGAATAAATACAAGTTAGAATTAAGCTTTCTTTGTTCTAACAGCTTGCATGACCTAGTGATCCCATGAAGAACACTACATCCTCCCTAAACAGGTCAGAACCCAGAGGAGGAAGTTATAGCCTTCAGATGAGTAAATTGGGGTTCCAATGAGTGAGCTACCGAGCCAGATACATTGAGAAATCGGCATTGTTTAGCTGTATCATCAAGGATAAGCAGACATCATGCAGGCACATGGAAAGGGAAGATCTTTAGTATTTTCCTTAGACCTCTAGTACTGAATCTTCCCTCTGGGCCTTATAAATAGTTAAAACTCATATGTAAAATGAAGCCAGTGTTCTGTGTAAAATAAAATGGAGTGGAGACAAGCATGAAACCTAGAGATTTACCCTCTGGAATAATAGTGTCAATATTATTCTCCTAGAATTTATCATTATATTTCCATATTTATTTTCCCAAATAAAGTTAAATGAAATATTTGTAGGTGCTGGTTTTTTGACCCAAAGGGCTCACATATGAAGAGAAAAATATCGTGTTTTTACTTTTTGAACAGGACTTGTAGATGAGAGTCTAGATATTTATTTCAATCAAAATTGTGTTTCTCTCTATGTGGTGTCTTGGGCTCCTGGAGCAGTAAAATCTGAACAGGGACAGGGTTAGTTTATAGTATCTTATAATTACTGGATTTCAGAGGGGTCTCAAAAACCATGACACATGCTATCTATCATATAGTCCAGTAAGTATAACAATCATTATATTGGAAGGTATTAAGTAGAACAAAAAGGTCTACAAAATCAAAATATATAATGAAATAAAAAAATGTTGGGGCATAAATGCTCCTATAGTATGTCTGTTTCTTTTTACAGTCATCATTTTACATGTTTCTGGTTACACATTTCTACTGGGTATCCAAGACTAAAGAGGTGGTCTTATATTGGGATGTTTTTCCTACACTTCAGGTCAATTCAGTCTCCTCAGTGATGAACGTCATGGAATTCATGAGGAACTGCATGGTTTCTTCACTCCAAGAGTCAGGATGGGCCTGTGGACCACGTGGTTTCCACAGGAAACAATGAGACTATTTCCCCTTCAGCAACCCTTCTTTTTTATCTGAATATGCACGTTGGCTCCTAGTCTCTTGGGACCTTCTCCTCTCCCTGATTGGGAGCTTGTATAACTCTCCAGAGTTGTAGATCCCTTAGGGAGTACTGCAACTCTATATGGTGAAATGTTAAAGTCTTAATTCAAAATAGGTATCTGGGCATTATTTTAGTACCCCTAGGTCCTTCCTATAACTGTCTTAATTTTTCCATAATTACAAAGAAGAGAGTATATAATTTACATAAATAATATTCCCCAAACAAAACTTGATTAAACACATGAAATAATTAATGGAGACATTATAACATTATTTAACAATAGAATGTTTTACTATTGCATCGATCCATTAGCAAACTGAATAGTGGGAGTTGTGTGACTTAATAACATTATTAAATTCATGACAAGGTTAAATTTAAGAAATTCACACTTTATTTTGTAACAAATTGCATGCATAATGAAATATAAGTAAAAATGCTCTGCAAATCGGGCATGGTGGTCCATGCCTGATATCCTAGCGACATGATAAGCTTTTCAAGTTAAAAGCCAGGCTCCATAACTTAGTGATGCCCTATGCAACTTATCAAACCCTATCTCTAAAAAAAAAATGAAAATAAAAAAATCTGGGGATGCGGTTTACTAATAAGTGTCCCTAAGTTTAAGTACAAAAATATAAACTAAAAATTTAAAATTTCATATAAATCATAAGAGACTTCTGAAATAATCAACTCTGAGTATTATTATTTCTCCAGTTGTGAAAAATGAGACTCTTTAGTAATTGTTGATTTATACTACAATTATATCCTTTTAGGGATGCACTATTCTATACTTTTATTTCCTTATTTCTGCAATATAAGCTAAAGATGTTAAGAAATTTTTTAGCAAGTGTCAAAAGCAATTACCCATTTTCTACATTTAAATGATTTTTTCCCTCCTAGGTCCCAAATACTTCAAAAGATGAACTATAGATAATAAACTTACTACAATCTTTATATTTGTAAAGGTGTTTTTGTAAATATTTTGCTGTTATCAAAGGTACACACTTTGGACAAATGTTATTCCAAACTTGCTACAGTTATGAGGTCAGAAATTGAAAAATATCTGAAATTTGGATATAGTCTTGGACGCATTCTTTGGGTTTCTATATAGTGCAAATCCTCCAGTGTTTTAAAAATGTTTGATCAATGGCCAAAAGCTTTGCAAATTTTTTTTTTCACATGTCCTCTCACTTGTATGAATTCTGAAATGTTGAGTAGAGTGTGAACAAATTTTGGAGACTCTGTCACCTATTTTACACTTGTACAATTTCTGTGCTATCATATCTCTGGTATGAAATAGTGTTGAACTACTGTGAAATAAGGGTTGATTCATGCTTAAAGACACTGATGCAATTTTTTCACTTGTAAAACTTCTCTGCAGTATAAAATCTATAATGTTTAGTAGGATGTGATCTTCAATTTTAAAAGCTCTACCATTCTTCACATTTATAAAACTTCTCTCTAGTATGGGTTCTCTAGTGTCCAGTAAGTGATTATTGTTGATTAAAATGTAGACCACATTCTCTACATTTGTAGGGCTTCTCTCCAGTGTGGATTCTCTGGTGTTGAGTAAGTTCTATTTTTTTATTAAAACTTTTGCCACATTCTTTACATTTGCTGGCTTCACTCCAGTGTGGATTCGCTGGTGCCTAGTAAGTGATGATTTTCGACTGAAACTGTTGCCACACACTGTGCAATTGTAGGGCTTCTCTCCAGTATGAATCCTGTTGTGGCGATTGAGATGGAAGTTTGTATTAAAACTTTTGTCACACACATTACATTTGTAGGGCTTCTCTCCAGTGTGGATTCGCTGGTGCTGAGGAAGTGATGATTTTTTATTAAAACTTTTGTCACACACTTTACATTTGTAGGGCTTCTCTCCAGTATGAATTCTGTTGTGGCAATCAAGATTTGAGTTTCTATTAAAACTTTTGCCACACACTTTACATGTGTAGGGCTTCTCTCCAGTATGAATCCTATTGTGGCGAGCAAGCTGTGAGTTTCTATTAAAAGATTTGCCACACTCTTTACATTTGTAGGGCTTCTCTCCAGTGTGGATTTGCTGGTGGCAAGTAAGTGATGATTTTTGATTAAAACTTTTGTCACACACTTTACATTGATAGGGCTTCTCTCTAGTATGAGTTCTCTGGTAATTTTTAAGGCTTGGTTTTTGACTAAAAGCTCCACAAAATTGTTTACATATGTGGGGCATCTCTCCAGTGTGTGTCCACTGGTGACAAATAAGATTGGAAATTTTATTAGAACTTTTGTCACATTCTTTGCATTTGTATGGTGTGTCTCCTATATGAACTCTGTGATGTTGAGTAAAGTTCTTGAGTGCATTGCAATCTTCATATTGGTAGGTATTTTCTGAAGAATAAATTTTTTGGTGTTTAGTAAGAGTTGAAAAATTTTTAAGGCTTTGCCACACTTTTTACATTTACAGGTCTTTTTTTTAGTATAAATCCTCTGATGCTCAACAAGTTGTAACCTTTCACTAAAAGATTTTTCACATTCTTTAAATTTATAGGGTTTATCACTGTCATAGTATCTACTGTGTTTAGAAGATGTTGAGAGAGCTGATGCTTTGATATATTCTTTAAACATATAGGGCTCTCTTTCCCTATAAATTATCTTGTATTGAGCAAGCTCTGCACTGTTATTAAGAGCCCTCTCACATACCATACACTTGCAAGTTTTGCCTTTACTGTGAATATTTGGATGAGTAATAGTTTTTGAGCACTGAAGCAAGACTTTCCCACATTTTTCATCTTGGTAAATTTCCTTGGAAAATGACTAGGAGTTTCTCTATATTCATAATTTTTATCACCAATGTAAATAGACTGGTAATTACTCAGGGTAGAGACATAGCTAATGGTTTTACTTATAGCATTATCTATATAGTGCACTTTCCATAATTCTGTATCAGAATTATCATTGAGCAATAGTAGGGAAGTAGAAACTTTTCTACAATTCTTAATATTGTCTATTTGGGCACAAGTAGAAATTACTGTTTTGTTGCAGAAAAATCGACATTTTGTAAAGAAATTCTCAAATTATCACTTTAAAACTATCTTCTCTGTGAAAATGTTTGACTGGAAGTTTAACTCGGTGCTCCATGTATAATTGGGCAAGTTACAAACTGATGCATGGACCAGATTTCAAATTTTCCACATTTCCTTTCACTTCAAAAATGGCTGTGGATATATTCTTACAGACACACAGCTCCTCAAAACTAAGTGAAATAAATTGAATTTTTTCAGATATTAATTGTTTCTCTTGTCTTTTGACCATAAAATTTTTATCGTAAATAGGGACTACTAATTGGTTTTGTCCACTATAATATGATTTTTGAACTTTATTCTCACCTATATTTTCCCATTGTTTTCTTAGTTGTAAATGGTCAAGGTCACACTTTCCACATCTTCCCTCTCTCTCTTTTATTCCCTGCTCTGGTAAAATTTCTCGAGGATGATGAGAAGTCATGGCTGAAATAAAAATATTAATCACATTTACTTAGTATACTGGGCTGAGTAGTTTTATAAATATAAAAAAAAATACAGCAATAAAGGAACATCAGCAGGTTTGAAGGTTATTAAATCTAACCCCATTGTTAATCCAGAAACATAAATCAAATAAAAATTTACACAGAAAATTACTTTGAGAACTTTCAAAATCATCTTAGTGTTCACACTATCCAAGATGAGTAATTCCTATGCAGAGAAATATAGTAGAGGAAAATACATTGTGTTACACAAAGCCTTTCCTCCTTCACAATATATTTATAAAATCTACCAAATTTCTTTTGTTCCATTAAAAAAGAAATATAAATATTTAGGGATTGTTCAAAAAGAGGTTCTTTCTTACCAACAAAAAACACGGCTAAATCTACTGTAAGAAAACTAAGTTATGAATTACTCAAAGGGAATAGTAATTATCATTTAAAAGAAGTTTACTGAACTAAACCAACACACAAAAAATAGAATAAAATGCAGTCAAAAATTGTTAATATTCATAAGCAGAAAATGTGTTTAAAGACTTTATTTAGAAAATGTCTGAAAGAGTCAGGGGTGGTTGTACACAGCAACATATGAGGTTGAGCCAGAAGGACCAAAATTTCAAGGCCAACCAAAGTAAAATATGCAAAGTGGTAGTTCTCTTTCAAGTACTAATAAATGCATCTCAGAGAATAAAAAATAAAACATCCAAGAAGCTCAATTACTTGCAACTTTTAAAGACCCAAAGCAGGTTTTAATCCAAGTTTTAAAACTTACAGAGAATATTCAGAGCATCCACGATAAAAATGATGGGTCACCTAAAAATGTGTAATTACATAATTGTGAAATTCTTAGTCAAAACTTTACAATAAGAAAGGAATTCAGGGCTGTTTTCAAGGGATGAAGGACTATATACCAACCAAGACATTATACTGAAAGAAGATAGAAATGCACACACTATTCATCAACACTAAAGCTCTTCTCCAAAAAGTATGAAAGGTAATACTTCATATTGAAATGTAAGTGTGCACAGCAACACAACTCATGTAAAACTCTAAGCATTTCTTGGTAAAAACATGTTCTATTTTATTGTAATAATGGGACACAAAACATATAATTTTGCCATAGAATTTGAAAGACAAAAGCATAAAAACAAAACTGTTAATAGACATATATACCTGCAACAATGATATAGTTTTGAAAAGACACAAATATATTGAATTTTTAATAAAGTGAAGTCAAGTTGATACTCATTCAAACTATGAGTAGGAGACTCTCCATTTTTAGATATTTTTTGTTGGCAAATTCAAAATTACAAAATTGTGATCAAAACAAACCTTGGCTATCTGAATTAACTCTAAAAATTACAACTGTACGTAGTACACAGGATACACTAAATCTAAGAACACACACATACGGAAAGCAAGAGGATATACGAATGATACTTTCAAAAGTGACCGAACAAAATCTGGGCTGTCTAAATTATAGTATTCAAAACATAGTTTAAGTCAGTTATAGGACAAGTGGGATATTATGCTGTATAGACCAATTTTATGTATTAAAACAAAGGTTAATAAATATTTAAGTGATAGTTATTCTGTAACCAACATGGAATAAATATTTGAAGTCAGAAGTGGTAGTAATTTTCAAAAATCCTTTAATATGTGTCAGTTGATTGAACACTCTTGGGCATACTGTTGTTCAAAATTGAAAGATTAAATTTAAAGATGTTTATACTACTTAAAGTTAACTAGAGGCTCCATGTAGTATTCATCAACTTCCCATTGTTAAAAAAAAATTTTGCAGAGAAATCTATTCTTTAAATTGTATAAATATCCCCCAAAATACAAATAAGACTATTTCCCTGCTAAAAAAAATATACTAAAAGTTACAGCATTCAATTGTAAATGCAGAAATGGAGTCAGTTAGATGGAGTTCTTAGTAAGTGTGGCAATAAGCCATCACATCAATAGCAAATTAAAAACATTGCACACCAGAGTTGTTACATTGTTATTCAACAGAGCCATCATGTGGGACACAAACCAAATATCCCTTGAAAAGAACGATGAGACATATTGGAATATAGAAACTATAGAACTTTGAAGTCAAAGAATTTATTCTAATTATATATTTTACAAAATGTATGTACACTAGGTTAACTGAAATGTCACAGAAAGAATACTGCAGAATTCTACGAACATGATATCTCTAAATTAAAAAAGAAGCTTTCTGAAAAAAAAGAGAATAGTTTTGTGATGAGGAGACAGAAATGAGCCCTTGCTTCCTAGGCATTTTTTTGAGATGTAAACTTTGTAGAGATATATTGCATAACAATTTGAATTACTGTTACTAAATTGTATATTTAAAATTTTAGAGACTGTAAGTTTTACTTTGTGGTTTTGATTACAATGAAAATTAAAAGAAAGATAAATGCAACATTTCTCAAAGCTACATTTAAAATAATGTGGTCTTTATCCTATAAATAAGAACAAGGTCATCAATACACAAATGATGAGCATGCATGGAATCTCAACTAATAAAACTTACACCATCTCTCAAAACAGCAGTCTTGTCCAACTTGACATTCATTACATGGCAGATAATTTCACAGAAAATCCATTACAAGTATAAGAAAGAAAACTGATACAAAAATTTTAGTGAAAAAATGTACAAATAAGATTAGAGAAACTGACTTATGATAGTAATGTATTACAATGCGTGGACCTAGAAGTCTCCAGAAACATGGAAAACATTCCTGCAAATAATGGAAGAAGGGCTGGAGTTGTAGAGTAGTGTTAGAGAGCTTGCCTAGCATGGGTGAGGCCCTGGGTTCAATTATCAGCACCATATATGGATAAATAGGAAATTCATTAACAACTAAAAATATTTTTGAAATTTTGGAAGAGCTGTCAGATAATATTGACACTCACAAGGCAAAGGAAGTGTTTTGTTGTTAATTTGAATGTATGGAGGAAAAGCAGGATACTATATAATTTTAAAGCACAAAACATAGGACAGGTTTTGCTATGATAACAAGAGAAAGAATACAAAGTTTCTCAAAAATATTTTCTGCTGGATAATGTCTCAATGAACCTTTTTGAATTTAGGCTTCCTCCTCTACCTTAACTATGTCCTCTGCTATATGTGGGCCACATGATTTGACATCACTGCATTCCTCTAAGTCAACCATATGTCAAGTGAAAGATATATATCATGCCACCAAAGGAAAACATTAAGGATGAAAATAAACATCATTAACATTTTCTTTTCAGCACCAAGAACTACCCCATCTTCCTTATTGAAAGCACAAATCTGCAACACATTCTTGTGGAGAAGTTCCCAAAAGATATACGTCAAGGGAAGAAAACTAAATAATGATAATTAGAAATTTTGAAGGAAAGTTATGCTCACCCACAAAGACTAGGTTGCTGTAGTTCTCCAACATCACTTCTCTATATAAATTCTGCTGAGCAGGATCCAGGTATTCCCATTCCTTCTCAGAAAAATCAATAGCCACATCCTCAAATGTCAATGGCTCCTGAAATAAAAGTTGTTAGATAAAAAGAACATGGACCAAATCATTATTCAGTTTTTAATTTGAATTAAGAGTTTGTAAAACTGACTGTCATGTAGAAGAGTGACTTTAATTATGTTATAATTATGTAATAATTATGTAATAATTATGTAATAAGATATTTCCCTTTATCTAATTCAGAGGAAAATATATAAGTCCAAAAACAGTATATATATATATATATATATATATATATATATATATATATATATATATATATATTCCATATCATAGTGAAGTGCAGGATATATACCATAACCCAAGCACTGAATAAAAGCCAAACTCCTAACTTTTGTGCCATCAGTGAATGTGAAATTTGGTGGACATTCCAGATGCAAATCAGACTTGTCAAAGATATTCTCATAAAGTGATTGTGCACAAGGGAGACAAAAAAACTGGAAAGAAAGCTTTTGAAAACAGTCTGGTTCCTATTCTCTCTGCTTTCTATCCATGAGATAGATTGAGATCCCCAGTACAATTAGTTTCAAGTATCATTCATGACACATTCCCAATGTGTAAAATATTCATAAAATATTAATGTTTGGAGACATGTAAAGTGACACTTCTACCTTGTGAAAAGAAAAACTTGAAATAGTTCAAGTTCTATAAGCAGTTCAATGAGTGAATGAATTTGTACAATAGAATGAACAATGGGTTACAGAAGACTTCAAGGAGGAGATTAAAAAATTCTTAGAGGTAAACAAGAACATAGACACAACATATCAAAATCTCTTAGACACTATGAAGGCAGTTCTTGGAGGAAACTTCATTGAATGGAGTTCATTCCTTAAAAGAAGAAAAAGTCAATAATTGATCTCATACTTCATCTCAAAGCCCGAGAAGAACAAATCAACAGCAAAAGCAGTAGAAGGCAAGAAATAATTGAAATTAGAACTGAAATTGAAATAAAAGAAACAAAATTAAACCTTGACAAAAAGTTGGTTCTCTGACAGATCCCTAGCTATGCTAATGAAAAGAAGGAGGGAGAAAATTCAAATTACCAGCATGCATGATGAAAAAGGCAACATCCCAATAGACACTACAGAAATAGAGAGGATATTTAGAAATTATCTTGAAAATGTATACCCCAATAAAATATAAGACATTGAAGGCATCAACAAATTTCTTCAGTCATATGATGTGCCCAGATTGAATCAGGAAACATACACAATTTAAACAAACCAATACGATGAAATACAAGATGCCATCAGAAGCTTATCAACCAAGAAAAGCCCAGGCCCAGATGGATACACTGCCGAGTTAAACAAGACCTTTAAAAAGAAATTCAAAATATCAATATTCTTCAATTTATTTCAGAAAATAAAGAAAGAAGAATCACTTCCAAACTCATTCAATAAGGCCAATATCACCCTGATCCCCAAACCAGGCAGGGACAAATGAAAGAAAGAAAACTTCAGGCCAATATCTCTAATGAACATAGATGCAAAAAATTTGAATAAAATTCTGGCAAATTAAATACAAAAATATATTAAAAAGGTCGTGCACCAAGATCAAGTGGGGTTTATCCAGGAATACAGGGTTGGTTCAACATATAGAAATCAATAAAGCTAATTCATCACATCAATGGACTTAAAAATAAGAATCATATGATCATATCACGAAACACAGAAAATACATTTGACAAAATACAGCACCCTTTCATGTTCAAAAAATTAGAAAAACTTGAGACAACAGGAACATACCTTAACATCATACTGGCTCTCTACATTAAGCGTAAGGCCAACATCATTCTAAAGGAAGAAAAACTAAAGGCATTCCCTCTAAAAACTGGAACAAGACAGGGGTGCTCTCTTTCACCATTTCTATTCAACATATTTCTTGAAACACTGGCCAGAGAAATTAGACAGATGAAAGAAATTAAAGGAATAACTACAGGAAAAGAACTTAACTTAGCACTATTTGCTGAAAATACGATTCTATACATAGAAGACCCCAAAAGCACCACCAGAAAACTTCTGGAACTAACAATGAATTCAGCAAAGCAGCAGGATATAAAATTAACACACATTTAAAAAGGCATTTCTGTATATCAGTGACAAAGCCTCAAGAAGGAAATAAGAAAATCTACCCCATTTACAGTAACTTCAAAAAAAGAAAACATAAGATACTTGGGAATCAACTTAACGAAAGAGGTGAAAGACTTATACAAGGAAACCTACAGAACCCTAAAGAAAGAAATCAAAGAAGACCTTAGAAGATGGAAAGATCTACCTTACTCTTGCATAGGGAGAATTAATATTAACAAAAAAACCATACAACCAAAAGCACTATACTGATATAATGCAATTCTGATCAAAACCCCAATGACATTTCTCATAGAAATAGAAAAAGCAATCATGAAGTTCATCTGGAAAAATAAGAATCCCAGAATAGCTAAAGCAATTATAAGCAGGAAGAGCAAAGCAGATGAGTGGTATCACTATACCAGACCTTAAACTATACTACACAGCAATAGAAAAAAAAAAAACATCATGGTATTCGCACTAAAACAGGCCAGTAGACCAATGGTACAGAATAGAGGACACATAGACTAACTCACAAAATTACAATTATCTTACATTAGACAAAGGTGCCAAGAACATGGATTGGAGAAAAGATAGCCTCTTAAATAAACAGTGCTGCGAAAACTGGACATCCATTTTCAAAAAAAAAAAATGAAATTAAAACCCTATCTTTCACCATTCACAAAACTCAACTCAAAGTGGATCAAGGACCTAGGATTTAAACCAGAGACTCTGCATCTAATAGAAGAAAAAGTAGGCCATAATCTTCATCACATGGGGCTAGGCTGCCCCAACTTCCTTAATAAGATGCCTGTAGCACAAGAATTAAAACCAAGAATCAACAATTGGGATGGATTCAAATTAAAAAGTTTCTTCTCAGAAAAAAAATCTGAGGTGAACAGAGAGCCTACATCCTGGTACTAGATTTTTATCCCTCACACATCAGATAGAGAACTAATACCTGGTATATACAGAACTCAAAATGCGAAGCACCAAAAACCCCAATGATCCAATCAACAAATTGGCCAAGAACCTGAACAGACACTTTCAGAAAATGATGTAGAATCAATCAACAAATATTTTTTTAAAAGTTCATCATACCATGCAATTAGAGAAATGCAAATCAAAAACAATCTAAGATATCACCTCACTCCAGTCAGAATGGCAGCTATCATAAAGACAAACAACAAGTGTTGGCAAGGATGTGGGGGAAAAGGCGAACTCATACACTGCTGGTGGGACTGCAAATTGGTGCAAACAACATGGAAAACTCTATAGAGATTCCTTCCAAATCTGGATATGAAAACACCATTTCACGCAGCTATTCCTCTTCTCCGACTATTCTCAAAGGACTTAAAAAGAGCATACTACAGGGTCACAGCCATGTCAATGTTTATGGCAGCACAATGCAGAATAGCAAATTGTGGAGGCAACCCAGATGCCCTTCAGTGGATGAATGGATGAAAATAATGGGGCATATATACACAATGCAATTTTACTCAGCAGTAATAAAATCATGGCAATTGCACGCAAATGTATGGTATTGGAGAAGTGAAGTTAGGCAAACCCCCCCAAAAATGTTGAATGGTTTCTCTGATATAAGGAGGCTGACTATAGTGGGGTAGGGAGGGGGAGCATGGGAGGAATAGATGAATTCTACATAGGGCAGAGGGGTTGGAGGGGAGGGGAAGAGGCAGGGGTTTAGCAATGATTGTGGAATGTGATGACACCATTATCCAAAGTACATGTATGAAGACACAAATTGGTGCCAATATACCTTATATACAACCAGTAATATGAAAAATTGTGATATATATATATATATATATATATATGTGTGTGTGTGTGTGTGTGTGTGTGTGTGCATTAAGAGTTGTATTGCAGAAAGAAATGAGTACATATATAATGGCATAAATTAGCATGAATATACTTTCTATACAGAGATATGAAAAATTGTGCTCTATGTGTGTAATAAGAATTGTAATGCATTCCACTGTTGTCATATATTTAAAAAAATGAATAAATTTTTTAAAAAGAAAGGTATTGAAACCCATTGTGGACACTATAAGCCTACATGGCTATATATCTCAAAACACAGAGCTGGAAGGGAAGATGCATGAACAACATGAGAAACCAAGAAAGAATGTGCACAAAACAAAGATGCTACATTATTAGAATCCATGGTCAGAATAGCAGGATAAATGGGAGAAGGTACAAAATTTTCTGTGAATTAAAGGATGATATGAGAGAAAATACAGGCAGCAAAGGATCATTTTGATAAAGAGCTACATAAGCAAATATAGAAAGCAAAAGATTCCTTCAATAAGGAGATAGAGATTTTGATAAAAAACAACAGAACCTTGAAATGAAGGAAACAGTAAACCAAAGTAAAAACTCAATAGGAAGCATCTCCAACAGAACAGATCACTTGGAAGACAGAACCTCTGACATTGAAGGCAAAATATATAATCTGGTAAAAATAATGTTGACCCCAGTGAAGATGGTAAGAAACCATGAGCAGAAGATTCAAGAATTGTGAGATAATATGAAAAGACCAAATTTAACAACTATTGGGATAGACGAAGGCATACAGGTCTAAACTACAGAAATGGACAATCTATTCAATGAAATAATACCAGAAATTTCCAAACATGTAGGGTGAATTGGGAAATCAAATACAAGGATCATATAGGACACCAAATGAACAAGATCACTACAGGTCTATACAAACGCAAATCATTATGAAAATGCCTAGCATACAGGAGAAGCAGAGCATTCCAAAAGCCACAAGAGAAAGTAAACAAATTAAATATGGGGAAAACCAATTAGGATCTCTGATTTCTGAACTGAGACCCTGAAATCTACAAGATCCTGCAACAATATAAACCAAGCTCTGAAAGAAATGGATGCAAACCAAGAATCATACCCAGCAAAATTAAATTTTGATTAGCAATTAGATTTCGATTCAGATGTTATTTTATGACAAAATAAAAACCTTCCATCATATACAAAATTAAAAGAATTTACAACGAGAAACCTGCACTACAGAACATCCTTGGCAAAATATTCCATGAGGAGGAAATGAACAACAATAAAAAATCAGAAAAGGGTAGTATCACTCTAAGGGAAAAACCTATCAAAGAGAAACTGACTTAGTTAAATACCAAAAATAAACAAAAATAACTGGGAATACAAATGTCATCTCAATAGTAACCCCGAAAGTTTAGTTCCAACTCAGCAATCAAAAGACAGGGAGATTGGATTAAAAAAAGACCAACAATATGCACCCTCCAAGAGACTCATATCATAGGAAAAGACACCCACAGACTGAATGTGACAGGTTGGAAAAAAATATATCACTAAGGCTGGGGCAGGGGCTCAGTGGTAGAGCAATGGCCTAGCACATGTGAGACCCTGTATTCGATCCTCAGCACCACATAAAACTAAATAATAAAGGTATTGTGTCCATATACAAAAAATAAATATTAAAACATATACTTCCACTCACATGAAATATGCAGGCAAGCAGGGGTTTCCATTCTTATATTAAATAATGTGGACTTCAAGTGAAAGTTAATCAAAAGGGATAAAGAAGGACACTACATACTGCCTAAAGAAACCATACACTAACAAGACAGAACAATTGTAAATATACACAAAACAATGGAGCATCTATGTTCAAACAGACTCTTCTCAAGTTTAAGGACCAAGTAGACCACAAGACAATAATTCTGGGTGACTTTAACAAACCTCTTTTACCACTGGATTGATCTTCCAAACAATATTTAGGCAGAAAGTATAGAACTCAATAATACAATCAATAACTTACATTTAACTGACATACATAGAATATTTCATCCTTCAACAGGCGAAGACACTTTCTTCTCAGAAGCAAAAGGATCTTTCTCTAAAATAGAGTTCGTTTTTGGCATGACATATGGTCTAAGCAATACAGAAAAGTAAAGACACTACCCTGCATTCTATCAGATCATAATGGAATGAAATTAGAAATCAATGATAAAAATAGAGCTACTCCTATACCTGGAGACTAAATAATATGCTAGTGAATGAACACTAGGTTGTAGAAAACATCAAAGAGGAGATTTAAAAATTCTTAGAGGTGAATGAAGGACACAGATACAACAAATCAAAATATCTGGGACTCTATGAAGGCATTAATAACAGGAAAGTTGATTGCTTGGAGTTCATTCCTTAAAAAAAAGAGAAAGTCAAATAAATGACCTAAAATTAAATCTCAAAGCCCTAGGAAAAACAATTAATTAACACCTAAAGCAGTAAAGGACAGAAAAGAATTAAAATCAGAGCTAAAATCAATGAAATTGGAACAAAAGAAGCAAATAAAAATTGACAAAGTGACTGGGAATGGAACCACCATTTGACCCAGCTATCCCACTCCCTGGTCTATAACCAAAGGACTTGAAAACAGCATACTACAGGGACACAGTCACAATGTTTTTAGCAGCACAATTCACAAGAGTTAAACTGTGGAGCCAAAATAGATGCACTTCATTGGATGAATGGTTAAAGAAAACGTGGCATTTGTACACAATAGAATATTACTCAGCAATAAAAGAAAATAAAAGCATGGCATTTGCAGGTAAATGGATGGCATTGGAGAAGATAATGCTAAGTGAAGTTAGCCAAACACAAAATAACAAATGCTGAATGTTTTCTCTGATATAAGGAGGCTGACTTACAGTGGGGTAGGGAGGTGGAGCATGGGAGGAATAGAGGAATTCTATTTAGGGCAGAGGGGTGGGAAGAATAGGAAGGGGAAAGGGATTAGCAAGGATGGTGGAATATAATAGACATCATTATCCAAAATACACATATGAACACACGAATTGATGTCAACCTACTTTATATACAGAGATATGAAAAAATGTGCTATATATGTGTAATAAGAATTGTAATATATTCCTCGGCCATATATTTTTAATTTTTTTTAATTTTCAAAATGAAAAGTTGGCTCTTTGAAAAACAAATACATTTGATAAAAACTTATCCATGCTACTGTAGAGAAGGAGAGTAATACTCCAATTACTAAATACATGATAAAAAAGGAAATATCACCATGAACACTAGAGAAATACAGAAGATAATTAGAAATTATTTTGAAAATTTGTACTGCAATAAAACAGAAAATATTGAAGTCATCAACAAATGTCTAGAATCATGTGACTTTCACAAACTGAGTAAGTTAAACAGATCATTTTCAAGCAATGAAATAGAAGACACCATCAAAGCCTACCAAACAAAAATAAATAAATAAATAAATCTCAGGATTCAATGGATACAAGACCTTCAAAGAAGAACTAACACCAATACTCCTCAAATTATTCCATGAAATATAAAAAGAGGGAGAACTTTCAAACTCACTCTATAAGGCCAATATCTCCTTCATTCTAAAATCAAACACAGAAAAGAAATTGTACTTCAGACAAATACCTCTAAAAAGCAGAAGCAAAAAATATGAATAAAATTCTGGCAAATCAAATACAAAAACATATCAAAAAGATGGTTCATCATGATGAAGTGGGATTCATCCCAGGAATGCAAGGTTGGTTCAACATACAGATATCAATAAATGTAATTCATCACATCAGTAGATTTAAAGATAATAATTTTATGATCATATCAACAAATGCAGAAAAAGCATTTGACAAAATACAGCACCCCTTCATGTTCAAAACACTAGAAAAACTAGGAATAACAGAAACTTCCCTCAACATTTTAAAGGCTCTCTATTCTAAGTCTCAGGCCAACATCACTCTAAATAATGAAAAACTGAAGCCATTCCTTCTATAATTGGAAACAAGACTGGGATGCCATCTCTCACACTTCTATCTAATATAGTTCTTGAAACACTGGCCAGAGCAAGTAGACAGATGAAAAAAATTAAACGAATAAGTCTAGGAAAAGAAGAACTTAAACTAGCACTGTTTGCCGATGATATGATTCTGTACCTAGAAGACTCAAAAAACTCCACTAGAAAACTTCAGAACTGGAATTCTGCAAAGTAGCAGGATATAAAATCCACACCTATAAGTCAAAGGCATTTCTGTATATCACTGACAAATCCTCTGAGAGAGAAATGAGGAAAACTACCCCATTCACAATATCCTCAATAAAAAAAGATACTTGGGAATCAACAAGAGGTGAAGGATCTACACAATGAAAACTATGAAACACTAAAGAGAAATCAAAGACATTAGAAGATGGAAAGATTTAACTTTATCTTGAATAGGCAGAATTAATATTATCAAAATGACCCTACTACCAAAAGCACTCTACAGATTTAATGCAATTCTGATCAAAATCCCAATGGCATTCCTCATAGAAATAGAAAAGCAATCATGAAATTTATCCGGAAAAATAAGAGACCCAGAATAGCTAAAGCAATCCTTAGCAGGAAAAGGGAGGCAGGTGGCATTGCTATACCAGAAGTAAACTATACTACAGAGCCACAGTAACTAAAACAGCATGGTACTGGCATCAAAACAGGCTGGTAGACCAATAGTACAGAACAGAGGACACAGAGACCAACCCACAGAAGCACAATTATCTTATATTAGACAAAGGTGCTAAAAATATGCACTGGATAAACGATAGCATCTTCAACAAATGGTACTGGAAAAACTGGAAATCCATATGCAGCAAAATAAAATTGAATCCCTCTCTCTCACCATGCATAAAAGTTAACTCAAAATGGATCAAGGATCTAGGAATTAAACCAGAGACTCTCCAAATAGAAGAAAAAGTAGGCCTTATCTCCATCATGTGTGATTAGGCTACAGCTTCCTTAATAACACTCCTAAAGCACAGGAATTGAAACCAAGTATCAACACATGGGATGGATTGAAACTAAAAATTTTTATCAAAAAAAAAACAATAGAATAGAGAGCCTACTTTCTGGGAGAAATTTTTTACCCCACATACAACAGATAGAGCACTAATATCTAGGATATATAAAGAATTCAAACGTCTTAACACCATAAATAAATAATCCAATCTATAAATGGGCCAAGAACCTGAAAAGACACTTCTCAGAAGAGGATATACAATCAATCAACAATTATATGAAAAAATGTTCATCATCTCTAGCAAGCAGAGAAATTCAAATTAAAGCCACTCTAAGATACCATCTCACTTCAGTCAGAAGGGCAGCTATTATGAAGACAAACAACAATAATTGTTGGTGAGGATGTGGGGAAAAGGTACACACATACACTGCTGGTGGGACTGCAAATTGGTGCAGCCAATTTGGAAATAAGTATGGAGATTCCTTGAAAATCTTGGAATGGAACCACCATTTGACCCAACTATTTCTCTTCTCGGACTATACCAAGAAACAAAAACAGCACACTACAGGGACACAGCCAGGTCAAAGTTTATAGCAGCACAATTCACAATAGCTAAACTATGGAGTCAACATAGATGCCCTTCAGTGGATTACTGGATAAAAAAACGTGTGGCTTATATACACAATGAAATATTACTCATCATTAAAAAAGAACAAAATCATGGCACTTGCATGTAAATGGATGGAGTTGGAGAAAATAATGCTAAATGAAGTCAGTCAATCCCCACCCCCGCAAAAAATGCTGAATGTTTTCTCTGATATAAGGAGGCTGAATCATAGTGGGTTAGGGAGGGGGAGCATGGGAGGAATAGATGAATTCAAAATAGGGCAGAGGGGTGGAAGGGAAAGGGAAGGCACAGGGGATTAGCAAGGATGATGGAATGTGATGGATATCTTTATACAAAGTTCATGTATGAAGACGTGAATTGAATGTCAACATACCTTATATACAAAGAGAGATGAAAAATTGTGATATATATGTGTATTAAGAGTTGTAATGCAAAAAAAGTACATGTATAATGGCATAAATTGATGTGAACATACTTATATGCAGAAATATGAAAAATTGTGCTCCATATGAAATAAGAATTATAATGCATTCCACCGTTGTCATGTATTAAAAAAATAATAAAAACCATAAAAAAAATCATGATCTAAAAAACATCTAGAAAAAAGAAAGAAAGAAAGAAATTAACTAATTGAGATAGGATGCATTTGGTGCTACATACCTAATATATCCAGTGGTCTGGAGGCTGAGGCAGGGGGATCAAAATTGTGAAGTTTACCCTAGCAACCGAGTGAAACCCTGCCTAAATTTAAAAATAAATAGGCAGTAGAAATTTTAAAAAATTAAGAAAAAATTAAATTTTTTAAATAAAGATTTTAAAAGTACTGAGGATAGTGTTCAGTAATAGGACACCCTGGTTCCAATCCCCAGTTTCACAAAGGGAAGAAAAGAACGAAAAAAAGTCCTTTCCAAAGTTTAGAAAAAATATTTTAAAATTTATACATTGTATATATGAAAACAAAAATTCTATTCCTCAAATGACTCCATTAAAGAGAACAAGGAGAAGTGACAGATGAAAGAAACAAATTGCCTCACCTTTAACCAAACTCTTCTAAGAAAGGAGAACAGAGACTACAAAAGAAATGCAGGCAACAGCCATGAAAAACCCCTTCAAATAGCAGGTATCTAAATGTGCCTTCATCACAAAGTAATCAACGTCTTTAGAAAGGAGGGGCTGTACCATAAAGTCACATTGAACAAAAATGGAGACAGTGTTGAAGAACATGTGGGATTGTCATGAAGGTCCACAGAAACAGATGTGGACCCTACAGCACCTGTTCGTATGGGGACACAGCACACTCCTCCAGAGCCGAGACCCAGGGTCTGGTGAAAGAGGATGTACATTTGGGAATAAATATAAACTATGGAAAATAACCATTTATGGAAGTCAGCCACATTTTGTTTGCCATATTGCATACAGTTTGACAAATACTATGAAACACTGTGTCAGTTCTATATAGCTGTCACATAAATGTCACATTTCACATATAATCATACTTAAATAGTACATCTGCAAAATTTGAAAAAATACAAATACAGATCAGCACATAACAGACTGAATTACACGTCCTGGGTATAGATGATAGGACTCCTCATTATAAAGAGGACAGATTCCCTCAGGTTCATCTATGACAACACCCCATCAAAATTTCACCATGATTTCCTTTTCATTGAAGAAGGGACCAAAGCAAACAGTTTGAAAATTCTCCTGGAAGGTTGAATTGATATGAAATTACCCAATAATTCTAAAATCTAAGAGCAAAAGCAGTAGCTATCATTACCAGGCAATAATGCATATTATAAAATTATCATATTGCTGTAATTTGAGGACCAAGAAATCCACAATGCAGAAATTCCATAGATGACTCCATATGTATGTAAATGTCAATTTTATTATGAAGTGCAATTAAAAGGCCTAGCTAAATGCCACCATCTCCAGCAGAGGATTTGATGTGAATGAACAAGGCAACCCAACTTGAAGGGTGGTGTGGGAACTGGAGGCGCAGAGCACTGGTAGAGCTTGGGTCCAGAATGTGCATGGTACTGGATTACACTCCAGCATCCCAAAGAAGCGCATATTGAGTAGGATTATGTTTCAAAATTATACTAGAATAGGAGGCTCCTGGATTCACTTCACACATGGATAGACCAAATAAACACCTACTTCTGTTTTGAGTCCCTTTTAAATAAAGTTATAATGGACTGAGAGACCTATGCATTCGACCACTCAGAAAATCTCTACCATCCAAAGGGCAGGCAAAGTTGGGGGACACGTGGGCATTAGTCCTGCCTTGAGCAATGTGCCACATAATTGGGACAGAATACCAAAATCCAGTGTCACCCAGAGTAGAGGAAAACTTATTGGCGTCACAAATGGAGCACATGGGACACGAAATGACTTGTAGCTGGAAACAGAATTTGGTGCTCATAGAAGAAAGAGCTGGATATACATAAGTATAAGGATGAGAGAAATGGGGGTGATTTTCGATGGCTGTGGAGGGTCATGAGCTTTATTCATGGGACAATGGCAGAAGGGGAGTGAGATCAAGGGTCCCAGTTTATCCCTAGAAGGGATTTGCAACATGATCTGCAAACTGTGGTTTATAACAGTTGAGCTCCTCCCTAGCCAGTCCCTAAGGGTAGACAGGACAAATGCAGTCTACCCAGCAGCCCTGCCTGAGCCCTCTCCCCCCTACCTCAATAATAACTCCAGTCCTGACCAGTTCTTTCTGGAAGAAGGATGTCCAGGCACTCAGGGTCCCAATATTTTTCCCATTCCATGGACTCCATCCTAACCCACCAAGCTTTGGGAGCAGTGGCAACTGTGCATGTGCATATCTCAGAAAGGAGGGGCTTCACATTAGTGTGCAAGCACTTCCCTGGACTATGGTCCCCCCTCCCAGGAGTGAAGCAAAAGCTGTCAAAAGCACAGCTCCCTGTTTCTTTCTACAATAGGCTCACACCACCTTCTTGCAGTGAGCACAGGCAGCCTGGGTTCTAACCAATTGCATCAGGAATTCAGCCCCCAGCCAAGTAGGACAGCTTCTCGGTCTGAGTGCAGCTGTGGGAAAGGCTCCTATCAAACAGTCAAAGGAACCAGTCGTCCAATGACATGGATATGGAGAAAGAGACCTGCTCACATGGGGCTAGAATATAAGCTCAGTGCAGCCATTTTTGAAAACAGCACGGAGTTCTTTAAAATCTAACAAAACAACAAAAACTCTGGATGCATTCCCAGAGGAACTTTAACCAGTGTGTTAATAAATGGCTGCATGCCCATCACTGTTCCAGGATCCACAGGAGCCAGGATGAGGGAACTTCTGAAGTGGCTCTGGATAAGGAGACTCCTCCCAGCTGCAGAGCCATAACCTACTCCCCTGAGAAACTACTTCCCTTAAATGCACCTGCTCATAGGTCCACAGGTGGTTGATATGTGCCAGATGCTCAGGAGACCTCAGATGTTCCAGGTGTGGGATCCTCATGTCAGGCAGAGCTAAAACAGGACCAGGAAAATATCACAGATGGCATGAGACCCCTAGGACATGCAGTCCACAGGGGGGTCACTCAGCCCATAGACATTCTGACAAGGTGTCTGGCCTGGCAGAGGAAGGTAGAATACACATGCACAAATACACACACACAAACACACACACACACACACACACACACACTTTTTCAAATGTCAAGTGGCTTTTGGTGTACTTTTCTCTCATGTAAAATGCTCATAAACAGAAAACAAAACCTTTGCTTCTTATTTTATTACATTGGGGAGGAAAAACTGTCACTGGAAATGGGAACAGGGGACTGGAATTTGAGGAATTCATTGATACATGTGTACAGGTTTCATCTGGGAGACGGGGTTGTGGATCTGACAATTTGCTTCCCTTACATTTAGAAAATTCAGGGGGACCCAGGCAGGAGGGCCACACCTGTAATCCCAGCCACTCCGGAGGCTGAGGCCCAAGTTCAAGGCCAGACTCAGCCTCTCTCAAGATAAATGATAAAAAGTACGAGGGATATAGCTTTGTGGGAAAGAACCTCTGCGTTCAATCCACTATGCTCCCCATGCCCCCCCCCCAAAAAAAAGAAAGAAAACCTCAGGAGGGAGAAAACCCTGCGACCCCTGCAGATCCCAGCCAGCTTGGGTAGGAAAAGGGCCCACAGAGTGGTGATTCTCAAGGTCCCAACACTCTGAAATCCAGCACAGAAGAGACTTGAGCTGCCAATTTGTACAGGAGATACCCATGTGTTTAATAATGAGAATAAAAGAATCCAACATCTTTAGAAAACCGAGAAATGTAAACTAAAACCCTATCAGAGAGAAAATGAAATAGTATAAATGAAGATAGGAAACCATAGAATTCTAATAAACTTAAGGAGTTTAAGTGCTTCTTAAATATTTGTGGAAACTGTTTTGCCATTAAAGACACTTGATAATCCCAACCAGAGTGCACTTACTCAAATCAGTTCATAGGACCAGGAGAATACATTAATAAAAATGGGATATTCAGATTAAAAAATGGTATAAAATACCATGGGTAAGTTTTACACGGGTGCCATATGCATGTGGTATTATGTATAACTCTGATGCACTAATAAACAATCCAGAATGCTTTACTCTTAATGGAAGCATTCAGTCCTAAAATTCATCCACAAAGTTAAATATATGTAAACTTAACCAAGAAACTTTTGAATTATAAGAACAAATAATTATAAGAGCAAAAAAAAAAGTTATTACCCAACATGTGCATTGGGAAACTGTACTGATACAATTGTCATGGAGGAATCACCACGTCAACAGTGTCCACCCACGAAACCAGGTGGAAGTGAAAATCATACACTTAATTGCAACGGAAAAGTCATTATCAATTAAACCATAACAAGGCCAATCTCAGCAACTTAGCTAGACCAGCGGGCAGAATAAGAAGGAAAAACTACCAGGAACAGAGCTGAGTGGTAAAGCACCCTTCTGTTAACTACAAAACAAACAAACAAGCAAACAAAAATAAAACAAACTCCACAAAACTAGCTCAGGAATAAGCGAGGTCCTGTACACCTCAGCTCCTCTCCTGCAAGAAAATGGTGTTTGGGGATTTGATTTATCATTATTATTATTATTATTTTTATTTTGGGATACCGGGCATTGAACTCATTAGCCCTCGACCACTGAGCTCCATACCAAGCCCTATTTTGCATTTTATTTAGAGGCAGGGTCACACTGAGTCTCTAAGTGCCTCGCCAACTTGAAAAGGTTGGCCTGGACCTCCCAATCCTCTAGTGGAACCCGCCCTCCCCCAGCCTCTGGGATGACAGGTGTGCTCCATCGCGTGCCTTGGAAATTGGATTCTCCCAGTGGTCCCACCTGTCAATCACCACAGCTCAGGAAGACACCAGGCAGCAGCGCTCACCTGCCACATAGGACCTGACCAGGGGCTGAGGTTGCCCCCAAGGGATGGGGAGGCCGTGAGGGGTCTCCGCCACTGTCATGCTCCCCACCCAGCTGGCCAGGGGGACTGAGGGGCGCTGTCCCCAATGGGCTCAGGCCTGTGTACGCAGAGAGTGCCCTGAGTCAGGGTCAGCCAGCTCAGGTTCCCACCACAGCCTGTCCTGCCAGACAGTCTCCTTGCCCCTCCTCCCTCCTGAGCCTTCCTGTCCAGGCACCAGATACCACTGCACACTCACCATCTCCTGGTGCCCAGCAGCCAAGCCTGCCCTGGAGAGCTTCAGCCTCTGCCTGGCAGGGCCACCCGGGATCCCAGACACTAAGCAAAGCCTGGAGTCCAACTGCAGGAGTCCTAGAACCACGGACCACGGAGAAATAAATCCCAAACCCGGTGAGGAGGCCCGCCCCCTGCTCGCTGGCTGCGCTCAGGATTGGACAGCGCTCAGCACAGAGGCTTCTGATTGGACAGGGCGTCAGTCAGTCTCCGCTCTCCTCCCCCGCCCCCTCCAGCCCAGGGAGCCTTCTTTTTGAGTGACAGCAGGCTGATATCTGCTCCAGGCAAGGAGGAGGCCAGAATGGCAGGGTTTGGGTGCAGCTTTTTTCTTTATTTTTCTTTTTCTTTTGAAGTCTGCGCATTGGGATAGGGTCAGGGAAGTTCTGTTGGGTTTTGATGTTAGGAAGTTGAAGTCATTTCTTGAAAGTTTCATCACCTGGACCTCCTCTTATAATAAGACCACTCAAAGCATCTTCAGGAGGCTGACTTGTCCTCTGTTTATATGTGCAAAATTCTCCAAGTAGAACTGGCCTTTCGCCCAGTAGGAACTGCTCAGTGCATCATGGCCAGCGCTCCTGGAGGCTCACTGGGGGCCTGGCAGGCGCCCTGGAGGAGTTTACCACCCAATTGGCAGCCTGAGAGCTCATGTTCCTCCAGCTGAGTTGAATCTATCTGGAGCCCATTTTGAGGCTGGAGAATGAATAAGGCGATCAGCACAGAAGAGACCCCAGAGAGCAGACCTGGGTAAACCCCAGCTGCACCCCGGCTCCTGCACTCTCTGGCGAACTGGGGGTTGAATTCAGAGGCCTCGACCTCTGAGCCCCTTCCCCAGCCCTAGCTTGAAGTTTATTTAGAGACAGGGTCTCCCTGAGTTGCTTAGCACCTTGCTTTGGCTGAGGCTGGCTTTGAATTTGCCATCCCTCTGCCTCAGCCTCCCTAGCCACTGGAATGACAGGCATGTGCCACTTTTTTTTTTTTTAACCTTCGGTGGCCACAGGATAAAAGCCTTACACACATCAAGGCCACCCTGGTTCCTGACACTCCCCTGGATCCCAGGCAATGGGATCCTGCCTTCTCCTAAAACCAGAGACACCCTGCCCAGGTGCACCTCCTTAGTATCAGCTGAATACTCTGTACTTGACAAGAAAAAAGAAACAACAAAAAAGACAGACCCTACCTGTTTGTCTTGATGCAAACAAAGTCAATGTGTTTCCAAAGACAGCTCTGATCTTGTCCCCCCAATTCAGTGGTGCAAAAAGTCACATAATGCAGAGAAGACTTCTCGTTAAGATGGGCTCAAGGGTCTCTCTCTTTAAGGAAAAACAATTTGCGTTTGATTGGGAGTCCAGGAAAGACAACTCCAGGTTTTCCTAATTTGATAAATAACTCCATAGACTCCAATGCACTCGGCTCCTCTCTGCATTTGTTAACCATAGAGGCCTCGAGATTACCTGCCCACTGGGACCCCTGCACCTGCAGATAAATGGGGGGATCTTATCTTCTCCATGCAGCGCCCTGAACCTCCACTTTCTCACAGACTCCAACACCTTTGGCAGCATCCAATAGGGGAGTGGTTTCTTAAACTGGAATGTACCTAAAGACATTTCCTTATCTGGCTAAGATGCTATCAAGTTGGATCCATGGTCCTTTTAAGTACTTTTTGTCTTTTTCTGTTTTATTCATCCTTTTTAGTTATACATGACCATAGAGTCAATTTGATAAAATTATCCAAACATAAAATATACCTACATACCTTATTCTCCTTAGTACCCCATTCATGTGGGTGTGCATGATGGACCGATTCATTTAGGTATTTTCATATATTTAAATAGGAAGATTATGGTTGATTCATGCTACTGTCTTTCCTCTTCTTATCTCCCCTCCCTTCCTGTTGTCCCCCTTTGTCTAATCTACTGAACTTCTCTTTGTGCCCTCACTCCCCCATTCCTTGTGATGTAGATATCACATATCAGGGAAAACATGTAACTTTTGGTTTGGGGGGATTGCCTTATTTTATTTTAGAATGGTAATCCCCACATTCATTCATTTACTGTCCAACGTTATGAAGTCATCCTTTTTTAAAGCTGAGTAATATTCCACCATGTATATATACCACAATTCCTTAATCTACTCATCTGTTGATCGGCATTTGTGCTGGCTCCATAGCTTAGCTATTGTGAGTTGTGCTATCATAAACATTGATGTGGCTGTGTCCCTGTAGTATGTTGATTTTATCGTCTTTATGCTGAAGAGTGGGATAACTGAGTCAGAAGGTGTTTCCAGTCTGAGTTTCTTAAGGAATCTCCAACCTGCTTTCCAGAGGGGTTGCACCAACATGTAGTTTCTGTTACAAGGTGTGAGCATTCCCTGTCCCCCACATCCTCACCAATTTATTGTTACTGTATTCTTGATAATTGCCATTCTGAATGGAGTGAAAGAGAAGGTCAGTGTAGTTTTAATTTGCATTTCCCTAATTGCTAGATACATTGCCTTTTCAGTATTTATTTTTTAAAATATTTTTTTTCTAGTTGTAGTTGGACCAAATACCTTTATTCTATCCATTTATTTTTCTATGGTGTTGAAGATGGGACCCAGGGCCTCACAAGTGCTCTATGGCTGAGCCCCAGCCCCAGTCCCAATCTTCAGTATTTTTACTTTTGCTTCACAGTAACAGCAGCCCAGGTATTTGGGAGACCAGTTTTGCTGCATTTGTGAAATGGGAACATTTCTCTTGAAGGAAGACTGAGAAGGTTAGGCCACATGCCCAGGATTCCAGGGATGAGCAGTACCCGGTTGCCTGGCCCATGATGAGAAGATTATGTGGGTGAGAAGAAGGAAAGAGCAGGGGACACCTTGGGACCAGAACCCCTCCTTCCCCCATGAGCGATATTATTCTTGCTGTTAGTTTTCTTAAACAAAATTAAAAATTTTCCTAAGCTACCAGTGCCACTAGATATAGGTCCCTGGATGGAGCTCAGATTTGTCTTGAGAGGCAAGGAAAAGTGAATAACCAACCCAGTGGTTCTAATAACCAACAAGCTACACCTTGGGCTCCTTGGGGGCAAAATACTGGGTTTTACCCAATAATTAACAATCCAACAGCACCTGACACCCAATTAACAGGGGACAGAGAATTGGATCAGTGGGTGTGGGTGTCTGTGGGTGGCCAGCTGCAGGAGCTTGCCTCTGGGGTGCATTCCTTGCATCTGGGAGGTTTTTCAACACCAATGAGATAAACAAAGTGGCAAGAAAACTGGGAAATCCCTCTGCAATATTCTAGCCAGAAAAATTCATGAGCACTTTAAAAGCATCTTAATGTTTACACTCAGTCAAATGTGCCTCAATCCAAATGAAACTATTTGAGAAGAGTTGTCAACATGAAGAGATTCTGAAATTTGCTGGTTTGTGGATCACTGCAAATCCAGATGAGTCCATGGCTAAATACATATGTAAATATAGAAATCTAATAATGAGCATTTTCTTAAGACTTCTGTCCTGAAAACACTGCCCTATGTTCTTTGATAACTAAATGATCATTTAATCATTCCTCTAGCAACACTTGAGGTCCATAAAGAAGTGTGGAACACGTCTGGTTGGGACAGCAATGCTGGGATACCAAGAAGAAACTTACTCTGAACCTCCAAGGAAAAGATTCATAAATCACCAGAATGCAGGAATGCCCACAAAATATTTGAAATTAAACACAAGGGACTGGGGTTTTGGCTCAGTGACACAGCAACTGCCTAGCACCTGTGAGACACTGGGTTCAATCCTCAGCACCACATTAAATAGAAATATATAAAATAAAGATATACTGTTCAACTAAACACTATTTTTAAAAATAACGATCAGATTTATATTAAAAAAGCAACTCCCTGCAATGCAGCATTTCTCCTAGAGAAGCTTCCTGTACCCCCAAATAGGAGCATGATTTGAGCAAGGTAGAAAAATGGGTGAGAAAGTACAGAAGTCTGATATGGCCCCATCTCTAGTCTAGCCATACTAAAATGTCCCTCTCAAAATAGCAGCACCTCAGACCACATATTTGCTGTCTCTCTCTTTAGGGCTTTCTCACATTTTTTTCGTTTCTTTCTTCTTGTGGTGCTGGGGATTGATCCTGGGACCTTGTGCATGCAGGGTAAGCATGCTACCGACTTCAATGAATTCCTGGCTCCTCGTGTTCTTTTCTGAATGTGTATCTGCTTTTATAAATAGGTGTATCCATGTGCCTGAAAAATGAAGTTCTTTTCTGCCATGAAAACCAAGGAACCTACTTTTTCTGAGCTGTTGTCCCTGTCTCTCCCTGGAGTCCCTTCCCATTACACAACCTCACACAGCCAGAGTCAGACTTGAGCTTTGGAATTGTGTGGGTTTTTTATTGTTTGGGGTGTGATGTCACATATATCACTGGAGGATGGTAACCAGCAGCTATGCAGTTTTTTTAATAAGCAAAGGACTAGGTTTGGTAGCACATGTCTGTAAGGCCAGGCATTTGGGAGGCTGCTTCAGGAGGATCTCAAGTTGGAGGCCACAGTTGGCCTCTTATCAAGACCCTGCCTCAAAATAAAATATTCAAAGTTCTGATATTGGGTGAGTCTTCATGAACAATGAAGGGTCAGAATTCCTGTTTCAGCAGTCTCCTTTTAGGATGCTGTGTGTAGGTGTGTGACTGTTACCTTCTAACAGGACCTAGAGCAGTTGCTGGTGTCTACCTGTATTAATAAATAGAACAAATGAAAGGAGTAAATAACTAAAGCAATAAAACATCTGACACTGTAGCTGGTTGTGATCCCAGGGATATGGAGGTTATGTTGTGTTTCTTGGCTCTTGTGTTCTTACAAGAGTGGATTTTAGATAATACATAAAATGTAATCAAAGTAGAGCAAAGCTCATTGGCCCAGAAATCACTATCAAGAAATGGGGAGGAAAACAGTGAGGCTTCTCTGACATCTCTAGGCCTCACACCGTTTGATCTTGAAGTTTATAGGAGATGCTGTGGGTGATTCCAGAATTCTGCCCATGGACCAATTCCTACTCTTAACTGGCAGTAGGATGACATCATATTTGTAGGTTCCTACTCCAGATGGTCTTGTCCAGAGACACCAAAGCAAAACCCAAGTGTGTGTGTGTGTGTGTGTGTGTGTGTGTGTGTGTGTGTGTTTGTGAATTTTACTATAATAAAAATTTTAGTATGGCACCTATTATGAAGACAAAGAACAACAAGTGTTGATGAGGATGTGGGGAAAATGGTACACTCATACACTGCTGGTGGGACTGGAAATTGGTGCAGCCAATATGGAAAGCACTATGGAGATTCATTGGAAATCTGAGAATGGAATCACCATTTGACCCAGATATCCTGAGTATCCAACCTAGATGCCCTTCAGGGGATGAATGGATAAAAAGATATGGGATATATATATATATATATATATATATATATATATATATATATACACAATGAAATTTTATTCAGCAATAAAAGAATAAAATCGTGTGTCGGGGGGAGATTATGGTCTTGTTCTCTTGGTTTCTGACTTTTAGGGAATAGAGTTTTTCTGAGATTCTCGCCACTATCTTTGCCTTTGTCAAAGGTGTATTGCAACTTACTTGTGTTTCTTGCTATCTAACCTTTGTGGTTTTCCAATATGAGGTATGAGGTAGAAGTGGATTTTAAGTGGATATTTTTAATGTAGGAGTTCACTAATTACTATTAGAAGCAACAGATGAGCTCTGAACAGTAATAAAATTTAATATCATCAGTTATTTATGTGCATAAGAAAATAAGTAGCATACATAAAATTAACGACAGTTCTAATGACCATAATATCAAAAGCAAAAACTTGGGAATTTTTCAAGAAATGTGAACACATGAATATTTAACATGGCTTGTTTTTATACAATATACCATTATCCTTAAGCCACCTTCTTTTGTGTGGGGACCTTAACTCATAGAAAAAAGATAGGAATTAAAAACTTTCCCCTGTGATCCTGAGGAGAGGACTTAGGTGTGTTTTACCAATGAGCTCTATCATCATCCCATTTTTATTTTTCTTTGAGATATGGTCTTGCCAAGTTAGTGAGGCTAGACTCAAAGTTGTGACCCTCAAGGCTCGGCTTCCAGGGCAGCTGGGGTGACATGCATATGCCATCACAACCCTTGTAGGGATTTGTCTTTTTTGTTTTCTTTAGTTGTAGTGGACAGAGTACCTTTATTTTATATATTTATTTTTTATGTGTTGCTGAGGATTGAACCCAGTGCCTCACATGTACTAGGCAGTTGCTCGAACCCTGAGCCCCAGCCACAGAAATTAAATTCTTGACTTTAATATTACAGGTTGGCTCAGGATAATATCTAGGTTTGCAAAAGTGAATAATGTCCCCATTTTGTGAGTAAAAGGTAGAGGCCACAATGAGAGAAAATGTCTATCCTTATCCTTGGAAGAGGGAACATCAAATGTGGATTCACCTGCAACTTACTATTTGAGGATTGCCCAGATCTTAAAAATATAAGCAAAAGAGACATGAGGTCAAGGGTCTGAGTAAGGGGGACTAGGTATTTCAAATTCTGAGGCATCAGACTGAGAAAAACAATGCTAAGGTAGCTGGGTATGGAGAATAGGGTCCCTCACATTTAACTGTTGGATCACAGAAGATATATAAAAAAATAAACCATTTACTGGGTGCATTTTAAAAAGATGATCATGGGTAGGACTTGGTCAGAAGTCATCATTATCACACCCCACTCACACACCCACACATATTACTTCCATTTTACCTCTTCCTCACTTTAGCAGTCAAGTCAACATCCACTCCTCAAGGTGCATCCTTGCATGAAGAGAAAAGACTGAGCCACAGTACCTTGAGGATAACAATGGACAGATCTTTGCCTAGCTTATGGCAGAAACTAGCAAAGGAATGGCAGAGATCAGGAATATCTCTGTCTCTTTTCTCTCACAAACAAATAACTAGAGATTTCAATTATAAATTGATGGATGAAGTAAACTTGGGAGTATTGGGACAAATATTTGGAACACTGAAAATATAAAGGTTCACCAGCCTAATGTCTTATATCTTTTTTATCTTTTTTTTGTTTGTTTTTAATGCTGTGGATTGAGCCCAGGGGCACTCTACCTCTCAGCAACATTCCTGATATTTTTTATAATTTAGTTAGAGACAGGGTTTTACTGAATTGCTTAGTCCTTTCCCAAGTTTCTGAGGCTGGCTTTGTGTAGCCTCCAGAGACACTGGGATTACAGTCATGCACCACCACACCTTGCTAATGCTTTATTTCATTTCTTGCACAAGAGCAGTTTATCATGTAATATAACCTACTGAATGCTCTCAAAATATTGCACTTTGTGAAATATTCAAAGCGATAGCTTATTAACTTTATATTAACAAACTTAAAGAATATGATTTTTCTTATGCCTTGGCTTCTTTTCACTTGATAAAATCAGGTTAGGACATAGTTTTCTAGTTTCTTTATTCCCCCCCTTTTTTTTTTTTGGTGAGGGGTATACTAGGGATAGCTCCCAGTATCACTCAACCACAAAGCCACTTCTTCAGTCATGTTTAATTTTTTTTTTTTAGAAACAGGGTCTCACTGAGTTGTATAGGTCCCTATTAATTTGCTAAGCCTGTCTTTGAACTCGTGAATTTCCTGCCTCAGCCTCCCAAGCCATTGGGATTGCAGGTATCTGCCCCCACTCCCAGTTTCTTCATTCTTTTGTAGTTGTTGCTTTCTTTTGTTACATAAATCCAAGTTGAATAACAGTATGTTTAACAATACAGACATAGAGAAAAGCCAGTGATGTAGGTAAGCAATTGAACATATCGACCAGAAAGTACATTATATATTCACCATGGTGTGTTACTCAGCCATTAATACAAACTCCTCTAATGGTCAGCAAAATAGATGAAATTGGATGATGTCATGCTAAGTGAAGCCATACACAACAGTGTCACATCTCATATGTTAACTAATATAATATCATGTGCAAGTACAATAGTGATTAGTATGGCTGAGGAGTGTGTGGGGGCATCAAGGGCAGAAGAGGATGTTTGGATATTATGAATACATGTATATGCATATATATAAACATCACATTGAATCCCATATGTATGTGCAATTGCTATGTGATGATAAAACCCATCATCTCTCATAATTATCAAATTCTACACTAAGAACACAATCCTGCTGTCATTTGGAATTCCAGTATATGATGTGATATTATTGATGATGCTCCCTGATAACAACCAGGCTCTCCCTACACATCCATTCTATTTTATTCCAGGCTCTAAACATAGAGTATACAATGTATTTCTGCATCTGAATCATTTCAATTATCCTAGAGTCCTCCAGCTTGTCTGTGTTATGGGAGAATATTCTTTTGTTTCTGGGGTTTGGACCCAGGGTTGCCTTACCAGTGAGAGAGATCCACCATCATTATCTTTTTCAGTTTTAAGACAGAATGTTACCAAACTACTAAGGCTAGCCTTCAAGTTTTGGCAACACTGCCATATACACCATCCTTATTTTAAAGTTGAGTAATAAGTGAGGTGTGGAGGCACATTTGTTTTGTCAGCCTAGGGACTCCATAGGCTGAGGGAGGAGAATCATGATCTTGGAGCCAGCCTCACATCTTTTTGACACCCTCTGCACCTTAAAACACCTTGTCTCAAAATAATTTTTAAAAAATTGAAAAGGTAATATATGTATGTTGATACATTTGTGTGTAAACACAATGATAAATCTCTCTTTCACTATTATCTGTAATATACCATACGTTCTTCTTCCTGAATTACTCTTTGGAAATTTAGGTTGTGATAGTATTGCAGTTAACTTGGGAGTATAGATATTCCTAAAGATGGATTTTATTTCCTTCAATTGTTGAAGTGGTTAATGTCAGCTGTCCATTTGAGTGGATTGAGATACACAGAGAATTGGTGTGGACGATCTCTGCAGGTGTCTGTGAGTGTGCTTCCAGAAGGCTGAGTCAGAAAGGATGGGGAATACCTGTAATGAACATATATATTGGTGTTTAATAGGTTTGATTTGAAAAAAAGCAATAGAAGCAGTCACTCGCTTATGCTCCAAGCTTCTTGAAGTCTCCTTTGGGGACTTGCACCATTGGCTCTACCTGGGTCTTTTTAAAATTTTTTATTTGTTTTAGTTAGGTATCCATGACAGTATAATGCATTTATATACTTTGATATATCATACATAGATGGGATATAATTTCTCATTTTTCTGAGTATACATTTTGTAGAATCACATGGGTCATACAATCACATACATACATACATAAAGCAATAATGTCTGTTTCATTCTCTTTCTTATTCCCACATCCCCTCCCTTCCCCTCCTTTCACTTTGCTCTACTTAATGTAAGTTAAAGCAATTCTTGTTTTGCTTTTGCATTACAATTTTTAACCCACAGATATACCACAATTTTTGTATCTTTTTTTGTGCAACGTATGTTGACACCCAATTCAAGTCTTCATACATGTATTTTGGAAGTATGACACATTCTACCATCCTTGCTAATCCCTGTCTCCCTCTCTTTTCCTCCCACCCCTCTGCCCTATCTAGGATTCATCTATTCCTCCTATGCTCCCCCTACGTACTCCACTATAAGTCAGCCCCCTTATGTCTGGAAAATATTCAGCATTTGTTTTTAGAGGTTGGTCATTGGTAACTTCACTTATCATTATCTTCTCCAACTCCATCCATTTACATGCCAATGCCATGATTTTATTCTCTTATTGCTGAGTAAAATTTCATTGTGTATATATGCCACATTTTTTTATCTATTCATCCACTGAAGGACATCTATGTTGGCTCCATAGTTTAGCTATTGTGAATTGTGGTGCCATAAACATTGATCTGGCTGTGTCCCTGTAGTTTGATGTTTTTAAACCTTTGTGCTTAGACTGAGGAGAGGGATAGTTGAGTCAAATGGAGGTTCCATTCCCATATTTCCAAGAATATCCATACTACTTTCCAAATTGGCTGCACCAATTTGCAGTCCCACCAGAAGTGTATGAGTGTACCTTTTCCCCATATCCTTGTCAACATTTCTTGTTGTTTGTCTTCATAATAGCTGCAATTCTGACTGGAGTGAGATGATATTTTAGAGTAGTTTTGATTTGCATTTCTCTGATTCCTAGAGATGATGAGCATTTTTTCATATATTTATTGATTGTATATCCTCTCCTGAGAAGTATCTGTTCAGGTCCTTAGCCCACTTGTTGATCAGGTTATTTGTTTTTTTCATCTACCAGAATCATTTAAGTCCTCTTTCCTGGACCACAGATGCTTCATTTTCTTCCTCATATTGTGAAGCTTCCAGCTTCTTAGACTGAGCTGTTACCAGTTTCCCAGTGTTGCAATCCTGCAGGCAAACATTTGGTGACTATTATTCCCATGATTATGTGAGTAACTATAATAAGCTCCCTTCTGTATATATATGTACATTTTTTATGTATTCTATTTTTCCAAAGAATCCTAAAAATACAGGCATATTCTCAATGTATGGGTCATATTGCATCTCTAGTAATAATTTTTTGAAAAAAACATTATAGTTTTTTAATGTCTATTCAAATTTATATTCCTGGCAAGGATGTCTAAGTGTCTACTTTTCTGCATATCTTCTGCAGTATGTGCTACCTACCAACATTTTGAGGATTGAGCCCAGAAGCGTGTGATTATATCTCATTGTGATATAACCTGAAAGCATAAAAATTCCAGAAGAAAATGAGAATTTTTTTTTTTTGCCATTTGTGTTGGCAATGGTTTTAGATAGAATATGCAGAGACTGGGCAAGGAAAACAGCTGAGGCTATATAAAGCTAAAAATGCTTCTATACAGCAAAGGAATCAATATATGAAATGTAAAAGTAGACTGGGTTAAAGAAAACCGACTCTAGCCCCATGTCTGAAAAAGCTCAAAATCCAAAATATAAGAAACTTACACAACTCACCAAAATATAATATAAACCCCTCATAACCTAATTTAAATATGGTAAACTACTTAGATTCTGCCCTAAAAATGAAACAAGTGTGTAAAGACATATGGAAGTTACTCAAGATCACGTATTAGGCTACATAAAATGATAATTTAGCTTTTCTGCTTTATTTGTCTCACAGGATTATGGGTGCACACTCTCCATCCTTCACGGGACATCTTGAGATCAATTAGCAAAATGCCAGGTTCTCATTTTCCCTCATTATTCTTCCTCATTATTCCATCTTAATTGCCAAGAAAATCTCAAGCCTGGAAAACAACAAAATATAGATAAATTGCTAGATAATGATGAACTTTGAAAATTACTTCAGAAATTATAAATACATTAGTAGACCCAGATGTGAAGAAATATAAAATAGACCTACAAATCAACATTTAACTTTACAACTGCTCAAAAAATACTTGCAGTTATGCTGATATGGGAGCACATGCCACTAGTCTTGACTACCTTGAGGCCAAAGAAGGAGGAGGATTTAGGCTAAGGATTTTGAGGCCAAAATGGCAAAAACCTAGCTCTAAAAATTGACCCACCAAAAAACCAAACCGTAATCACATTTTTAAAAAGGAGCCTTCATGGGTGATTTCTATGAAACATGTAATTAGGATCAGTAACAATAATTCATGATCACGTCTAAATGTAGAAGAAGAAAATTGACTAATTCTTTCTGTAAGGCCAGAAATACCAGCTAACACAGTATAAGAATGGAAATTGCAGACCATCTTTTTATAGATGTTGACGCAGATATTAAAAACCCCTTGCAAAATCAGAACAACAACAAAAAGAATGATTGGACTTCATGACCAAGAGGGACATTGTCATATGGTAAGTTTCCAAAAATCATTTTGATAGAGCAAACCTTTTGGCAAATCACTTACTAAATTACTGTAAAACCTATGGCCAATTACGACCAGGGGAAAATTCTTTTTGAATCCACTAAACGGCAGCTATAAACTGTTTTCATACTTAATGGTGTGAACTAAAGTATTTATCAATTTATTTTTAGGAAAAGAAAAAAAATGTATGCTTTTCGAACTTATAAATATTGTTTGAGAATATTAAATGATATTTTATACATCAAAAATCAAATAACATATGCATATGATACTATTATTTCTATAATGTTTCTAAGCAATTTCCATGAAGTAATGAAACATAAGAATAAGTTCAATAATGTCATGGGTTAAATGGTCAATATTAAATCATTTAAATTATATACAGTAGCAATGAGCAGTGTTAAAATCGAGGCACAATCCATTCACAAATATAGGGAAAACAATCTAAATGAAAGTATTAACAAAAGAATTGTTCACTGCAAAGTAAAAAATTAAGGTGAAAGTAAAATGCAAAAAAGATCATGGAAACAAAATGGAAAAACTGTTAATATTCAATAATCAAAAGTTTGATTTTGGGTTTTAAGGGTTGATAGGCTTCCTCCAGACTAGTGCGTGGGGTGGTGCCAGGCTTCCTCCTCTGGTCTGTCCTGGTGCAGTGCCGGGCTTTCTCCTCTGATCTGATATGTATTCTATATATGTGAGTTAATTGTGTTATTGAGCTCTATAGTTTTTTTATTCAACTTTTGTTTGGAAGATCTATCCAGTGGTGAGAGAGGTGTGTTAAAGTCATCCCAGATCACATTGTGGTCAATTTGACTCTTGAACTTGAGAAGAGTTTGTTTGAACATAGGTGCCCCATTGTTTGGGGCATATATATTTATGATTGTTATGTCTTGTTGGCATATGGTTCCCTTGAGCAGTATGAGACCTTCTTCATCTATTTTGATTAACTTTGGCTTGAAGTCTACTTTATTTAATAAAAGTATGGAGACCTCTGCTTGCTTTCAAGGTTCATGTGAGGGGTATGTTTTTTTTCCCAATCTTTCACCTTCAGTCTATCTTTTCCTGAGTCTCCTGGAGGCAGAATATAGTTGGATTTTTTTTTAAATCCAGGCTGCTAGCCTATGTCTTTTGATTGGTGTGTTTAAGTCAGTAACATTTAAGGCTACTATTGAGGCATGGTTTGTATTTCCAGCCATCCTTGTTTATTTTTTTCTACTTGACTTGAAGTGTTAATTATTGTTCAATGTTTAATTGGTATCTACATATAGGATCCTGTGTTTTAATTGAACATGTGTAGTGATCAAATCTGTGCAATTTCTACCTTCTAAAATATCATTTTGATGTTTGAAACATGTGAACTCTTTTTAGAATGTCCACAGTCTAATAAATACTTGTCTGATTCAAACTATGGGCTATAAAACCTAAGAGTTACTTTTCCCTCTTAACGGCTTTGTGACACTCCTTGCCATCTGTCTCTTAAAACAGATATAAAAAGCTTTTCTCATTTGTGGTTCTAGTGATCAACTTTTTCAGCTTCAACATATGAGTGCAAACAGAGGATTTGTGAAATATGAAAAATCACCCGAATAAGACAGTCTCCCATGGTAAATCCAGAAAAAAAGAATATAAATTTAAAAATTGTAGACTATAATCCCAGTGCCTTGGGAGGCTAAGACAGGACGATGGTGAGTTCAAATCCAGCAACAGCAAGACCCTAAGCAACTTGGTGAGATGCTCTCTCTAAGTAAAATACAAAATAGGAGTGGAGATGTGGCTCACTGGTTGTGTGCCCATGAGTTTAATCCCTGGTACCCCCCCCAAAATATATTAGGGTTCACGTTTAATCACTAGACCTTAGTTATTTTTTGGTGAGATTTATATATAAATAGCATATGTCAATTCTTATGAATTTATTTTATGTAAGTCAAATATAATATAAATATTTTTATAGTATAAGCTTAAATTGATCTATATTAGCATATAAAAATAACTTAAAAATGCTTTTAGGTGAGGCTGAATGCCTGTAATCCCATCAGCTGAGGAGTCAGAGGATTAAAAGGCCAAAGCTCAGTAACTTAGCAAGATTTTCTCCCAATATAAAAAATGGCTGGTGAGATAGTTTAATGACTAAATGCCCTGGGTTCAATCTGGGGTACAAAGGAAAGGAGGAAGGTTTTAAAATTGCCTTGGCTCAACAACAAAAAGACATGTGAAATTTAAAACCAAAAACTACATTCTATCACTTTTCTGTGACACACACAATCTGCTTCAATTCATTTTAATAATTTGAATCTTAGACAATATAAGTTTTCTAACACTCAATAAATGACATGTTTTAATCACGTGTGTCTCCAGGCCATTAGATGAATTTAAGTTCAGTGTAGCTGAGGAAAATGCAGTCAAACAATCTGGAGTGTGCAGGTGCCATGAATTTGCAGTAATAGTCAAGAACTCATGGATGGGTTGTTCATTGCCTTGGAACTGTTGGAAAATTGTTTTCTGATGGTAAATTTCTGTATCAGTATTGGGAAGAACTTAGACTCTTTCCTGATAGTATGCTTCAAAGAAAGGGACACAGTTTCATTCAATAATGAGAACTAATCTTCATACAGGTAGTGGCTAGGAGAAAGCACAGTCCGGTCATTTTCCTAGCTCCAGTTTTGAAACACAATCATCTCTAAATGATGTGCATCAAGTATGATTAAAATTGTGTAAATGTACCACGGTAGTGTTGTGAAGAAATATCTATAGTAATGTCCCTGCTGAGGCCCCATTGTTGTTTGGAAGCATCCTGGGGAATGGGAATGATTCATAGATGACTGAAATCCTGAGCTATGTACCTTTCCAGCTGTGCACATTATGCCTGGCACAACATAGTCCAGGATATCATGAGACATAACACAAACTCTCTGACATCAGGGAGGTAACCTGAGAAACACCCTTCAAACAAGGTTCTACAGAGTGATACTTCCAGCTTGGTCCATAGATGCACTATTGTACTGGGCACTCATGTCCTTTATGCACTGGAGAAATCAAGCTGCCCCCTGGAGTGGGCATTCTGTGTGGAAGGATATGTAAATCACAGGGAATCTAACACATATTTCTGAAATAGGTTACATTTGAAGATTTCACATATGGTAAGAAGAAGGAAAGGCCCAGTGAAGAGATGAGAAAAAACAGATCACACATGAAAAAGAAATTTTAAAAAATCACAAGTTTTGTTTGTTAGAGCTGATAATAAAGAGTCTCTCTAGTATCTGGATCCAGGAAGGAGTCATGTTAGATATGGTGCTCTCACTAAAGTCAGGGGAGGCTGTATGATACATGCACCATCATCTGTGTTGCAACCATCTAGTGAGGACTGCTCAGGCAGTGGACACAAGCTGGTGGTCAGGACAGAATTAGAGAAAATTACAAAAGAACGATACCCCGCTGCAAGTTAGGGTTATCTGGCCCCTCTGGGTGGGCACATTCCAGGGTGAAATTGAGAGGAAGAAGCATCTCTTCTCCCATATGCAGTGAGAGCACCATCCTGTTTATAACGGGAGAGGAAATAGGATCTGTCACCCCTAACAACACATGTGCAGACTTACAGCTTGGGGTTGTCCTCATCTCACAGCTCAGCTTCACCACTACTGCCAACCCTCCCCATGTCCTCTTGGTATTCACTAACAGACAAAAGACAGATGGAGAATTGAGATTGGTCTTGCTTCAAGCAAGTTGGCTTGGGATTGATGTCAGCCTCGGCAGAAACCTCTTACTTGTGCCTCTTTGTGTGCTGGGAATCTATAAATAGAACTAGGGAGAAATGACTGACACCTCAGAGACGGCGACACCATCAGTCAGCACCTCTGCTGCAAAACACACCCTCCAGTAACACAACGAGCAAACCCTGGGCAAGACTTGACTTAATGGCCGCTCTTTGTGAGAAGTAGATATGAGAACCATGGCTTGCTTTTGTAAATTGTCATGGTTCGAAAATATAGCTCAGGGTTAACACTTACAGCTATGATATTTATATTACTATTATTTTAAATTTCTCCTGAGAAAAGCAACTAGAAGAGAAATTGTTCTTTAAAGTCAAGAAAGCAGAAGCCCCAGAGGTGCTTCTCTGTGGGCACAAGTGCATGGAGTACTGCATATAGGGCATAGGTTAAGGGTGTCTGAGTGGCAGGCCACCCCCTATGATAGGCTTGTGAGTGGCAAACTGCTTACCCCATCGGCACAACTCTGGGCACAAGGCCATGTGTTGCAGTCCCACTCTTTGATTGTTCACTACAAGGACAGTTAGCAGACATTACATTGGTGGCTGTCTATATTTTGCTTAGGCACTGCCTGAGTACATATACATGGTACCTGCACAATAAAATCAGGCCTGCTTCCTGACTGGTCTCTGGAGGACTTGATTAGAGACTCCACAGCCACACTCTTCTCTACTCTGTTCTATGGACATCCTCAGGGATGAGGGAGCCCAAGCACTTCTCTGCAGAATCCAAGCTATTGTTACTGGGAAATCCACATGATCCTGCACGAGGGTCCATTTTCCCTGACTGATATTACGATGGAAGAGTCAAGTTCTGCTTTCAGCTTTCCTGCTTTATCTTGTTCTGTGTGTCTTGGGGTCACATTTATCTGTGCATGCTAATGACATGAAAAATAGAATTTTGGAAAAAAATATGAAAGTGACCAGGGGAGGATGGATTTCAAGTGTCCAGAATGTTCCTCTAAGCAAAATTAAATTTACACATTTCCATTATTAGATATTGCAAAAGGTTTTTAGTGATTAAAACAAAATGTACTAATACATAAAAATATTCTTCCGAATTCTTGTGAATTATATTCACAAGCCTATAATTTGGCACCATGAATTGGAACTTACCAGCACATTTATTTGATTTTCTAAAAGACTTAATGTACTTCTTTTTGATCAGGGTCCCTTGTTTGATATTTACCAACTGAAAGTTCTTCACCATGTGAGATTCCATTCTATAAAATGAGGTTTTGAACATAGAACCTCATTTCCCTCTAAAGATTTCAAAATGTACAATTAAACAATAATTGTTCTATGAGTTATGAAGATGACCAAAGCCAAATTATCAATCAAAATATTAAAACTTATTAATTCCCTGGTAATAAGTATACAAATTAGTAGTGTTTAAAATCTCTACATGACATACCATATGTAAGTTATGTCCCATGAAGTTATTAAATTGAAATTTGAAGAAGTAAAACTGACATTCCCTATAAGAAAAATTGATTCATTTTAGCAGGATCTCAAAGAAGCTACTGGAAAAGCTCACTAGTAGTCTGAATTTCCTCCTCCAATGCCCTTTTAGAATCCACACTAACTCTACATCTGAGGACACAGAGGTACTTTGTCACCTGAATAAGCTGAGCAGAGCACAAACACTTGTAAGTTTTATGGAAAGGATATGTTTAAGATCTGTCTCTGCAGATTTGTAATTTTAATGTCTCTTGAAAGGCAAGAAGTTCCCACTGGAGAACACAGAACTGTGGCTTCCCCAGTGGGACATGTCGTCTCTCTTAATTTTATTGTCTTCTCTGATGGATAACAGCAATCCAAGAGATCTGGGCTTCAAACCCTTAAAGTTTCCTGGACATATCTGGAAAAGGATCTTGATTGAGATTATTTTCTCATGTTGATGAGGAAACTTAAATTACTCTAATTCTGGTCCTAAAATCAAATTAGTCCAAACCTGTCCCACAACCTATAATGCCTCTACTTTGATGTGAGGGACTCCTGGTACCCCCATAATTTCCCTGAAGCCCTGAAATGTGTGATGGGCCCCTCTTTCCTAGTTTGAACATGGAGCACACCTTCTTGGGGGTAGTGATGGTTTGGTAAGTCATCTTCTCGAAAGTGACAGTCCTGTGGCTCAAGCTGTAAGTGAAATATTAAAATTAAGAAAAGAAGAGGAAGACCTATAGGTCACATGCTGTAGAAATCACAGGCAGATGGAATCTAGTCAGAGTCGAGGCAGAGTCCGAGCTGGAGTCCACTCTAAAAAACCTACATGATCAACTCCACCTTCTCTGAGAGAAATCCATGTAAAAAGCAGGCTCAGTCTCCTGGGTACTGTATATAAATATATATAAAAACATTAACGTGCTATATTAAAAAGTATCCCCATTATCTGGAGTCAAAAGAAAAAACAGATATTTCAAGCAGACCCACTTATATTCCAGTTATAGAAATCAGAAGATAGTTCTTGAACATTGCCGTTATCAACATGTGAAGGGTAAGTACAAGCATGATAATGAATTAAACATTTGTTTTTTCTAGAGGTAATGGAAACTTGGAATAAATGGAAATATATAAAATGAAAAGTAATATCCACAGACAGAAATTTCACATGGATGGGACAGGGAGGTTGGAAAACTGAAGAAGAAAGTCACAATAATTGCCAAAGCATGAGACCTCCAAAGCCACATGAGAGGAAAACATAAAACAGGACAAGAATGCACGTCATTGAACAAGTATTTCAGCACATGCACAGTTAGGAAAGATACATCAAGGGCAGAGGAAAAGTATCCCCTCATGCAGCTCCCATCCTGGACCAGCCACATGAAAGTTTTGTGCCTTTGGTGAATTAGGCTCCACCTTACTCCCTGGCATAGCCCAGCAATCACCAAGATGCCACATATAATACTGTCCCTCATATACACTCACATCCTTGGAGGCTTCTGAATGAGCCATGGCACAGGGTTGGCCAGTACTCCCAACTGTGTGGAGCCAAGAAGAGCTCTTTGAGAGGTGGAGAATTGCAGACCACATCTTTGTTGAAATGTGGACATGCTGTTAATTAGGTGTTGTTGAGTCCAGTCTCTTTGTAGCCATGATTTTTCATAGAGAGGAAAAAATTTCATCACTAATTGTGAGGATTAGGCCAAAAATACTGAACAAGTGGGGTCCAACCAGTAAAAAAAGGCTCTCTGGGGAGCTGGGCATAGTGGCATTTGCCTGTAATCTCAGCAGCTGGAAGGATGAGGAATGAGGGTCATGAGTTCAGAGCCAGCCTCAGTGAAAAAAATTTACTAAGCAGATCAGTGAGATCCTGTCTCTACATAAAATAGGGATAGGGATGTGGTTCAGGGGTTGAGTGCCCCTGAGTTCAAGGTTCGTCATCATACCCCCCCCCAAAAAAAAAAGAAAAATATCTGGGGAGTGAGTCTCAGGCTTTGGATTTATAACAGCTTACATGGAGGTTCTAAAGTGTAGAACTAGTATAGAATAAGTGTTATGGGCCAAGCTCTGGGTTGGATGTGCATGCATTTGAATCTAGGCATATATATATATATATATATATATATTATAGATTTGAGGTTGATCTATTGATCGAATATTTCCTACACAAGGCATGTATGTGCTTTATTTAAAGTCTGAGTTCAATCTTGGTCATCATACCCCCCAAAAAAAGAATGTCTGGGGAGTGAGTCTCAGGCTTTGGATTTATAAGAGCTTTCATGGAGGTTCTAAAGTGTAGAACTAGTATAGAGTAATTGTTATGGGCCAAGCTCTGTGTTGGATGTGCATGTATTTGAATCCAGGCATATATATATATATATATGTGTGTGTGTGTGTGTGTGTGTGTGTATATTATAGATTTGAGGTTGATCTATTGATGGAATATTTCCTACACAAGGCATTTATGTGCTTTATTTAAAGTCTGAAATAGTTTTATATTTTAAATAATCTGCAGCTACATATTGAAAAATAATAGTCATCAGAAAATCATGTATGTGAAGCCAGATCATTTCATGATTCTTTAGAACATGTAGATCTATAAGGCAAGATAGTAAGAGAAACAATAAAAGTGAAACATTCATGAACTTGGGATGCCATTTAAAAATCTGAGGTGAATGTTGGTCCACAATCTGACTTCCATAACAAGACCCGTACAGCACAAATGTTAAAAATCAAGAATAAATAAAGGGGATAGATTCAAACTAAAAAGCTTCTTCTCAGCAAAAGAAACAATAATATGATGAAAGAACCTGCAGATTTTATAAAAATCACTTCAGTCAGAATGGCAATCATTAATAATACAGGCAACAATAAATGTTGGTGAGGTTGTGGGTGAAAAGGAACACTCACACATTTCTCATGAGATTGACTCCAAATTGGTGCAAACACCATGGAAAGCAGTATGGAGACGCCTTGAAAAACCAGAATGGAAACATCATTTGACCCAGCTATCCCTCTCTTTGGACTATACCCAAAGGAATTAAAAACAACATACTACAGGGAAACAGCTGCACCAATGTTTATAGCACCACAAATCACAATAGTTAAACCATAGAACCAACCTATGTTTTCTTCAACAGATGAATGGATAAATAAAATGTGATATATGTATATGTATATAATTTCCCCCACCAATGGAATATTACTTAGCTTTAAAGAAGAATGAAACTATGCCATTTGGTGGTAAAATGATAGAGTTGAAGAATACCATGCTAAGTGAAATAAGCCCCCCCACACACACACACTCAACACACACACACACACACACACACACACACCACAAAGACCAAATGTTGTCTCCAATAAGTGTATGCTAATTCACAATGGGGGTGGGTAAGAATAGTTATTTAGATTAAGTAGAGAGGAGTGCAGGGAGGGTAGGGAATATGGGGATAGGAATGATAGTAGAATGAAACAGACAATACATATAATATATAATATATATAGATGCTAAAGCACTCAACAAGGGAGGGGGAGAGAATAGAAATTCAGTGGATTAGACAAAGTTGGATTGAAGGGAAGAAAAGGGAAATAGGAGTACAAATGACAGTAGAATGAATCAGACACAAATTTTCACTGTTTATATATAAATACACCACCAGGGAAGGTCCAAACCATGTACACCTCAAGAATGAAATGGTAACTAAATTGAGTTTTACTCCATGTATAATATGTCAAAATTTGCTCTACTATCATGTATACCTAAAAAGAGTAAGAAATTTTTAAAGTGACAATGGAAAATTTGTATACCGAGAAGGTTTGTGAGTTAAAAACTCTTCAATGAATGGTAATGTCATTAAGGTGAAATAAAAGTATAAAAGAGTACCTTGAGCCCATACAAAACAACAATGGTAAATAGAGTTGCCCAAGTCAGTCTGCACAACTAGCTATAATCACAAAATTTTTGGTTTACAACTCTTTTCTATTTGTTTTACAAAGCAGCACAAGAACAATACTTACAAGTTGAGCAGAGAAGAAACATTACACAGCAGTGTTATGAATACTATGAATAGTGCTGTGGGCACTCAAAGAAAGCATTCTCAATTTCCTCCCCCATGCAATAAAAAATCATGCAGTTGAAAGATACACTACTTAGTGATTAGATAACACATACATGTGTTTGTGACATTCAGTATGTGGGCAGCTGCTCAACTTCACAGGTCAGATCGAATAGATAAGGAAGACACTCTCTTTACACAAGACAGTGTTTCCTTGAGTAATACTATAAAAGCAAGAGAGAAAGCAAAAGTGAAAGACTCAGGCAACTGTATTGCCAGACTAGGAACCTATGTACTGGGGAGTCCCAAAGAGCTTTTCAGGGTCCTGACTGGGAAGTGCTGGGCAGAGCATCCTCTCCACAGGTGAGAGTCTGAAGTCTTGTTCTAACTTGTATTGAAAGTGAGGCCGAATGAATACAAGTTAGAACATAGAAAACTTCATTCTAACACCTTGCATGACCTGGTGATCCCCTGAAGAACAAAAGTCCTCCAAAGAACAGGACAGATCCTACAGGAGGGAGTGATAGCCTTGAGATGACTAAATAAATTGTAATTCCAATGAGTGAGCCACCCAGCCAGATGAATTGAGAAATCAGCATTCTTTATCTGTTTCATTAAGGATTGCAGACATCATTCAATCATGAAAAGGGAAGATCTTTAGTATTTTCCTTAGACCTCTAAGACTGAAACATCCCTCCTGGCCATATAGTTTAAACTCTCATATGTAAAATGAAGCCAGTTTTCTGCATAAAATAATGTGGAAATAAGCATGAAACCTAGATATTTACCCTTTGGAATAAAGAATGTTGTGAATATTATTCTCCTAGAACTTATCATTATATTTCAATATTTATTTTCCCAAATAAAGTTAAATGAAATGTTGGTGAGTGGTGTTTTGTTGACCCAAAAGGCTCACATATGAAGAGAATATTGTGTTTTTCTTTTTGAACAGGACTTGTAGATGAGAGTCTAGAGGTTAATTTCAATCAAAATTGTGTTTATCTCTGTGGTGTCATGGGCTCTTGGAGCTATAAGATCTGAGGAGGGACAGTATTAGTTTATAGTATCTTATTATTACTGGGTTGCAGACGGTTCTGGGAGACCATGACACATGCTATCTATCGTATAATCCAAAAAGTATAACAAACATTATGTTATAAATTATTATATAGAACCAATGTGTCTACAAAATCAAAGTGTATAATGAAATAAAAAATGTGGGGGCAGAAATGCACCTACAGTATGTCTTTTTCTTTTACAGTCATCATTTTACATGTTTCTAGTTACACTTTTCTACTGGGTATCCAAAATTAAAGAGGTGGTCCCAAATTGTGATGTTTTTCCTATACTAGAGGCGACTATAGTCACCTCAGTGATGACAGTCATAGAATTCATGAGGAACTGCATGGTTTCTTCAGTCCAAGAGTCAGGATGGGCCTATGGACCATGTGGATTCCCCAGAAAACATTAAGACTATTTCCCCCTTCTGCAACCCTCCTTTATTGCCTGAATATGCACGTTGGCTCCTAGTCTCTTGGGTCTTTCTCCTCTCCCTGATTGGGAGCTTGTATAACTCTCCAGAGTTGTAGATCCCTTAGGGTGTACTGCTACACTATAAGGTGAAATGTTAACTCATGATTCAAACTAGGGATATCTGGGCATTATTTTAGTATCCCTAGGTCCTTCATAAAACTCTCTTAATTTTCCCATAATTACAAACAAGAGAGTATATAATTTACATAAATAATATTCTCCAAATAATACTTGATTAAACATATTAAATAATTAATGGAGACATTATAGCATTATTTACCCAATAGAATGTTTTACTATTGCATCAATCCATTAGCAAAGTGAATAGTGGGAGATGTGTGACCTAATAACATCATTAAATGCATGACAAGTTTTACATTAAGAAATTCACACTTTATTCAGTAACAAATTGCATCTGTAATAAAACATATGTAAAAATGCTCTGTAAAACGGTCATGGTGGAGCATGCCGTGACCCTAGGCATGTGAGAAGCTTTGCAAGTTCAAAGTCAGGCTCCATAACTTAGTGAGGGCATATACAACTTAGAAAAACTTATCTCTAAATAAAAAAGAAAAATCTGAGGATGTGGTTTACTGATTAAATACCCCTAAGTTTAAGAGGCTCTTAAAAATTTAAATTTTAAATTTCATATAAATCTTGAGAGACTTCTGAAATAATCAACTCTGAGTATTATTATTTCTCCAGTTATGAAAAATGAGACTATTTAGTAATTGTGGATTTATACTAAAATTATATCCTTTTAGGGATGCAAAATTCTATACTTGTATTTCCTTATTTCTACAATATCAGCTAAAGATGTTAAGAAAATTTTCAGCAAATGTCAAAAGCAATTACCCATTTTCTACATTTAAATGATTTTTTCCCTCCTAGGTCCCAAATACTTCAAGGGATGGGCTATAGATATGAAACTTACTACCATCTCTATATTTTTCAAGGTGTTTTTGTAAATATTTTGCTGTTATCTAAGGTACACACTTTGGACAAATGCTACTCCACATTTGCTACAGATATGAGGCCAGAAATTAAAAAATGTCAGAAATTTGAATACAGTCTTGGACACATTCTTTGGGTTTCTATATGCTATAAATCCTGCAGTATTTTAAAAATGTTATATCAATGGCCAAAAGCTTTGCAAAAATTTTTCCGCACTTCCTCTCACTTGTATGAATTCTGAGGTGTTGAGTAGGGTGTGAACAACTATTGGAGACTCTGTCACCTATTTTACATTTATATAATTTCTGTGCTTTCATATCGCTGGTGTGAAATAGTGTTGACCTACTGTGAAATAAGGGTTGATTCATCCTTAAAGAAACTGATGCAATGTTTTCATTGTATAACTTCTCTCCAGTATAAAATCTATAATGTTGAGTAAGATGTGATCTTCAATATTAAAAGCTTTGCCATTCTTCACATTTATATGACTTCTCTCTAGTATGGGTTATCTGGTGTTGAGTAAGTGATGATTGTTGATTAAAATCTTTGCCACATTCTTTACAGTTGTAGGGCTTCTCTCCAGTGTGGATTCGCTGGTGCTGAGTAAGTGACGATTTTTGACTGAAACTCTTGCCACACACTGTACATTTGTAGGGCTTATCTCCAGTATGAATCCTGTTGTGGTAATAGAGATGTGAGTTTGTATTAAAACTTTTGCCACATACTTTACATTTGTAGGGCTTCTCTCCAGCGTGGATTCTCAGGTGCCAAGTAAGTACTATTTTTTGATTAAAACTTTTGCCACATTCTTTACATTTGTAGGGCTTCTCTCCAGTGTGGATTCGCTGGTGCTGAGTAAGTGATGATTTTTGAATAAAACTCTTGCCACACACTGTACATTTGTAGGGCTTCTCTCCAGTATGAATCCTGTTGTGGTAATAGCGATGTGAGTTTGTATTTAAACTTTTGCCACACACTTTACATTTGTAGGGCTTCTCTTCAGTATGAATACTTTTGTGCCAATTACGCTGTGAGATGGTATTAAAAGCTTTGCCACATTCTTTACAGCTGCATGGCTTCTCTCCAGTGTGAATTCGCTGGTGCTGAGTAAGTGATGATATGTGATTATAACTCTTGCCACACATTTTACATTTGTAGGGCTTCTCTCTAGTATGAATCCTGTTGTGGCAATAGAGATGTGAGATGCTATTAAAAGCTTTGCCACACTGTTTACACTTGTAGGGCTTCTCTCCAGTGTGGATTCGCTGGTGCTGAGAAATTGATGATTTTTGACTGAAACTTTTGCCACACACTTTACATTTGTGTGGGTTCTCTCCAGTATGAATCCTGTTGTGGCAATCAAGATTCGAGTTTGTATTAAAACTTTTGCCACACACTTTACATTTGTAGGGCTTCTCTCCAGTATGAATCCTGTTAAGGCAAACAAGATGTGAATTTCTATTAAAACTTTTGCCACATACTTTACATTTGAAGGGCTTCTCTCCAGTATGAATTCTCTGGTAATTTTGAAGGCTTGGTTTTTGACTGAAACCTTTGCAAAATTGTTTACACATGTCGGGAATCACTCCAGGGTGTGTCCACTGGTGACAAATAAGATTTGAGCTTTTATTAGAAGTTTTGTCACATTCTTTGCATTTGCATGGCATATCTCCTGAATGAACACTGTGATGTTGAGTAAAGTTCTTGAGTGCATTGCATTCTTCACATTGGTGGGTCTTCTCTACAGAATAAATATTTTTAAGAGTTGAAAAATTGTTTAAGGCTTTCCCACACTTTTTACATTTACAGGTCTTTCCTTCAGTATACATCCTCTGATACTTAACAAGTTGTAACTTCACTAAAAGTTTTTCCACATTCTTTAAATTTGTAGAATTTATCACTGTCATAGTATCAGATGTGTTTAAAAAATATAACAAAGCATTTGCCTGCTCAATATCGTCTATACTTATTGGGTTCTCTTTCTCTTTAAATTTTCTTATATAAAGCAAGCTCTGCACTGTGGTTAAGAGCCCTTTCACATATCTTACACTTGCAGGGTTTGTCTTGGCTATGAATATTTTAATGAATACTAGTTTTGGATCACTGAAGCAAGACTTTCCTACATTTTTTATCTTGGTAAATTTTCTTTAGAAAAGAACTAGGATTTCTCTATAGTCATAATTTTTATCACCAATGTAAATATACTGGTCATTACTCATGGTAGAGACATGGCTTATTGTGTTACTTCTAGCATTATCTATATAGGGCACTTTCCGGAAATCTGTATCAGAATTGTCATTGAACAATAGTGGGGAAGTAGAAATTTTTCTACAATTTTTAATATTTTTTTCCATTTGGGCTGAAGGATAAATTCATCTTTTGTTTCAGAAAAATGGACATTTTATAAAGAAACTTCCAAAAGGTTCCCTTTTAGAAATATCTTTTCTGTGCAAATGTTTGACTGGAATTTTAAATCAGAGCTACTTTTATAATTGGCCAAGTTAAAAACTGATGCATGGACTAGATTTCAAATTTTCCACATTGCATTTCAGTTAAAAAATGGCTATGGATTTATTCTTAAAATACATATAAAACTCCTAAAAATAATTGGAATACATTGAATTTTTGTTTCAGATATTAATTTTATCTGGTGTCTTTTGACCATAAAACTTTTATCATAAAAAGGAACTACTGATTGATTTTGTCTATTATAATGCCATTTTTGAACTTTACTCTCACCTATATTTTCCCATTGTTTTCTTGGTTGTAAATAGTCAAAGTCACACTTTCCATATCTTCCTTCTCTCTCTTTTATTCCCTGCTCTGGTAAAATTTGTCAAGGATGATGGGAAGTCATGGCTGTAATAAATAAAAATAACAAACATGTTTACTTAGTATACTGGGCTGAGTATATTTTGCAAACCTAAGAAATTACAGCAAAAAATAACATCAGCAGGTGAGTGGATTATTAAATCCAGTCTATCATTACTGTAGAAATATATAAATCAAGTAAAAATACACACAGAAAATTACTTTGAAAATTTCCCTAATCATCTTTTTGTTCACAGTATCCAAGATGAGTACATTACTATGGAGAATAATATAGCAGAGAAAAATACATTCTGTTACACAAAGATTTTCCTCCTTCAGGATATATTTTCAAAATCTACGAACTTTCTTCTGTTTAATTAAAAAATAAAAATATGAAACATGTGAATATTTGGGGACTGTTCAAAAAGGGCTTCCTGCTTACCAACAGAAAACAACATGGCTAAATCAACTGTAAGCAATGTTATAAATTACTCAAAGGGAATAGTCAATTATCATTTAAAAGATGTTTACTGAACTAAACCAACATACAAAAAACAGAATAAAAATTAGTCAAGAATTGTTCATAGTAATAAGCAGAAAATGTGTGTTGAAAGACTTTCTTTAGAAAATGTCTGAAAGAGTCAGGGGTGGTTGTACATAGCAACATAGGAGGTTGAGCTAGAGCATCAAAATTTGAAGGCCAGACAAAGTAAAAAATGCAAAGTGCTAAATCACCCTTTAGATCTCTTTCCAGTACTAATAAACACATCTCAGAAAGTAGGAAAAATGAAACATCCAAGCAGCTCAGTTTTCTCCAAGTTGTAAAGACTCAAAGTAGGTTTTAATCCAAGTTTAAAAACTCAGGATACTGACAGCATCCAAGAGAAAATGATGGGTCACCTAGAAATGTGTAACTATATAATTGTGAAATCCTTAGTCGAATCTTCTCAACACAGGAAGGAATTCAAGTCTATCTATATTCAAGGGATGAAAGAATAAAATTATCAACCAAGACATTATATTCACAGCTACTACCTTTCAAAAGAGAAGGAAAATGAAGTCTTTAAACATATAAAAATACACACACTACTCATCAACACTGGATCTGTTCTCCAAAAAGTACAAAAGGTAATCCTTCATAATAAAATGTAAGTGCACAGCATCATAAGTCATATAAAATTTTAAACATTTCTTGGCAAAGACAATTCTATTTTATTGTAATGACGGGTCTCCACACATGTAATTTTGCAATAGAATTTGAAAGAAAAAAGCATAACAACAATACTGTTAATAGGCATATATACCTGTAACAAAAATATAATCTTAAAAGGACACATAAATATATTCATTTTTTTAATAAAGTGAAGTCAAGTTGATACTCATACAAAGTATGAGTAAGAGATTCTTCATTTTTAGAGTTTTTTGTTGGCAAATGCAAGATTACAAAATTCTGGTCAAAACAAAACTTGGATATCTGAATTAACTCTAATATTTGGCAACTGTAGGTAGTCTACGGGATATGCTAAATCTAAGAACACACATATACTGAAAGCAAAAGTATATAATAATGACACATACAAAAGTGATCGAACAAAACCTGGGATGTCTAAATTATAGTACACAAAACATAGTTTAAGACAGTTATAGGACATAGAAGACGTTTTAAATTAAAAATAACTTTGAAAAGAGGCAAAAGAGAGAAAAGGACCCTTTCCATAGGTTCTGAATTAAGAGTAAATCACTGTCATACTAAGGGACATAAATCCGCACTTACTGAAAATGGAAATACAGTAAAGCAAAATGGTAATTGCAAAGCATAAGACTTTGAAAGTAGTTTGAAACTACTATAGACTTATAGAATCCCTGTTCTTAATCACAAGTGGGATATTATGCTGGTTAGGTCAATTTTATATATTAAAACAAAGGTTAATAAATATTTAAGTGATAGTTATTTTGTAACCAACATGGAATAAATATTTGAAGTCAAAAGTGGTAGGGATTTTCAAAAATCCCTAAATATGTGTCACTTGATTAAACACTCTTTTCCATGCTGTTGTTCAAAATTGAAAGATTAAATTTAAAAGATGTTTATACTACTTAAAGTTAACTAGAGGCTATATGTAATATTCATCAACCTCCCATTGTTAAAAATTTTTTTTGCAGAGATATCTATCCTTTAAATTGTATGAATATTCCCCAAAATATAAATAAGATTATTTCCCTGCTAAAAAAATATACTTAATTGTTATAGCATTTAATGGTAAATGTAAACATGGAGTCAGTAGACAGAGTTCTTAGTGAATGTGCCAATAAGCCCTCACATCAATAGCAAATTAAAAACATTGCACACCAGTGTTGTTACATTATTATTTAACAGAGCCATCATGGGGGATGCAAACCAAATATCACTTGAAAAGAATGATGAGCCATATTGGAATATAAAACTACAGAACTTTGAAGTCAAAGAATTTATTTTAATTATATATTTTACAAAATGTATGTACACTAGGTTAACTGAAATGTCACAGAAAGAATACTGCAGAATTCTACGAACATGACATCTCTAAACTAAAAAAAAAAAAGCTTTCTGAACAAAAGAGAATAGTTTTGTGATGAGGAGACAGAAATGAGCCCTTGATTCCTGGGCATTTTTTTTTGAGATGTAAACTTTGTAGTGATATATTGCATAACAAATTGAATTAATGTTACTGAACTGTATATTTACAATTTTGGAGACTGTAAGTTTTACTTTGTGGTTTTGATTACACTGAAAATAAATAGATAGAGAATTGCAAAGAACATGGACCAAACCATTATTCAGTTTTTAATTTGAATTAAGAGTTAGTAGGACTGACTGTCATGTAGGAGAGTGACTTTAATATGTAATAAGATATTTCCCTTTATCTAATTCAGAGGAAAATACATAAGTCCAAAAACAGTATATATATTCCATATCAGAGAGAAGTGAAGGATATATAGCATAACCCAAGGACTGAATAAAAGCCCAACACCTAACTTTTGTGACATCAGTGAATGTGAAATTTGGTGGACATTCCAGATGCAAATCAGACTTGTCAAAGATATTCTCATAAGGAGATTGTGCACAGGGAGACAAAAAGACTGGTAAAAAAATTTCTGAAAACAATCTGGTTCTTATTCTCTCTGCTTTCTATCCATGAGATAGATTGAGATCCCCAACACAATTAGTTTCAAGTATCATCCATGACACATTCCCAATGTGTAAAATATTCATAAAATATTAATGTTTGGAGACATGTAAAGTGACACTTCTACCTTGTGAAAAGAAAAACTTGAAACATTTCAAGTTCTATAAGCAGTTCATTGAGTGAGTCAATTTGGTACAATAGAATGAACAATAGGTTACAGAAGACTTCAAGGAGGAGATTAAAAAATTCTTAGAGGTAAACAAGAACATAGACACAACATATCAATATCTCTTAGACACTATGAATGCAGTACTAGGAGGAAACTTCATTGCATGGAGTTCATTCCTTAATAGAAGAAAAAGTCAATAATTGATCTCATTCTTCATCTCAAAGCCCTAGAAGAACAAATCAACAGCAAAAGCAGTAGAAGGCAAGGAATAATTGACATTAGAACTGAAATTGAATTAAAAGAAACAAAATTAAACCTTGACAAAAAGTTGGTTCTCCGACAGATTTCTAGCTATGCTAATGAAAAGAAGGAGAGAGAAAATTCAAATTACCAGCATACATGATGAAAAAGGCAATATCCCAACAGACACCACAGAAATAGAGAGTATATTTAGAAATTATCTTGAAAATGTGTACCCCAATAAAATAGAAGACACTGAAGGCATCAACAAATTTCTTAAGTCATATGATATTCCCAGATTGAATCAGGAAACATACACAATTTAAACAGACCAATATTAAATGATTAAATACAAGATGCCAAAAGTAGCTTATCAACCAAGAAAAGCTCAGGCCCAGATAGATACACTGCAGAGTTAAACAAGACTTTTAAAGAAGAAATTCAAAAATACCAATATTCTTCAATTTATTTCAGAAAATAGAGAAAGAAGCAGCACTTCCAAACTCATTCAATGAAACCAATATCACCATGATCCCAAAATCAGGCAGGGACAAATGAACGAAAGAAAACTTCAGGCCAATATCTCTACTGAACATAGATGCAAAAATTCTGAATGAAATTCTGGCAAATTAAATACAAAAATATATTAAAAAGGTCGTGCACCAAGATCAAGTGGGGTTTGTCCAGGAATACAGGGTTGGTTCAACATATGGAAATCAATAAAGCTAATTCATCACATCAATAGACTTAAAAATAAGAATCATATGATCATATCACGAGACACAGAAAATACATTTGACAAAATACAGCACCCTTTCATGTTCAAAAAATTAGAAAAACTTGAGACAACAGGAACATACCTCAACATCATACTGGCTCTCTACATTAAGCCTAAGTCCAACATCGTTGTAAAGGGAGAAAAACTAAAGGCATTCCCTCTAAAAACTGGAACAAGACAGGGGTGCTGTCTCTCACCATTTATATTCAACATATTTCTTGAAACACTGGCCAGAGAAATTAGACAGATGAAAGAAATTAAAGGAATAACTACAGGAAAAGAACTTAACTTAGCACTATTTGCTGAAAATACGATTCTATACATAGAAGACCCCAAATGCACCACCAGAAAACTTCTGGAACTAAAAATGAATTCAGCAAAGCAGCAGGATATAAAATTAACACACATTTAAAAAGGCATTTCTGTATATCAGTGACAAAGCCTCAAGAAGGAAATAAGAAAATCTACTCCATTTACAGTAACTTCAAAAAAAGAAAATATAAGATACTTGGGAATCAACTTAACGAAAGAGGTGAAAGACCTATACAAGGAAACCTACAGAACCCTAAAGAAAGAAATCAAAGAAGACCTTAGAAGATGGAAAGATCTACCTTACTCTTGCATAGGCAGAATTAATATTATCAAAACGACCATACAACCAACAGCACTATACTGATTTAATGCAATTCTGATCAAAACCCCAATGACATTTCTCATAGAAATAGAAAAAGCAATCATGAAATTCATCTGGAAAAATAAGAATCCCAGAATAGCTAAAGCAATTATAAGCAGGACGAGCAAAGCAGGTGTGTGGTGTCACTATACCAGACTTTAAACTATACTACACAGCAACAGAAAAAAAAAACAGCATAGTATTGGCACTAAAACAGGCCAGTAGACCAATGGTACAGAATAGAGGACACATAGACTAACTCACAAAATTACAATTATCTTACATTAGACAAAGGTGCCAAGAACATGCACTGGAGAAAATATAGCCTCTTAAATAAACAGTGCTGCGAAAACTGGACATCCATTTTCAAAAAAAAAATGAAATTAAAACCCTATCTCTCACCATGCACAAAACTCAACTCAAAGTGGATCAAGGACCTAGGATTTAAACCAGAGACTCTGCATCTAATAGAAGAAAAAGTAGGCCATAATCTTCATCACATGGAGCTAGGCTGCCCCAACTTCCTTAATAAGATGCCTATAGCACAAGAATTAAAACCAAGAATCAACCAATGGGATGGATTCAAACTAAAAAGTTTCTTCTCAGAAAAAAATCTGAGGTGAACAGAGAGCCTACATCGTGGTACTAGATTTTTACCCCTCACACATCAGATAGAGAACTAATATCTAGTATATAAAGAACTCAAAATGCTAAGCACCAAAAAAAACCCAATAATCCAATCAACAAATTGGCCAAGGACCTGAACAGACACTTTTCAGAAAATGATGTAGAATCAATCAACAAATATTTTTTTTAAAAAGTTCATCATCTCTTGCAATTAGAGAAATGCAAATCAAAAACAATCTAAGATATCATCTCACTCCAGTCAGAATGGCAGCTATCATAAAGACAAACAACAAGTGTTGGCAAGGATGTGGGGGAAAAGACACACTCATACACTGCTGGTGAGACTGCAAATTGGTGCAAACAACCTGGAAAATTGTATTTCCTTGGAAATCTGGGAATGAAAACACCATTTGATCCAGCTATTCCTCTTCTCGGACTATTCTCAAAGGACTTGAAAACAGCATACTACAGGGTCACAGCCATGTCAATGTTTATGGCAGCACAATGCAGAATAGCAAACTGTGGAGCCAACCCAGATGCCCTTCAGTGGATGAATGGATAAAAATATGGGGCATATATACACAATGCAATTTTACTCAGCAATAATAAAATCATGGCAATTGCACGTAAATGGATGGTATTGGAGAAGTGAAGTTAAGCAAACCCAAAAAATAAATGTTGAATGGTTTCTCTGATATAAGGAGGCTGACTATAGTGGGGTAGGGAGGGGGAGCATTGGAGAAATAGTTGAATTCTACATAGGGCAGAGGGGTTGGAGGGGAGGGGAAGAGGCAGTGGTTTAGCAATGATTGTGAAATGTGATGACACCATTATCCAAATTACATGTATAAAGACATAAATTGGTGCCAACATACCTTATATACCACCAGAGATATGAAACATTGTGATATATATATATATGTGTATTAAGAGTTGTATTGCAGAAAGAAATGAGTACATATATAATGGCATAAATTAGCATGAATATACTTTCTATACAGAAATACGAAAAATTGTGCTGTATGTGTGTAATAAGAATTGTAATGCATTCCACTATTGTTGTGTATTTTAAAAAATAAATAATTTTTTTAAAAAGAAAGGTATTGAAACCCATTCAGGAAACTATAAGCCTACATGGCTATATATCTTAAAAACACAGAGCTGGAAGGGAAGATGCATGAACAACATGAGAAACCAAGAAAGAATATGCCCCAAACAAAGATGCTACATTATAAGAATCCATGATCAGAATAGCAGGATAAATGGGAGAAGGTACATAATTTTCTGTGAATTAAAGAATGATATGAGAGCAAATACAGGCAGAAAAGGATCATTTTGATAAAGAGCTACATAAGCAAATACAGAAAGCAAAAGATTCCTTCAATAAGGAGATAGAGATTTTGAAAAAAAAAAAACCAACACAAAACAGAGATCCTTGAAATGAAGGAAACAGTAAACCAAATTAAGAATTCAATAGGAAGCATCTCCAACAGAATAGATCACATTGAAGACAGAACCTCTGACACTGAAGGCAAAATATATAATCTTGAAAAGAATAAAGTTGACCCCAGTGAAGATGGTAAGAAACCATGAGCAGAAATTTCAAGAATTGTGAGATAATATGAAAAGACCAAATTTAACAACTATTGGGATAGATGAAGGCATACAGGTCTAAACTACAGAAATGGACAATCTATTCAATGAAATAATACCAGAAAATTTTCCAAACATGTAGAGTGAATTGGGAAATCAAATACAAGGATCATATAGGACACCAAATGAACAAGATCACTACAGGTCTATACAAACGCAAATCATTATGAAAACGCCTAGCATACAGGAGAAGCAGAGCATTCCAAAAGCCACAAGAGAAAGTAAACAAATTAAATATGGGGAAAACCAATTAGGATCTCTGATTTCTGAACTGAGACCCTGAAATCTACAAGATCCTGCAACAATATAAACCAAGCTATGAAAAAAAGGATGCCAACCAAGAATCATACCCAGCAAAATTAAATTTTGATTAGCAATTAGATTTCGATTCAGATGTTATTTTATGACAAAATAAAAACCTTCCATCATACACAAATTTAAAAGAATTTACAATCAGAAACCTGCACTAAAGAACATCCTTGGCAAAATATTCCATTAGGAAGAAATGAACAACAATAAAATATCAGAAAAGGATACTATCACTCCAAAGGAAAAACCTATCAAAGAGAAACTGACTTAGTTAAATACCAAAAATAAACAAAAATAACTGGGAATACAAATGTTGTCTCAATAATAACCCTGAAAGTTTAGTTCCAACTCAGCCATAAAAAGACAGGCAGATTGGATTAAAAAAGACCAACAATATGCTGACTCCAAGAGACTCATCTTATAGGAAAAGACACCTACAGACTAAAGGTGACAGGTTGGAAAAAAATATATCACTCAGGCTGGGGCTGGGGCTCAGTGGTAGAGCACTCACCTAGCACATGTGAGACCCTGTATTCAATCCTCAACACCACATAAAACTAAATAATAAAGGTATTGTGTCCATATACAAAAAATAAATATTGAAACACATACCACTCACATGAAATGTGGAGGCAAGAAGGGGTTTCCATTCTTATATCAAATAATGTGGACTTCAAGTGAAAGATAATCAAAAGGGATAAAGAAGGACACTACATACTGCTTAAAGGAACCATACACTAAGAAGACAGAACAATTAAAAATATACTCACCCCCAAAACAATGGAGCATCTATGTTCAAACAGACTCTTATCAAGTTTAACGGCCAAGTAGACCACAAGACAATAATTCTCGGTGACTTTAACACACCTCTTTTACCGCTGGATTGATCTTCCAAACAATATCCAGGCAGAAAGTATAGAACTCAATAATACAATCAATAACTTAAATTTAACTGACATACATAGACTATTTCATCCTTCAACAGGCGAAGACACTTTCTTTTCAGAAGCAAATGGATCCTTCTCTAAAATAGACCATGTCATGCCAAAAAGGAACTCTAAGCAATAGAGAAAAGTAAAGATACTACCCTGCATTCTATCAGATCATAATGGAATGAAATTAGAAATCAATGATAAAAATAGAAGCTACTCCTATACCAGGAGACTAAATAATATGTTAGTGAATGAACAATGGGTTGCAGAAAACATCAAAGAGGAGATTTAAAAATTCTTAGAGGTGAATGAGGACACAGATACAACGTATCAAAATCTCTGGGACTCTATGAAGGCATTACTAAGAGGAAAGTTTATTGCATGGAGTTCATTCCTTAAAAAAAGAGAAAGTCAAATAAATGACCTAAAATTACATCTCAAAGCCCTAGGAAAAACAATTATTCAATACCAAAATCAGTAAAGGACAGAAAATAATTAATATCAGAGCTGAGATCAATGAAGTTGGAACAAAAGAAGCAAATAAAAATTAACAGAGTGACTGGGAATGGAACCACCATTTGACCCAGCTATCCCACTCCCTGGTCTATACCCAAAAGGACTTAAAAACAGCATACTACAGTACACAGTCACAATGTTTTAGCAGCACAATTCACAAGAGTTAAACTATGGAGCCAACATAGATGTCCTTCAGTGGATGAATGGATAAAGACAACGTGGCATTTGTACACAATGGAATATTACTCAGCAATAAAAGAAAATAAAAGCATCCATTTGCAGGTAAATGGATGTCATTGGAGAAGATAATGCTAAGTGAAGTTAACCAAACCCGAAATAAAAATGCTGAATGTTTTCTCTGATATAAGGAGGCTGACTCATAGTGGGGTAGGAAGGGGGAGCATGGGAGGAATAGAGGAATTCTATTTAGGGCAGAGTGGTGGGAGGAATAGGGAGGGGAAAGGGATTAGCAAGGATGGATAATGATGTCTATTATATTCCACCTAATTACAAGTATGAACACACAAATTGATGTCAACCTACTTTATTTATTGAGATATGAAAAAAGGTGCTGTATATGTGTAATAAGAATTGTAATATATTCCTCGGCCATATATTTTTAATTTTTTTTTAAATTTTCAAAATGAAAATTTGGCTCTTTGAAAAAACAAATACATTTGATAGAACCTTATCCATGCTACTGTAGAGAAAGAGAGAAATACTCCAATTACTAAATCCATGATGAAAAAGGAAACATCACCATGAACTCTAGAGAAATGCAGAAGATAATTAGAAATTATTTTGAAAATTTGTACTGCAATAAAACAGAAAATATTGAAGGCATCAACAAATATCTAGAATCACGTGACTTACACAAACTGAGTAAGTTAAACAGATCATTTTCAAGCAATGAAATAGAAGACACCATCAAAAGCCTACCAACCAAAATAAATAAATAAATAAATAAAGCCCAGGACTCAATGGATACAAGACCTTCAAAGAAGAAGCAACAACAATACTCCTCAAATTATCCCATGAAATATAAAAAAGAGGGAGCACTTCCAAACTCACTCTATAAGGCCAATATCTCCTTGCTCTACAATCAGACAAACACAGAAATGAAAGTGTACTTCAGACCAATACCTCTAAAAAGCAGAAGCAAAAATTCTGAATAAAATTCTGGCAAATCAAATACAAAAACATATCAAAAATGGTTCATCATGATGAAGTGGGATTCATCCCAGGGATGCAAGGTTGGTTCAATATACAGAAATCAAAATGTAATTCATCACATCATTACATTTAAAGATAAGAACCTTATGATCATCTCAACAAATGCAGAAAAAGCATTTGACAAAATACAGCACCCCTTTATGTTCAAAACACTACAAAAACTAGGGATAACAAGAACTTTCCTCAACATTTTAAAGGCTATCTATGCTACATCTCAGGCCAACATCATTCTAAATGGAGAAAAAGTGAAGGCATTCCCTCTAATATCGGAAACAAGACAGGGATGCCCTCTCTCACCCCTTCTGTTCAATATAGTTCTTGAAACACTGGCCAGAGCAATTAGACAGATGAAAGAAATTAAAAAAATATGTATAGGAAAAGAAGAACTTAAACTAGCACTATTTGCTGATAATATAATTATGTACCTAGAAGACTTAAAAAACTCCACTAGAAAACTTCTAGAACTAGAATTCTCAAAGTGGCAGGATATAAAATCAACACCCACAAATCAAAGGCATTTCTGTATATCAGTGACAAATCCTCTGAGAGAGAAATGAGAAAAACTACCCCATTCACAATATCCTCAAAAAATAGAAAGAAACTTGGGAATCAACAAGAGGTGAAGGATCTATACAATGAAAACTATGAGACACTAAAGAGAAATCAAAGACCTTAGAAGATGGAAAGATTTAAATTGTTCTTGAATAGGCAGAACTAATATTATCAAAATGGCCCTACTACCAAAAGCACTCTACAGATTTAATGCAATTCTGGTCAAAATCCCAATGGCATTCCTCATAGAAATATAAAAAGCAATCATGAAATTTATCTGGAAAAATAAGAGACCCAGAATAGCTCAAGCAATCCTTAGCAGGAAAAGGGAGGCAGGTGGCATTGCTATACCAGACCTTAAACTATATTACAGAGCTATAGTTACAAAAACAGCATTGTCCTGGCATCAAAACAGGCTGGTAGACCAATAATACAGAATAAAGGACACAGAGACCAATCCACAAAACCACAATTATCTTATATTAGACAAAGGTGCTAAAAATATGCACTGGAAAAAAGATAGCATCTTCAACAAATGGTGATGGGAAAACTGGAAATCGATAGGCAGTGAAATAAATTTGAATCCCTCTCTCTCACCATGCATAAAAGTTAACTCAAAATGGAACAAGGGTCTAGGAATTAAACCAGAGACTCTCCAAATAGAAGAAAATGTAGGCCCTAATCTCCATTATGTGGGATTAGGCTACAACTTCCTTAATAACACTCCTATAGCATAGGAATTAAAACCGAGAATCAACACATGGATGGATTGAAACTAAAGATTTTTATCAAAAAAAAAACAATAGAATAGAGAGCCTACTTTCAGGGAGCAAATTTTTACCCCTCATACATCAGATAGAGCACTAATCTCTAGGGTATATAAAGAACTCAAACGTCTTAACACCAAATAATAATAATAATAATAATAATAATAATAATAATAATAATAATAATAATAATAATCCAATCAATAAATGGGCCAAGGACCTGAAAAGACACTTCTCAGAAGAGGACATACAACCAATCAACAATTATATGAAAAAATGCTCATCATCTCTAGCAGTCAGAGAAATTCAAATTAAAACCACTCTAAGATACAATCTCACTGCAGTCAGAAGGGCAGCCATTATGAAGACAACAACAATAAGTGTTGGCGAGGATGTGGAAGAAAGGCACACTCATACACTGCTGGTGGGACTGCAAATTGGTGCAGCCAATTTGGAAATAAGTATGGATATTCCTTGGAAATCTGGTAATGGAACCACCATTTGACCCAACTATTTCTCTTCTCGGACTCTACCAAAAAACTTAAAAACAGCACACTATAGCTACACAGCCAGGTCATTGTTTATAGCCAGACAATTCACAATAGCTAAATTGTGGAGTCAACCTAGATGCCCTTCAGTGGATGACTGGATAAAAAAAAAATGTGGCTTATATACACAATGGAATATTACTCATCATTGAAAAAGAACAAAATCATGGCACTTGCACGTAAATGGATGGAGTTGGAGAAGATAATGCTAAGTGAAGTCAGCCAATTTCCCCTCCCCCCCCAAAAAAAATGCCAAATGTTTTCTCTGGTATAAGGAAGCTGACTCATAGTGGGTTAGGGAGGGGGAGCATGGGAGGAATAGATGAATTCTAAATAGGGCAGAGGGGTGGAAGGAAAAGGGAGGGCACAGGTGATTAGCAAGGATGGTGGAATGTGATGGACATATTTTTACAAAGTTCATGTATGAAGACTTGAAGTGGGTGTCAGCATACCTTATATACAAAGAGAGATGAAAAATTGTGATATATATATGTGTATTAAGAGTTGTAATGCAAAAAAGTACATGTATAATGACACAAATTGATGTGAACATACTTTATATACAGAAATATGAAAAATTGTGATCTATGTGAAATAAGGATTATAATGCATTCCACTGTTGTCATGCATTTAAAAAAATAATAAAAACCATAAAAAAATCATGATCTGAAAAACATCTAGAAAGAAAGAAACGAGCAAACTAACTAACTAACTAACTAACTGAGATAGGATGCATTTGGTGCTACATACCTGATATATCCAGTGGTCTGGAGGCCTAGGCAGGGGGATCACAATTGTGAAGCTTACTCTAGCAACTGAGTGAAACCCTGGCTAAATTTAAAAATAAATAGGCAGTAGTAATTTTAAAAAATTAAATATTTTATATGAAAAATTTAAAAGGACTGAAGATATTGTTCAGTAATAGGACACCCTGGTTCCAATCCCCAGTTTCACAAAAGGAAAACAAAAGAAAGAAAAAAGTCCTTTTCAAACTTACAGAAAACATATTTTTAAATTTATAAATTGTATATATGGAAACAAAAATTCTATTCCTCAAATGACTCCATTAAAGAGAACAAGGAGAAGTGACAGATGAAAGAAAGCAATTGTCTCACCTTTACCCAACTCTTCTAAAAAAGGAGAACAGAGACTACAAGAGAAACACAGGCAAGAGCCGTGAACAGCCCCTTCAAATAGCAGGTATGTAAATGTTCCTTCATCACAAAGCAATCAATGTCTTTAGAAAGGAGGGACTGAACGATAAAGTCACATTGAACACAAATTGAGACATTGTTGAAGAACATGTGGGGTTATCATGAAGGTCCACAAAAACAGATGTGGACACTACAGCACCTGTTCATATGGGAACACAGCACACTCCTCCAGAGCCGAGACCCAGGGCCTGGTGACAGAGGATGTCCATTTGGTAATAGATAAATAATAAACTATAAAAAATAACCATTTCTGGCAATCAGCCACATTTTGTTTGCCATATTGCATACAGTTTGACAAATACTATGAAACACCATGTCAGTTTTATATCGCTGTAACATAAATGTCACATTTCACATATAAACATACTTAAATAGCGGATCTGCAGAATTTGAAAAAACACAAATACAGATAAGCACATAAAAGATTAAATTACACACCCTGGGAATAGATGATAGGACTCCTCATTATAAAGAGGACAACTTCCCTCAGGTTCATCTATGACAACACCCCATCAAAATTTCACCATGATTTCCTTTCCATTGAAGAAGGGACCAAAGCAAACAATTTGAAAATTCTCCTGGAAGGTTGAATTGATATGAAATTAGCCAGGAATTCTGAACTCTAAGAGTACAAGCTGGAGCTATCATTACCAGGCAATAATGCATATTAAAAAATTATCATATTGCAGTAATTTGAGGACCGAGAAAATCACAATGCAGAAATTTCATAGATGACTCCATATGTATGTAAATGTCAATTTTATTATGAAGTGCAATTAAAAGGCCTAGATAAATGCAACCATCTCCAGCAGAGGATTTGATGTGAATGAACAAGACAACCCAACAGGAAGGGAGGTGTGGGAACTGGAGGCGCAGAGCACTGGTAGGGCTTGGGTGTAGGACGTGCGTGGTACTGGATTATACTCCAGCACGCCAAAGAAGCACATATTGAATAGGATTATGCTTCAAAATTATACCAGAATAGGAGGCTCTTGGATTCTCTCCACACATGGGTACACCAAATAAACACCTACTTCTGTTTTGAGTCCCTCTTAAATAAAGTTATACATGGATTGAGAGACCTATGCATTGGACCACTGAGAAAATATCTACCATCCAAATGTCAGGCAAAGTTGGGGGACACGTGGGCATTAGTCCTGCCTTGAGCAATGTGCCACATAATTGGTAGAGATTACCTCCATCCAGTGTCACCCAGAGTAGAGGAAGACTGATTGTGGTCAGAAATGGAGGACATTGGACACTAAATGACTTGTAGCTGGAATCTCAATTTGTTTGTTTCTCATAGAAAAATGAACTGGATATACACAAGTATCAGGACAAGAGGAAAGGGGTGGTTTTCTATGTCTGTGGGGGGTCATGAGCTTTATCCTTGGGACCAGGGCACAGGGGGAGTGAGATCAAGGGTCCCAGTTTATCCCTAGAAGGGATTTGCCAGCATGATCTGCAAACTGTGGTTGCTAACAAATAAGATCCTTTCTTGCCAGTCCCTAAGGGTAGACAGGACAAATGCAGTGCACCCTGGCAGCCCTGCCTGAACCCTCTCCCCCCCTACCTCAGTAATAACTCCAGGTCTGACCAGTTCTTTCCAGGAGTATGTCCAAACACTCAGGGTCCCAGCATTTTTTCCCCTCTCATGGACTCCATCCCAGTCCACCAAGCTTTGGGAGCAATGGCAACTGTGCATGTGCAAATCTCCCTGGATCATAAAGGAGGGGCTTCACATTGATGTCTGAGTATTTCCCTGTGCAACAATCCACACCAGGAGTGAAGCAAAAGGGGTCAAAACCCTGTTTCTTTCTAGAATAGGCTCACACCACCTTCCTGCAGTGAGCACAGGCAGCCTGGGTTCTAACAAATTGCATCAGGAATTCAGTCACCAGCCAAGTAGGAGAGTTTCTGCAGCCTGATCACAGCTGTGGGAAAGGCTCCTATCAAATAGGCGAAGGAACTAGTCCTCCAACGACGTGGGTATGGAGAAAGAGACCCGCTCACATGGGGCTAGAATATCAGTTTAATGCAGCCATCTTTAAAAATAGCATGGAGTTCTTTAAAAGCTAACAAGCACTCCGGATGCATTTCCAAAGGAACTTGAACCAGTGTGTTAATAAATGGCTGCATGCCCACTGATGTTCAAGTATCCACAGGAGCCAGGACAAGGGAACATTGAAGTGGCTTCTGAATAAGGAGACTCCTCCCAGCTGCAAGGCCATCACCTACTCCCCTGAGAAACTACTTCCCCTAAATGCACCTACTCATAGGTCAGCAGGTGGCAGATATTTACCAGATGCTCAGGAGACTTCAGATGTGCCAGGTGTGGGATCCTCGTGTCAGGCAGAGTCAAAACAGGACCAGGAAAATATCACAGACGGCATGAGACCCCTGGGACATGCAGTCCACAGGGGGGACACTCAGCCCAAAGACATTCTGACAATGTGTCTGGCCTGGGAGAGAAAGAGGGAGTGCACATGCACACACGCACACACACACACACACACACACAAATTTTTACTGGAAATGGGGACAGGGGACTGGAATTTTAAGATTTTATTGATACAGGTGTCCAGCTTTCGTCTGGGAAACGGGGTTCTGGATCTGACATTTTGCTTCCCTTACATTTATAACTTTCGGGGGGACCCAGGCAGGAGGGCACATACCTGTAATCCCAGCCACTTGGGAGGGAGAGGCACAAGTTCAAGGCCAGACTCAGCCTCTGTCTCAAGATAAATTATAAAAAGTACAAGGGATGTAGCTCAGTTGGAAAGGAGCTCTGCATTCAATCCAGTATGACCCCCTGCCCCCCAAAAAACAAAAGCTCAGGGGGAAGAAAAAACTGAGACCCCTGCAGATCCCAGCCCCCTTGGGAAGGAAAAGGGCACATGGAGTGGTGATTCTCATGCTTAAGACACTCAAATCCACCACAGAAGAAATTCAGGGAGGAGATTTCAGCTGCCAATTTGTCTAGGAGATACTCATGTGTTCAATAATAAGAATAAAAACAATCCAACATCTTTAGAAACATGAGAAATGTAAAATAAAACCCTATCAGAAAGAAAAAGAAATAGTATCAATGAAGATAGGAAACAAAAGAATTCTAATAAACTCAAGGATTTTAAGTGCTTCTTAACTATTTGTGGAAACTGTTTTGCCATTAAAGACACATGATAGTCCCCCACTGCAGGTACTTACTCAAATCAGTTCATATGCCCAGGATAATACGTTAGTAGTCATGGTACATTCAGCTCAAAAATAGTATAAAATACCATGGGTAAGTTTTACAGGGTGCCATATGCATGTGGTATTATGTGTAACTATGGCACACTAATTAACAATCCAGCATGCTTTACTCTTAATGCAATATGCAGTCCTAAAATTCATCCACAAAGTTAAATATATGTAAACTTAACCAAGAAACTTTTGAATTATAACAGAAAAAAATATAAGAGAAAAAAATTAATAATAAGAAGAAGTTATTACCCAACATGTGCATTGGGAAGCTGTACTGTTCCAATTGTCATCGAGGAATCACGACGTCAACAGAGTCCACCCACGAAACCACGTGGTTGTAAAAATCATACACTTAATTGCAAGGGAAAAGTCATTATCAATCAAACCGTAACAAGCCCAATCTCAGCAACTTAGATAGACCAGCGGGCAGAATAAAAACTAAAAACTACCAGGGAGAGAGCTCAGTAGTAAAGCACCCTTCTGTTAACTACCAAAACACAACAACCCCCCCCCTCAAAAAAAAAAAACAATAAACTCCACAAAACTAGCTTAGGAATAGGCAAGGTCCCTGTTCACTGCAGCTTCCCTCCTGCAAGAACATGGTGTTTGGAAATTTGATTTTTTGGGGGGGAGGTGGGTGCTGGGCATGGAACTCAGGGGCACTCCACCACTGAGCCCCATCCCCAGCCCTATTTTGCATTTTATTTCAAGGCAGGGTCTCTCTGAGTCTCTAGGTGCCTCACCTACTTGAGGAGGCTGGCCTTCACCTCGAAATCCTCCTGCATCAGCCCCCACCCCCAGCCGCTGGGAATGACAGGTGTGTGCCATTGCCTGGCATGGAGATTGGATTTTTCTAGTGGTCCCACCTGTCAATCACCACAGCCCATGAAGACGCCAGGCTGGCGCGCTCACCTGCCAGATAGATAGGACTTGAGCAGGGGCTGAGGCTGCCCCAGGGGATGGGGAGGCTGCCAGGAGTCTCCTGCACTATCACGCTCTCCACCCGGCTGGCCATGGGGACAGAGGGCCACTGTCCCCAATGGGCTCAGGCCTGTGGTTGCAGAGAGCCCCCAGAGTCAGGGTCGTCCAACTCGGGTTCCCCCCACAGCCGGTCCCGTCAGACAGAATCCCTGCCCTGCCTCCATCCTGAGCCTCCCTGTCCAGGCACCAGGTGCCACTGCACACTCACCATCTCCTGGTGCCTAGCATCCTAGTCTGCCCTGGGGAGCTTCAGCTTCTGCATGGCAGAGTCACCCGGGATCCTGGGCAGGGAGCAAATCCTGGAGTCCAACGGCAGGAATCTGAGTGGAACCAGAGACCCCGGAGAAATAAATCCCATTCCGAGCGCGGAGGCCCACCCCCTGCTGCTGGCTACGCTCAGGATTGGACAGCGCTCAGTACGGGGGCTTCTGATTGGATAGGGAATCACTCAGTGTCTGCTCTCCCCAGTCTGAGCCCAGGGAGCCTTCTTTTTGAGTGACAGGGGGGTGATATCCTCTCTGCAGGCAAGGAGGAAACAAGAATGGCAGGGTTTGGGTGCAGCTTTTTTCTTTTTTTCTTTTCCTTTTGAGGTCTCGGCACTGGGTCAGGGTTAGGGTGACCAGAATTCTAAGTTCTGTTAGGTTTTGGTGTTAGGAAATTGAAGTCATTTCTTCAAAGTTTCACCACCTGGGCCTTCACCTATAATAAGACCCCCCAAAGCATCATAGGGAGGCTGACTTGTCCTCTGTTCATCTGTGCAAAATTCTCCAACCAGAACTGGCCTTTCCTCCCTTGGGAACTTCCCAGTGGTGGAGGCTCTTGACTGGGCCTGGCAGGCGCCCTGGAGGAGGCTCCTACCAGGTTGACAGGCCGAGAGTTGATTTTCCTACAGCTGAGTTGAATCTGCATCCCCAGCCCATGTTGAGGCTGGAGGCACAGTAAGAAGATCAGCACAGAAGAGACCCAGAAACCCGGTAAACCCCAGCTGCACCTGGGCTCCCTTGCTCTCTGGACACTGGGGGTTGAATTCAGAGGACTCAACCTCTGAGTCCCTTCCCCAGCCATAGTTTGAATTTTATTTAGAGACAGGTTCTCACTGAGTTGCTTAGCACTTTGCTTTTGCTGATGCTGGCTTTGAATTCTGCATGCTCCTGCCTCATCCTCACCAGCCGCTGCAATGACAGGCGTGTGCCACTTTCTTTTTCCTTTCTTTTTGAGAGAAATACCTGCAATGGCCACAGGATGACAGCCTTGCACAGATCAAGGCCACCCTGGGTGCTCTCCCTTGTTCCCACCAGTCCCCTGGATCCCAGGCAATGGGATCCTGCCTCCTCCTAAAACCAGAGACACCCTGACCAGGTGTGCATCCTTAGTATCAGCTGAATACTCTGCACTTGACAAAAAAAAAGAAACAACAAAAAAGACAGACCCTACCTACTTGTCTTGATGCAAACAAAGCTGATGTGTTTCCAAAGAGAGCTCTGGTCTTGTCACCCCAATTCAGGGATGCAAAAAATCACATAATACAGAGAAGACTTCTCGTTAAGAGGGGTGCAAGGGTCTGTCTCTTAACGAAAAACAATTTGCGTTACACTGGGAGTCCAGGAAAGCCAATTCCAGGTTTTCCTAATTTAGTAAAAAACTCCACAGACTCAAATACACCCTGCTCCTCTCTGCCTTAGTTAACTGGAGGCCTCGAGGTTACCTGTCCCCTGGGATCCCTGCACCTGTAGATGAAGGGGGGGTGTCCTTTCTTCTCCATGCAGCACCCTGAACCTCCACCTTCCCATAGGCTCCAACGCCTTTGACAGCATCCAATGGGGGAGCGGTTTAGAAAATTCTGGAATGTACCTAAAGACATTTCCTCATCTGGCTATGATGCTATCAATTTGGTCCCATGGTCCTTTTCAGTACTTTTAAATCTTTTTTTTAAATTTTATTGGTTCTTGTTAGTTATACATGACCATAGAGTCCATTATGGTAAACTTATTCAAACATAAAATATACCTTATTCTCCTTAGGACCCCATTCTTGTGTGTTGGCATGATGGGTGGATTCACTTAGGTACTTTCATATATTTAAATGGAAACATTATGGTCACTTTATGCTACTGTATTTCCTGTTCTTATCTCCCCTCCCTTCCTGTTGCTCCCCTTTTTCTCCTCTACAGAACTTCTCTTCTTGCCCCCCACCTTCCTTGTGATATAGATTTGGTTTTGAGGGATTGCCTTATTTTACTTTAGCTTGATAATCACCAGATCCATTAATTTACTGGCCAATGTTAGGAAGTCATCCTTTTTAAAAGCTGAGTAATATTCCACCATGTATATACAACAATTTCTTTATCTGTTCTTCTGTCGATGGGCATTTAGGCTGACTCCATAGCTTAGCTATTATGAGTTGTGCTATCATAAACATTGATGTGGCTGTGTCCTTGTAGTATGCTGATTTTATCCTCTTTATGCTGAAGAGTGGGATAACTGAGTCAGAAGGTGTTTCCAATCCTAGTTTCTTAAGGAATCTCCATCCTGCTTTCCAGAGGGGTTGCACCAACATGCAGTTTCTCCAACAAGGTTTGAGCATTCCCTGCCCCCCACATCCTCACCAATTTATTGTTACTGTATTTTTGATAATTGCTTTTATGATTGAAGTGAAAGAGAAGCTCAGTGCAGTTTTTATTTGCATTTCCCTAATTGCTAGATACGTTGCCTTTTCAGTATTTATTTTTAAAATATTTTTTCTAGTTGGAGTCGGACCAAATACCGTTATTCTATCCATTTATTTTTCTGTGGTGCTGAGGATGGAACCCAGGGCCTCACAAGTGCTAGGCAAGTGCTCTACGGCTGAGCCCCAGCCCCAGTCTCCATCCTCAATATTTTTACTTTTGCTTCTATGTAACAGCAGCCCAGGTATTTGGGGGACCAGTTTTGCTGCATTTGTGAAATGGGAACATTTCTCTTGAAGGAAGACTTAGAAGTTCAAGGCACATGCCCAGGTTTCCAGGGATGAGCAGTACCCGGTTGTCTGGCCCATGAGGAGAAGATTATGTGGGTAATAAAAAGGAAAGAGCCGGGGACACCTTGGGACCAGAACCTCTCCTTCCCCCATGAGGGATATTATTCTTACTGCTAGTTTTCTTAAACAAAATTAAAAATTTTCCTAAGCTACCAGTGCCACTAGATAGAGGTCCCTGGATGGAGCTCAGATTTATCTTGAGAGACAAGGAAAAGTGAATAACCAACCCAGTGGTTCAATAACCAACAAGCTAGACCTTGGGCTCCTTGAGAACAAAACACTAGGTTTTACCCAGTAATTAAAAATCCAACAGCACCTGACACCCAATTAATGGGTCACGGAGAATTGGATCAGTGGGTGTGGGGGTCTGTGGGTGGCCAGCTGCAGGAGCTTGCCTCTGGGGTGCATTCCTTGCATCTGAGAGGTTTTTCAACACTAAAGAGATAAGCAGAGTGGTGAGAAAACTCGCAAAATCCTCTGCAACATTCTAGCCAGGAAAATTCATAAGCACTTTAAAAGCATCTTATTGTTTACCCTCAGTTAAATGTGCCTCAATCACAATGCCACCATTTGAAAATAGCTGTCAACATGAAAAGTTTCTGAAATCTGCTGGTTTGTGGACCACATTTGAGGATAACTACAAAAACCATACGAGTCCATGGTTAATACATAAGTAAAAATAGAAATCGAATAACGAGAATTCTCCTAAGACTTCCTTCCTGGAAACACTGCCCTATTTGCTTTTAATAATCCCTCTAGCAACACTTGAGGTTCATAAAGAACTGAGGAACATGTCTGGTTGGGACAGAAATGCTGGATACCAAGAAGAAACCTCAAAGGAGAAGGTTCGTAAATCACTAGAATGCAGGAATGCCCACAAAAATTTGAAATTAAAAACAAGGGACTGGGGTTGTGGCTCAGTGAGAGAGCACCTGCCTAGCACCTGTGAGGCACTGGGTTTGATCCTCAGCACCACATTAATAAGAAATATAAAAATAAAGGTATCCTTTCCAACTAAAAACTATTTTTAAATATAAATGTCAGATTTAAAAATAACAAAAAGCCAGAGAGGATATTAGATAATACATAAAATATAGTCAAAGTAGAGCAAAGTTTATTGGCCCAGAAATCACTAGCAGGAGGGAGGGAGGAAACAGTGAGGCTTTTCTGACATCTCTAGGCCTCACGCCCCCTTTGTTCCTCAAGTTTATGGGAGATGCTACGTGTGATTGCAGAGGCCTGCCCATGGACCAATTCCTAATTCTTAACTGGCAATAGGATGGCATCGTATTTGTAGGTTCCTACACCACATGGTCTTTTCCAGAGACACCAAAGCAAAACCCGTGTGTGTGTGTGTGTGTGTGTGTGTGTGTGTGAATTTTACTATAATAGAAATTTATTATGGCAGCTATTATGAAGACAACAACAAGTGTTGGCAAGGATGTGGGAAAAATGTACACTCATACACTGCTGGTGGGACTGCAAATTGGTGCAGCCAATATGGAAAGCAGTATGGAGATTCCTTGGAAATCTGGGAATGGAACTGCCATTTGACCCAGCTATCCCTCTCCTCCCTCTAAACCCATAGGACTTAAAAACAGCAACCTACGAGAACACAGCCATATCAATGTTTATAGCAGCACAGTTCACAAAAGCTAAACTGTGGAGCCAACCTAGATGCCTTTTAGTGGATGCATGGATAAAACAAATATGCATTATATATACACAATGGAATTTTCTCAGCAACAAAAGAGAATAAAATCATGGCATTTGCAGGTAAATGGATGGTGTTGGAGAAGATGATGCTAAGTGAAGTTAGCCAATCCCCCAAAAAACAAATGCCAAATGTTTTCTCTGATATAAGGAGGCTGACTATATTGGGTAGGGAGGGGGAGCATGGGAGGAATAGATGAATTGTAGATAGAGCAGAGGGTTGGAAGGGAAAGGGAGGGGACAGAGGATTAGCAAGAATAGTGGAATGTATTAGACATCATTATCCAAAGTACATGTATGAAAAAACAAATTGGTGTCAACATACTTTATATACAAACAGAGGTATGAAAAATTGTGCTCTATATGTGTACTAAGAATTGTAATGCATTCTGCTGTCATTTAGTTTTTTTTAAAAAATCAAAAGAAAAAACTTATTATGAAAAGTTTAAATGATATTCTAAACATATAAATGCAACTCTTAAGTCACCTTGGTCTGCACTGACCAGTTCTGATTGGAAATTTTCTGGGACCAGTAGGAAAATAGGGGCACATCATACTATCAGAGAGTGTCCAATTGAGAGTGTCCCTCTTTCCCTTCCCTATGTTTTTAATAAACTAATACTTGATAGAGTGAGGGACGTGTCTGAAATAGTAGTTAGCAGATGCATACAAGTGACAGGAACAGGAAGTTGACATGCCAAAGACCCAGGGAAAACTCTAGGTCGCTTTTGCCCACACTGGTCTGGAACAGTTCTTACATATTTGATGGTTAGGAGCAATCCTATCCCCTTGAGTTCTGGAATCCGGTCTGTGAAATGTCTGAAAACATGTCCCCTCAAGGGTAACTTGTGTTCTCAATGGCAGAGAAGAAATCACTGCTCACAGAAATCACAGGTTGTTGGATGAGGAATGGAATATGGCACAATGATTTGGCCCAGGCAGGGCTCTAGGTAAATTACATTTCTAAAAGAAAAGTGGGGGTCTGCACAGTGGGCCAAGTTCATAGAATGATTCCCTGACAGGCATTATCCCATCAATCACCTCTGCATGTTACCGATCCATCATATTTTCACCAGCACTGAAAATAGACAGACAGACAGACAGACTGAAGAAGGCAGGGATGAGCTGCACCTTTGAGAACCAATTATATATCACCCCGTAGAGTTCCCTGATAATTTTGCATTTTAAAAATACAATCATTGGCTTATAAAATTTAGTATCCACAGGAAGGCCAGGTGATAGATATTCATTGAAAATGGAAAAGAGTAGAGACCAATACTGTGTGACCATAAACTTGAGAAAACCTTATTCATGGGCCATAAATCATCATTCAAAACCAGTGAACACTTTTACCAGTTTTCTAAAACAAACACAAATACATAAACAAAAAATCCCACTGTGCATTCTGCTCAGAAACGGGAATGGAATCTTCTAAAATGGAGGAGGAGTTTGAAAGTCAAGACTTCCTGAGCTTCTAAATTTATTTTTCCCCATTTTTTATTTTTTCAACAGTGACACCATTTATCTCCATCCATTTCCCCAAGCATTTAGTGTTTCCCCGTCAAAACATCTGCCCACCACCCCTGTGTCCCCAGAGTCCTGCCTGTCCTCTTTCACACCCCACTACTCACGGCTCCACCTGTCACCCCCTGCTTTCCCAGGCACCATCTCTGACCTTCTACTTGCCACATCTATTTGTCCAGACACAGTTTCTTCCTTCTCTTTGGATTCTTAACATTCTGCCAATGTCTCTCTCCTTGAATCACATGATAATACACCCGAGTCCAGGTTCCTGAACTGAGATTCCTCTCCTTTCCCTTCAGTTTGTTTCATTAAACATTCTAGAGATGTTAATTTTCCCACCTGTCCCATTCTTGTCACTCACCGGTTTTCTCTAAAATGTCATTCAGGGACATCAGGACTAAGCAACCCAGTGAGACCCTGTCTATAAATAAAGTATATATTAAAAAAATAAGGGGCTGAGGATGTGGCTCAGTGGTTAACCAGCCGTGGGTTCAATCCCTGGTGCCAAACATAAATAAATAATTAATGAGCAGAATTGACTACTAAAGTTCCTTCTAAGAAGCTTTCAAATACTGTCTAGTATTTGGTAGAGGTTGGGAAATATTAGCGCAGGATCATGAGAAATATGTGCTTCTGCATGCATTACATGGTATAAAGAATGAGGCTTAAATTCTCCCATGGATGATGACTATAGCATTTATAGTCAGATGAAATCAGGTTCAATTCTTGGAGATAAGCATGCATTAGTCTGCCTTGTTACATACAAGCCACTATTTAGAGAAGTTTTTGTTGTACTGGCAAGACATCTGCACAGTGTATCCATTTAGGAACGGTGCCAAATTCTATTGCAGAATGATTTGGACAGTAAGGTATTGGCAGATGTTCTGTGGCAATAACTGGCTTGTTAGAGAAAGTCCCATTTTAATAACTGTTTGGAAATATTGCTTAAGAGTCTCAGGATTCAGTATGATTGGCTCATCTAGACCACCCATATGCTATCTTTTCTTCAAAAGATACCCCTAGATAGCCAACATGTTTATCATGGGAACAATATATACATAGTTGTCCAACGTAACCAGTATAATTAAATCCAGTCACAGTAATGGGTGTAATCTGATTATCTGTAAAACCACACATTACATGAGTATCATTGGTAAATACTGGGATGGATTCTCTGGTCCACACCACTGGGTGTACCAAAGGTGGGTCTGGAAACTATTTCCAATTAGTTTCTCCCTGGACCCCATTTACTGAACTGCTCAACAGAGCTAACATGGCCACAAACATTGTGGCTGCAGAGTTAGTTTCTCCTTGTGTCGAACTATCTGTTCAGGCTGTAGATTTAGATTCTACAGTTGCCTCCATGATGGTAGTTTCAACATTTGGTCTCTCAGGGCCTTCTTCATCCTCTTCCTCCTTTGTAGCTTTCACTTCCTGCTGGGGGTCAGGACTGACATCTCTAGATCACTCTTCAGTCATCTGAACCTAGGTTCAAGGTCCTTCATGTCTAATAGCACACACGTTCAGGTACCCCAATAGGATGAGAGGTTCTTTCTGGGAAAACACAAGCATGACTTCTACCGCACTTATCACTGAATCTGATCCTTTCTGTTGCTATGTTTGTAAATCTTTCCACCAAACGTGGCCCAAGGAACCTGTTGCCGTGGAAGATGTGTCTTTCTGCTGCAGTGTGACTTTCAGAGTGAAAATTTGAAAAAAAAAATTAAAACAAAGCATGATTAAAGTTATTTTGTGGGGCCTTACCCCTCCCCTTTTTTGTAACTGTAGCTTAATACATAAATGAGCTCATTCTACAATCGCTGGACCTTGAGGCTTCTACAGAATACCTGATTTATGTTCAATACAAAATTGATGGCAAAACTGCAGAAAAGAAAATTAGTATAAGCTGGAGCATTATAAATTTCAATCTGTAAAGGACATCCCAATGCTGCAAACGTATCTAGACAGTGAGCAATAACATGCTGAGCATTTTCTTTTACACAGGCAATGGTAAAAATAAATCAAGAGTAAGTATCAACAATAACATGAACTTAACACTGTTAAGATTTACATCCATTTGCCATAACTGATTTGGTTATAAACCCTGGGATTAACCCCAGTTGGTGAAGATATATATGTATAAAACATTGTGAGATTTGATGAACAATTTGAAAGTTTTTCCCCAGGGATATTAAATTTTTTATGTAAAGTAGTAGCATTCTGATGATATAAATAATGTGAGGCTTGTGCAAAATAATATAAAGATATTTATTCACAACAGCAACAAGTTTATCAATCTTATCATTACCTAAAGCTAAAGGACCTGGAAGATTAGAATGTGCCCTTCTATGGCTGATGAAACTTGGATTGTGACACATTTGAATTGTCTTTTGTAAGGTCTGAAACAAATTAAATAACTCTTGCAATAGTGTGTTCCAAGTAGGTGATGTTTCAATATTTTTTGTAACATGAACTGCATGTAAACTATCTGAATAAATAATGTTTGGCTCATTTAAAAATGAATTAAAGCACAAATGAGAGCTTGAAATTCTGCTCATTGTGCAGAAATATAAGATATCTGTATAATCTCTGTATGAGCATGGCTATAGAAACCTGCTTTTTCTGAACTTGATCCTTCAGTAAATACTGTTAGTGCTCCAACTATTGGTTAAGCAAATACAATTATGGGAAAAATAAATGTAGTCACAAGAGCAAACTGAATAATTTTATCATGAAGGTAATGGCTTTCCATTTGACCAGGAAAATTAGCAAAAGCTATCTTCCAAGTATTAGAAGATTGCCAAAGCCAATCATGCTCTAGAGTAGAAAAAGAGGCTACAATAATATTAGGCTATGACCCAACTCTCTGCAAAACTCGTGTTCTTCCTTTAGTAACTAACTGAGCAATAAAGTCATGGAATGGAGTCGATGAGTTTTGAGGAGAATGAGGTAGGCAAGGCCACTCAATAATTCCCAATTATCACCACATTGCTCCTGTATGGGTATGAACAGTGGAAAATGTCAATCAGTATACAGGCTCTTGTGGATTAATGCTAGTAAGCTGTGCAGTAATAAGGGAAGATTCAACCTTTGTTATGGCAATCCTTTCTTCTGCCAATAGTTGATGAGAAGGTAGAGAAGGATCTCCCTGTACAATCTGAAGCAAAGGACACAAATCTGCAGTGGCTAGTTTTAAACTTGGTCACAACCAATGAATATCACCTGGTAACTATTAGAGGTCATGTGCCTTGGGTAATCTAATGTGCTTTGGGAAGCTGCCATAGTTCCCAAGGTGAAACCTAAATCCCCATGGCTCTATACCAAGAGAAGACCCCCAAGAAATTCACAGGTAGCTCCTTGCAAGTTAGTGAGGACCTATCAAAAAACAAAACTAAAAAATGGATGGGGATAAGTCTCACTGATAAAGTGCTCCTGGTAAAACACCCAGTACAAGAAAAAACAAGCAAACAAATAAAAACAAAAAAGAAAACAGCTGGAGGACTATGCACATGTCAGGCAAAATCAACTGTGACAGAATTTGTTAGAGGCAAGAACATTATATATACTTGTAATTACATATATTATATTATATATTAAATATATATGCATATTTATGCTAAAAACTAAAATATATAATACATATCAATAAAGTGGGAAATCTCACAAACTCAGTTATGATATATACATGTCAAAAAACAGTGTTCCAAAATATGAGAAGTAAAAACTATCAGGGTTAAAAGAAAAGAAATTTCTACAAAAAGGAGTGAATAATTTGTGATATCCCATTTTCAAGAAAGAATGAAATGACTAGCAAAAAGTCCATGTAAAACAAAACGACTTGAACAACAATATAACCACACTAGGTCTAGAGGACTATAAAGAATATTCTGCCCAAAAAGGTAGAATACACATTTTACTCGAGTATATAGGAAATATTATGCAGGACTTGCCATTTTAAAACCATAAGAATGTCAATAAATTTAAAAGCACTGGAATCAGGACAAGTATCTTTCGTAACTACCATGAAATTAAGTTAAAAAAACAGAAAATTTAAAAAATTCCTAACTAGACAGTGTACTCTTTAGGAAGAAAAACATATAAAATAGTTTATGTGGATAAAAATGAAAGCAAACGTGTCTAAACTTAAGAGGTACAGGTAAAGTAGCCCTCAGGAGAAAATTTATAACCACAAAAGCCTACATTATAATGGAAAAACTGCCCAAACAAAGTCCTAAGTTTATACAGTAACTAGACAAAGAAAAGCAAGCTGTAATCAAATTGAGCAGAGGATAAATTTTAACAAAGAATAGAGCAAGAATAAAAGAAATAGACAAAAGAAAGAATTAAGAAAACATCTTGATTGTTCAAAATATTTACAAAATTGATTGTTCAATTAACCAAGAAAAGAGAGAGAGAGAGAGAGAGAGAGAGAGAATATTCAAGTTATTAAATATCAAAAATAAAAGTGAGACCATCAAAACAGACTCCACAAAAAAAATTAGAAAATTTTAAGGGCATACTATAAACAACTGAATGCGAACAAATTCCTATAAAACTTCTATCAAAACTTAGACATATAAAATCTAAAAAGACTTAATAAGTTATTAAATCAGTTAAAAAAAAAACATCCATATCTGAGCTGAACATGGTTGGCGCATGCCAGTGACTTGGGAGGCTGAGGCAGGGGGATCATGAGTTCAAAGCCACCCTCAGCAAAAGCAAGGCACTGAGAAACTCAGTGAGACACTGTCTCTAAATAAAATACAAAATAGGGCTGGGAATGTGGCTCAGAAATCAAGGTTCTCTGAGTTCAATCCTTGGTCCCCCAAAACAATAACAACAACAATCCATGTTAGAAATGTGAAGTGAAACTATCAAACTATATCTAAATCTAAAAACAGATAGATGGTTTTATGTGAATTAAATTCTAAGGTCTCTACAAAAGAACTATTTAAATTAAAAAGTTCAGCATTTGTTCAGGATATAGCACTGATATATCAATACTATTTTTGTAGCTGAACAGTAAATATTCAAAGCAAAATTATTTAAAAATTCCATTTATGGTAGAATCAAAAATTAAATACATAGCAAAAAATTTACGAACAAATGTCTTGTAAGCAGAAAATACTATAGAAAATGTTTAAAAGAATAATACTGGTTTTTGTCAAGAAAAATATAAAGAACAAAATTGGAAGACTTACACATTTAAATTGTAAAACTCAGTATAAAGTTTTAGTACTCAAAGAACCTGGATCCCTATTCCTCACCGTGATCAAAATCAATTCAAAAGGGGTAAAAGACCTGACTGTGAAACTACAAAATAAACAAGGCAAATGTTTTGGACAAAATTTCAAAATCACACACAGAAAAAACATAAAAAAATGGCATTAAACTAAAAACCTGATATACAGCAAAGAAAAACAAAGTGGAATCCCTATAAAATTGGAGAAAATCTGTGCCCAGTATTCATTTGAAATAAGCTTCATATTTAGAATATGTAAAAAAAATCATAACACCAAACAATCAAAAACGAAGTAATGCCATTTAAGTGGGCAAACAAGGTAGAAAGTTTCAAAAGAAGAAACAAAAAGTTCCAGTAAACATATAGAAAAATGTTCCAAATAATTAGCCTTCAGGAAAATGTAAATCAAAAACACAATGAGGAAGACTGGGGAAATGGCTCAGTTGGTAGAGTACTTGCCTTGCATGCACAAGGCCCTGGGTTCAGTCCCCATCACCAGAAAGAAAAAAAAGTACATGAGGTATCATCACACCCCAGTCAAAATGGATAACTTAGAAAAGTGACAATCACCGATGTGGATGTGGAGAAAAATCAACACTTATGCATGAGTGTGTGCAAGTAAATTGGGTAGCTGATATGAAAAAATGTGCATATTACTAAAAAAACTAACAATAGCTGGGATTATGGCACACGACTAATCCTATGTATTTAAGAAGCTTAAGGAGGAAGATTACAAGTTTAAGACCAGCTTGTGCATGTTAAGGTTAAACAATGCAGAATCCTGTCTCCCATAAGAAAGAAATATGCTGGGGGACCAGGAATGGTGATAAATGCCTGTAAAGTAGGCAACTTGGGAGACCACAGTAGGAGGATCTTGAATTTGCTACGAGGATAGGAAACTTAATGTAATGCTCTCTCAAAATAATAATAATAATAATAATAATAATAATAATAATAATAATAAGAAGAAGAAGAAGAAGAAGAAGAAGAAGAAAGAATAAGGCACTGTGATGTAGTCTAATGGTCAAATGTTTGCCAAGCACATGAAGGCTTTGGTTAAGTCTTCTGTATCTCAACTAAATAATACTAAAATAGAATTACCTTGTGATTCAGGTATCCCACTTGGAAGTATGTAATGAAAAACTATGAAACAATCATCTGATACCTGGATGCCCATGTATATTGAGGCACACCTCAATTGAAAAGATATGGAATCACCTAGAAATTCTAGGATAGAGGGATAATGAAAATATGGCATATATGTATGCATACATCCATAAAAAACAAATCTTGCCACCTGCAACCAATTGGGTGAAATTGGAGGGTAGTTAGGTAAAATGAAATAAAACCAGACACAGAACTACAAACACTGCATGCTGTCCCTCATGTGGGGGAAGCTAAACCTGAATTTAGGTTGGTGATTTTAAAAGGTTAAAGAGTGGAGGTGGGAAACGAGAATAGGATTTCCTCAGTGCATAAGGCATATGTGTTGAAATACCATGCAGAAATTTTTTATTATGTATATTTAGTAGATCTTCATCAAAGATATTCTTATAAAGGTTACTGTAATCAGTACTGAGTCACACTTACAAAATGATTAAATGGAATAATATTGCCAGGTGTGGTTGTGGATGCCTATAGTACCAGAAACTCAAGTGACTGAGACAGACTTGACACTCTAAGGTCATCCTTGGGAACATAGCAAGATCTTGTCTCAAAACGATAATAATAATAATGACCTGGGATAAATTTCAGTGGTGGAGTGTTCCTAGATTCAAACTTATTACTGCAAAAAGAAATAAGTAAATGGAATGAAATTTAGAAATAGATCCTTATATTTATGGTCAATTATTTTTCAAGGAGAATGCCAAGATGTTACGGGAAAAATATTTTCAAATCATCTGGAACAACTATCCATAGAACACTTGGAACACAATCTCAAACACTATCTCACACTCTACACAATCAATTTTAAATGGAAGAAAGGTTTAAATATGAGAATTGGAACTACAAGATTCTTAGCAGAAAACTTGTAAATCTCTTGGCCCTGCATTGGACAATAGATTCATAGAAAAGACAATTTTTCTTTGTTTCTTTTTGGTACCAGGGATTGAACCCAGGGAAGCTTAACCACTGAGCAACATTCCCAGCCCTTTTAAAAATTTTATTTAGAGACCAATTACTAAGGCTGGCTTTGAACATGTGATCCTACTGTCTCAGCCTCCCAAACTGCTAAAATTATAGGCATGTGCCAACAGATACTTCTTATGATGCCATATATTTGGAAAATATCTACAGGATTTTAGTTATGAGGTTTATGAGGTGGCATAATCAATTTTTTGAAGATGAAAGAAAAATATATTCACTATTTAGTCACTATTTTTTTAAGCTATAGACTTCATCTAGGCTTCTGTGTATGCTATTTGAAATTTCATTGTCCCCAATGGAAACTTCTATCTGAAAAACTCCAACCACATTTACCTTGTGTAAGCTAACCTGGAATCCAGTTTTCTTAATCTATAGACTTAAATAAAATTGAAATTTCTCAAGAGTAAAGATTATTCCTCTGGAGCCAAATGATCCATAGCATTGTATGGAATCATATTAGCTGAAGGCCTTCAATCAAATAATATTAACTAATTACCTTCTGACTCCAAACTAACATCTGTATACTTGTGGCTTCCTCATGTAGTCATGAATATATTGTTGAGTCACAAAAAAAGAGAAATGTTATAATTTTGTTGGCATATTTTTTAACAAATTATAAATTATCATGAAAATGGTTCTCATTTTCACCGAACTCACAGAAGTTTCAATAAAGTCAAGATTAACCCTATTACATTAAAAAATGTCTTTGTTCATTTAATAATTATTTGTTGGTACTGAAAATTGAACTCAGGGGTGTTTACCCCTGAGCTATATCTCCAGTGCATCTGAGACGTTTTTCAAACTTTCTGAGCTTCTAAATCTATTCTGTCCCCATTTTTTATTTTATTAACGGTGACATCTTTTTTCTCTGTCTGCCTCCCCAAGCATTCAGTGTTTCCAGGTCTCAACATCTGTCCATGTCCCTGTGTCCCCAGAGGTTCTGCCTGTCCTCTTTGCCACCTTGCCACTCATGGCTCCACCTGTCACCCCCTGCTTTCCCAGGTGTCATCTCTGACCCTCTACTTGCTTGTCTCTCTGGTCCAGATGTTATTGGAATTGTTACAACATATTTCTAAGCCTTTTTTAGACAATATTCCCATCCATACCTGTGGCCATATGCATGGATTCTGCACCCAAGGTCTCAAACCCTGGTGGATGGGAAGGATTTGAAAATGAATTGCTCGTGTACCAAGTAAATGTACAGATTTTCTCCCAAGTAACAAGAATGGCATAATGGCTACTTACATAGTGGTTACTTTGTACCAGTTTTTTTAAAAAATATTTTTAGTTGTAGATGGACAGAAGAACTTTTTTTCTATTTATTTATTTCCAGGTGTTGCTGAGGATCAAACCCAGTGGCTCACAAGTGGTAGGTGAGTGCTCTGCCACTGAGCCCCAGCCCCAGCCCTGTAGCAAATTGTACTAGTAACCCAGAGATCATTTAAATTATAGAAAGAGGTGAGCAGGCTGTCTGCAAACTGTATACATAAATTGATGCACTTTGCAATGCTCTGGGGATTGCTGGCCTGGAACAACTCACCCACCTATGATTAATGAAAACTGCAAGACATCTCCACTACTGAAAGCAGTCTTCACTTTTCTCCTCCCACAAACTTTTTTTTTTTAATCTGGGTTCTCACATTTTGTCACCAAGAACTTTGAAGTGGCTTTGACTCCTTGTCCTTGGTCAGCTATCTATTCTATTACTTGCAATCATTCACATGGAAGTTTTTCTGCAACTCTCTCTCATCCAGCACTGGCACGAACCCTTACTGGCTCTTGCTTAAACTGGTGGGGGAAAAAAACAAATCAAAAACAACTTCTCTCTCACTTCTTGACTTCAACCCCAATCATTGAAACAATCATTATTTTTATCATTAAAAAAAAAATAACTGAGCCAGGCAGAACATTGCATGCCCATGATCCCAGCAACTTGGGAGGCTGAGGCAGGAGGATCATGAGTTCACAGTCAGCTTCAGAACTTAATCAGGACTAAGCAACCCAGAGAGACCCTGTCTCTAAATAAAGTATATATTTTTAAAAGGGGGGGCTGGGGATGGGGTTCAGTGGTTAAGCAGCCCTGGGTTCAATCCCTGGTGCCAAAAATAATTAAATAAATAATGAGCAGAATTGACCACTAAAATTCCTTCTAAGAAACTTTCAAACTCTCACAGCCTAGTATTCAGTAGAGGTTGCAAAATGTTAGCCCAGGATCACGAAAAATATGTGCTTCTGCATACATTATATTGTATGAGAATGAGGCTTAAATTCTTCTATGGATGACGACTACAGCATTTTCCTTTTGGAGAGAACAAGGACCTCCACTGGCTCCTCGTTATGCCCAGGGACTGATACCTCATCCCTCAGATCATAGTGGCACTGGGGGGAGGGGTTACCTTGTGTTGTCAGATGAAATTAGGTTCAATCCTGGGCGTTAAGCATACACCAGACTGCCTTGTTGACACATCAGCCATTCTTAAAGGACACTTTGGCATACAACCATATACTATGGAAACGAGGTTCAACTTCCTTCCTGGTGGACATTTTAGCATTACAACGAAGTAGAATTGACTTCCTAGTCACTGGCACTTTTTCTTGGGGTTATTTGTGAAAGGGGTTCATTCTAAACTTATTAAACACATCTCATCTTCTTGGGTCATAGCCTCATGGGAAATCATGTTTGCCATTAGGAGAGGGTCAAGGTGTGTCTTCTATTCTTAGGCTCCAAGTGCTAACATACAACATGGGCACAAACAGAATGTGGTGCATGAGTAATTGAGAGATGTTCTCTTCTACACAAGTGGAGCACTATCATGACAGTCAGTCTCTCAACAAAGATGGCAACTAGAAACTAACAGGAAGGTATCCAAAAACAGTATATCAACTGGGAAACTGCTGGGGAAGGCAGAGGCTCCTGCCCCTGGAAGGCTGGGGTGGGGTGGGGTGATTTTGCATCATGCTCCTCAGAACACTTTGCAATTTAAAACTCATGAGTTGCTCATTCTGGAATTGTCTATACCTTACAGAAAGGGAAACCATAGATAAGCAGAACTATGATAGTCCAATTTCTGTAAAACAAATACCAAGAGGCAATCTCGTGAGTGGTCAGAGGGAAACAGTTGTTCAGGTACAAGACAGAATTAGTGGGTTTCCCTAGAGAATCTCAGAAGCTGGAAGGCAGTGCGACAACATGATGGAACTTGTTTTTATAAACAATCAATAATTTTATGTCTTGCAAAACTGTGCTTCAAAAGATAAGGGGAGATTTGTACAAGGAAAGGTTTGCAGTGGGTAAATAACTCTTCCAGAAATGCCAATAGAGCCATCAAGGATAAAGGAAATGAAAAAAGACAGAACCTTGAGCCAACATAAAATAATGAGAAATAGTGGTAGATATAGCTCAGTAGCTCAATATGGTAGCTAAATATAGCCAGTGTCATGGAGTATTTAGTTTCTAACTCTTTTCTATGTGTTTTTAAAATGTAAGTGTAAAAAATTGTACTCTATATGTGTAATAAGAATTGCAATGCATTCCACTGTCATGTATTTTAAAAAATAAAATTAAAAACAATTAAGAATAAATGAGTGCAAAAGTAACACTTAGAACACAAAAATAACACTTATAACATAAAATAACACTTAGAACCAAACATTGATGTTGAATGATTACAAGACTCCATTTTTCATTGCTATCAGGAAATACTTAAGGATGAGTAGTTTGTGAATAAAAAGTCATTTAGGTCAGAATTTTAGAGTCCAAGATAAAGGCATGCCATCCACTTGGCTTCTGGGGAGTACCCACTTTGCTCTATTCCAGCATGGTGGCTGTCATCAGAGTGGGGACAAATGGAAGAAGAAAAATCATATGGACCAATACAAGCCACAGAGCAGAAAATTAAATTAAATTAAATTAAAACAAAGAATGATTAAAGTTATTTAGTGGGGCCTTGTAATTGTAGCTTAATAGATAAATGAGCTCATTCTACAATGGCTTGACCTTGAAGCTTCTATGGAATACCTGTTTTATGATCAATACAAAATTGATGGCAAAACTGCTGAAAAGAAAAAATTAGTATAAGCTGGAGTATTATCAATTTCAATCTGTAAAGGACATCCTAATGCTGCAAAAGTAGCTAGACAGTGAGAAATAACATGCTGAGTATTTTCTCTTACACAGGCAGTGGCAAAAATAAATCTAGAGTAAGTATCAACAATAACATGAACTTAACACTGTTTGCCAAATTGACCGATGTGAATTATATCCATTTGCTATAACTGATTTGGTCATAAACCATGGGATTAACCCTAGTTGGTGAAGATAAAATATGTATAAAATATTGTGAGATTTTATGTAGAATTTGACAAGTTTTTCCCCAGGAATATTAATTTTTTAAGTAAACTACAAGCATTCTGATGATGTAAAAAATGTGAGGCTTTTGCACAATCATATAAAGACATTTATTCACAAATGGCAATAAGTTTATCAATCTTATTATTACCTGATTCTAAAGGGCCTGGAATATTAGAATGTGCCCTTATATGGCTAATAAAACATGGATGGTGACACATTTTAATTGTTTTTTATAAGGTCTGAAACACTCTTGCAATGATGTGTTCCCAGTAGTTGATGTTTCAATATTTTTTGTGACTCCAACTGCAATATAAACTATCAGAATAAATATGGACTGACTTATTTGCAAAATGAATTAAAGCCCAAATGAGAGCTTAAATTTCTGCTCATTCTGCAGAAGTATATGCTGTCTATATTATCTCTGTATAAACATGGCTATAGAAACCTGCTTTTCCTGAACTCTATCTATCAGCAAATACTGTTAGTGCTCCAACTATTCGTTAAGCACATACAATTTTGGGAAAAATAAATGTAGTCACAAGAGTAAACTGAATAATTTTCTCATGAAGGTAATGGCTTTCCATTTGACCAGGGAAAATAGCAAAAGCTATCTGCCAAGTATTAGAAGACTGCCAAAGCCAATCATGCTCTTGAGTAGAAAAAGGGCCAACATTAATATTAGGCTATGACCCAACTCTCTGCAAAACTCGTGTTCTTCTTTAGTAACTAACTGAGCAATAAAGCCATGGCATGGAGTTGATGACTTTTGAGGAGAATAAGGTACTAAAGGCCACTCAAAAATTCCCAATTATTGCCATATTGCTCCTGTAGAAGTATGAACAGTGGGAAATGTTAATCAATATATAGGCTCTTGTGGATTAATTCTAGTAAGCTGTGCAGTAATCCTTGCAGATTCAACTTTTGTTATGGCAATCCTTTCTTCTGCCAAAGTTGATGAGAAGGTAGAGAAGTATCTCCTTGTGCAATCTGAAACAAAGGACACAAATCTGCAGTGGCTAGTTTTAAACTAGGTCATAGCCAATGATCACCTAGTAACTTTTAGAGGTCATGTGCCTTGGGCAATTTAATGTACCTTGGGGAGCTGCAATACTTCCCAAGTTTAAATCTAAATCTCCAGGACTACATATAATATTCTTCCCAAAAGAGTAGAGTACCCATTTTACTCCAGTGTGTAGGAAACATTGTGCAGGACTTCTCATTTTAAATCCATAAAAATGTCAATAAATTTAAAAGCACTGAAATTAGGACAAGTATCTTTTATAATTACAATGAAATTAAGTTAAAAAAAACATAAAATTTAAAAATTTGCTAACATGTAGCAATTAGACAGTGTATTCTTAGGAAGAAGAAAAAGAAAATAGTTTAGGTGGATAAACAGACGACCCCCAAGTAATTCACAGGTGGCTCCTTGAAAGTCAGTGAGGCCCTACGTCAAAATACAACATAAAAATGGCTGGGGATAGGTCTCAGTGGTAAAGTGCTCCTGGGTAAAACCCCCAGTACAAGTAAAAACAAATAAAAAACAACAAAGAAAACAGCTGGAGGGCTATGGATATGTCAGACAAAATCAGCTGTAATAGAAATTGTTAGATAGAGGCAAAACATGATATATACTCATAATTACATATATTAAATTATATATTAAATGCATATGCATATTTATGATAAAAATTAAAATATATAATACATATCAATAAAGGGGGCAATCTCACAAACTAAGTTATAAATGTATACATGTCAAAAAAAATAAATGCTCCAAAATACGTGAAGTAAAACTATCAGGATTAAAGGAAGAAAAATTTCTCCAAAAAGGGGTGGATAATTTGTGATATCCCATTTTCAAGAATGAATGAAATGTCTAGCAGAAACTCCATGTAAAACAAAACAAAATTACTTGAACAACAGTATAACTATACTAGGTCTAGAGGACTACATAGAATATTCTGCCCCGAAGAGTAGAATACACATTTTACTCCAGTGTGTAGGAAACATTATGCAGAACTTGCCATTTTAAAGCCATAAAAATGTCAATGAATTTTAAAGCTCTGAAATTAGGACAAGTTTCTTTTGTAACTACAATGAACTAAAGTTAATAAAAGAGAAAATTTAAAAATTTACAAACATGTAGCAATTAGACAGCGAACTCTTTAGGAAGAAGAAAAAGAAAAAATAGAAACTAATTTAAATGGATAAAAATGAAAATCAAACATGAAAATGAAAGCAACCATGCCAAAACTGATGAGGTGCAGCTAAAGTAGCCCTCAGAAGAAAATTCCTAACCACAAAGGCTTACATTATAAAAGAAAAACTGCCCAAACAAAAACCTAAATTGACACAGTACTGGACAAAGAGAAGCAAGCTGTAATCAAATTTCACAGAGGATAAATTTTAATAAAGAATAGAGCAAGCATAAAACAAATAGACAAAAGAATTAAGAAAACAAACTTGATTGTTCAAAAGATTTACAAAATTGATTGTTCAATTAACCAAGCAAAAAGAGAGAGTACTCAAGTTAATAAATATCAAAAAAAGTGAGGCCACAAAAACAGACTCCACAAAAAAATTAGAAAAATTTAAGGGCATATTATGAACAACTGAATGTGAACAAATTTTTACATAACATCCATCAAAACTGACTTAGAAAGGATCCAACATGGCGGCCGGTGAGGAAGCAGCGATTCCAACGTCTCCACTTTAACGGGATAAGAAAGACCCATCGGAACAGCTGCAGCCTACCTACGGAGGAACTTCTAGCATAATTCCCTTAAGAGGAGAGCTGCCGTGAACTGGTAGGTTTATTGGAAGTGACAGTTTGTCCCAGAGAAGTGGATCTTGGACGGCCACGCGGGCACAGAGGTCTAATCCCGCAGCCATCAGCCGCTCCGGCAAGCGGCTCCCCCGGGAGGCCTAGCTCTCGCTCTGCGAGCAGCCGCCTCACCTGCCCGGATCCTAACCATGCGGCCACAGCTACCCGGCTCTACAGGTGCCCCCGTGGCAGGTGCAGAACTTAAGTCCTGCAGCCAGCAGACGCCTTTACAAGCGGGCTGGCACCCGGAGCGGCTTGGCCCGCCCCACCCGAACCGGCAGTCGGCCTCCGCCATCCGGGCTCCCCTGGGAGGCCTAGCTCTTGCTCTGGGAGCAGCTGCCTCACCTGCCCGGTTCCTAACCACGCGGCCGCAGCTACCCGGCTCTACAGGTGGCCCCGCGGCGGGTGCAGAAGTCAAGTCCTTCAGCCAGCAGCCGCTTTTGCAAGCGGCCGGCACCCGGAGCTGCTTGGCCCGCCCCGTCCCAACCGGCAGTCGGCTTCCGCCATCTGGGCTCCCCAGGGAGGCCTAGCTCTCGCTCTGGGAGCAGCCGCCTCACCTGCCCGGTTCCTAACCAAGCAGCTGCAGCTACCCGGCTCTACAGGTGGCCCCCACGGCGGGCGCAGAGGTGCAATCCCGCAGCCACCAGCAGCTTCTGAAAAAGGCGGCGGCCCGGAGTGGAGTGGCAGCCCAAACCGGCAGACGCCTCCGCCATCCCGGCTCTCCCGGGAGGCCCTGCTCTCGCTCTGCGAACAGCCAAACCACCCGCCCGGATCTTAGCCACGCAGACACAGCTGCCCCGCTCTTCAGGTGGCTCCTGTTGGCCCGACTCAGCTAGAAGGGTCCCCGTATGGCCCAGCACATGGCCATGCCCTCCGGGCTCTCCTAACAGCCCCGCCCACCTGGCGAACAACCGGGAAACTTCAAAATCTCTTCGTGGACGTGACCGCAAGGACCAAAGGACTCTCGACCCCCAACTCCCCCTACTGCCAGAGTCAGGCAGACCTGAGACCCACCAGCGGAACAGGCCTAGAGGCCTGCCAGCATGGTAGACACGTCACTCCAATTGGAGTAGGGGCAGAGCAGAGCCGCCACCCACACCCGCAGGGTGGGCAGACCTGCGAACAACCAGCAGAGCAGGCCTAGCGGCCCGCCAGCGCAGTAGACAGATCACCCCAATTAGAGGAGGAACACAGCCACTGCCCACCCTGCAAGGGAAATTTTTCAACTATACAAGAGCAATATAAATAATTAGGGGGTAAACCTTATAAAAACAACAGTTTCACCAAGCAGAAAGAAACGTGAGCAGCATGAAAAGACAAGGAAAGAAAGGACCACAAGCATTGCAGGTCAACTCAAGTTTAGAAGAGGTAATAGCTGCAACAGAGGGAATGTCAGAGAGAGTGTTCAGGATATACATGCTACAGATGATCTGGAGTCTCAAGGAAGACATGAGAAAGCAAAATCAGACAATGAAAGATCACATAGACAAACAAATCCAGGAAGTAAAAGATAAATTTCACAGGGAGATAGAGGTAATAAAAAACAAACAAATAGAAATCCTAGAAATGCAGGAAGCAATAAACCAACTTAAAAACTCAATTGAGAATACTACCAGCAGAGTTCATCACTTAGAAGATAGAACATCAGACAATGAAGACAAAGTATTTCAACTTGAAAACAACATAGACAGCTCAGCAAGACTGCTAAGAAACCATGAGCAGAACATCCAGGAATTATGGGATAACGTTAAAAGACCAAATTTAAGAGTCATTGGGATACAGGAAGGCACAGAGCTCCAAACCAAAGGAATAAACAATGTATCCAGTGAAATAATACGAGAAAACTTCCCAGACTTGAAGAATGAGACAGAGTCCCAAATCCTAGAAGCCTACAGGATGCCGAATGTGCAAAATCATAAGAGATCCACACCTAGACACATTATAATGAAGATGTCCAACATACATTATAAGGAGAGAATTTTAAAAGCTACAAGAGAAAGGAAGCAGATTACATTTAGGGGCAAAACAATCAGGATAACAGCTGATCTCTCAACACAGACTCTGAAAGCTAGAAGATCCTGGAATAATATATTTCAAACACTGAAAAAAAATAGGTCCCAACCAAGAATCGTGTATCCAGCGAAATTAAGCTTCCGGATGGAAGATGAAATTAAAACCTTCCACGATAAACAAAAGTTAAAAGAATTCGCAGCTAGAAAACCATCTCTTCAAAAAATCCTTGGCAAAACATTACAGGAAGAGGAAATGGAAAATCACATTGAAAACCAACAGCGGGAGGTAGGACAGTAAAAGGGGGAAAGTAAACAAAGAGGAAAACAAAACAGGTTTAGTAACATTAATAAACAAATATGGCTGGAAGATCAAACCATATCTCAATAATAACTCTAAATGTTAACTCACCAATTAAGAGACACAGGCTAGTAGAATGGATCACAAAACAAGACCCAATAATATGCTGCCTACAGGAGACACATATGATAGAAAAAGATATACATAGACTGAAAGTGAAAGGTTGGGAAAAATCATACCATTCATATGGACTGCGGAAACAAGCAGGCGTATCCATACTCATATCTAATAAAATAGATTTCAAGCCAAAGTTAATCAAAAGGGATAAAGAGGGACCCTACATACTGCTCAAGGGAACCATACACCAACAAGACATAACAATAATAAATATATATGCTCCAAATAATGGTGCAGCTATGTTCATCAAGCAAACTCTTCTCAAGTTCAAGAGTCTAATAGACCACCATACAATAATCATGGGAGACTTCAACACACCTCTCTCACCACTGGACAAATCTTCCAAACAAAAGTTAAATAAGGAAACTATAGAACTCAATAAGACAATTAATAACCTAGACTTAATTGACATATATAGAGTATACCATCCAACATCAAGTAGCTACACTTTTTTCTCAGCAGCACATGGAACCTTCTCAAAAATAGGCCATATACTATGTCACAGGGCAACTCTTAGACAATATAAAGGAGTAGAGATAATACCATGCATCTTATCTGATCATAATGGAATGAAACTGAAAATCAATGATAAAAGAAGGAAGGAAAAATCAAGTATCACTTGGAGAATGAACAATAGGTTACTAAATGATCAATGGGTTTTAGAAGACATCAAGGAGGAAATTAAAAACTTCTTAGAGTTAAATGAAAACACAGACACAACATATCAGAATCTATGGGACACATTGAAAGCAGTTCTAAGAGGAAAATTCATTGCCTGGAGTTCATTCCTTAAGAAAAGAAAAACCCAACAAATAAATGATCTCATTCTTCATCTCAAAATCCTAGAAAAAGAAGAGCAAAACAACAGCAAAAGAAATAGAAGGCAAGAAATAATTAAAATCAGAGCTGAAATTAATGAAATCGAAACAAAAGAAACAATTGAAAAAATTGACAAAACTAAAAGTTGGTTCTTTTAAAAAATAAATAAAATTGACAGACCCTTAGCCGTGCTAACGAAGAGAAGAAGAGAGAGAACCCAAATTACTAGCATACAGGATGAAAAAGGTAATATCACAACAGACACTTCAGAAATACAGAACATAATCAGAAATTATTTTGAATCCTTATACTCCAACAAAATAGATGATAGTGAAGGCATAGATAAATTTCTTAAGTCTTATGATCTGCCCAGATTGAGTTAGGAGGATATAGACAACCTAAACAGACCAATGACAATAGAGGAAATAGAAGAAACCATCAAAAGACTACCAACTAAGAAAAGCTCAGGACCAGATGGGTATACAGCAGAGTTTTACAAAACCTTTAAAGAGGAACTAACACCAATATTTTTCAAACTATTTCAGGAAATAGAAAAAGAGGGAGAACTTCCAAATTCATTCTACGAGGCCAATATCACTCTGATCCCTAAACCAGACAAAGACACTTCAAAGAAAGAAAACTACAGACCAATATCTCTAATGAATCTAGACGCAAAAATCCTCAATAAAATTCTGGCGAATCGGATTCAAAAACATTTCAAAAAAATTGTGCACCATGATCAAGTAGGATTCATCCCCGGGATGCAAGGCTGGTTCAATATACAGAAATCAATAAATGTTATTCACCACATCAATAGACTTAAAAATAAGAACCATATGATCATCTTGATAGATGCAGAAAAAGCATTCGACAAAGTACAGCATCCCTTTATGTTCAAAACTCTAGAAAAATTAGGGATAACAGGATCATACCTCAACATTGTAAAAGCAATCTATGATAAGCCACAGGCCAGCATTATTCTGAATGGAGAAAAATTGAAGATATTCCCACTAAGATCTGGTACAAGACAGGGATGCCCTCTCTCACCACTTCTGTTCAAAATAGTCCTCGAAACACTGGCCAGAGCAATTAGACAGATGAAAGAAATTAAAGGCATAAAAATAGGAAAAGAAGAACTTAAATTATCACTATTTGCAGATGACATGATCCTTTACCTAGCAGACCCAAAAGGGTCTACAAAGAAACTATTAGAGCTAATAAATGAATTCAGCAAAGTGGCAGGATATAAGATCAACACGCATAAATCAAATGCATTCCTGTATATCAGCGACAAATCCTCTGAAATGGAAATGAGGACAACTACTCCATTCACAATATCCTCCAAAAAAATAAAATACGTGGGAATCAACCTAACAAAAGAGGTGAAAGACTTATATAATGAAAATTACAGAACCCTAAAGAAAGATATAGAAGAAGATCTTAGAAGATGGAATAATATACCCTGTTCATGGATAGGCCCAACTAACATCATCAAAATGGCGATATTACCAATAGTTCTCTATAAGTTCAATGCAATGCCAATCAAAATCCCAACAGCATTTCTTGTAGAAATAGATAAAACAATCATGAAGTTCATATGGAATAACAAAAGACCCAGAATAGCAAAAACAATGCTAAGCAGGAAGTGTGAATCAGGTGGAATAGCGATACCAGACTTCAAACTATACTACAGAGCAATAGTAACAAAAACAGCATGGTACTGGTACCAAAACAGGCGGGTGGACCAATGGTACAGAATAGAGGACACAGAAACCAATCCACAAAACTACAACTATCTTATATTTGATAAAGGGGCTAAAAGTATGCAATGGAGGAAAGATAGCATCTTCAACAAATGGTGCTGGGAAAACTGGAAATCCATTTGCATCAAAATGAAACTGAATCTCTTTCTCTCACCATGCACAAAAGTCAACTCAAAATGGATCAAGGAGCTTGATATCAAAACAGAGACACGGCATCTGATAGAAGAAAAAGTTGGCTATGATCTACATACCGTGGGGTCCGGCTCCAAATTCCTCAATAGGACACCCATAGCGCAAGAGTTAACAACTAGAATTAACAAATGGGACTTACTCAAACTAAAAAGTTTTCCTCAGCAAAAGAAACAATAAGAGAGGTAAATAGGGAGCCTACATCCTGGGAACAAATCTTTACTCCTCACACTTCAGATAGAGCCCTAATATCCAGAGTATAGAAGGAACTCAAAAAATTAGACAAAAAGACAAAAAATAACCCAACCAACAAATGGGCCAAGGACCTGAACAGACACTTCTCAGAGGAGGACATACAATCAATCAATAAGTACATGAAAAAATGCTCAACATCGCTAGCAGTCAGAGAAATGAAAATCAAAACCACCCTAAGATACCATCTCACTCCAGTAAGAATGGCAGCCATTATGAAGTCAAATAACAACAAGTGTTGGCGAGGATGTGGGGAAAATGGTACACTGGTTCCTTGTTGGTGGGACTGCAAATTGGTGCAGCCAATTTGGAAAGCAGTATGGAGATTTCTTGGAAAGCTGGGAATGGAACCACCATTTGACCCAGCTATTCCCCTTCTCGGTCTATTCCCCAAAGACCTAATAAGAGCATGATACAGGGACACTGCTACATCGATGTTCATAGCAGCACAATTCATGATAGCAAGATTGTGGAACCAACCTAGATCCCCTTCAATAGATGAATGGATGAAAAAAAATGTGGCATTTATACACAATGGAGTATTACTCTGCATTAAGAAACGACAAGATCATAGAATTCGGAGGGAAATGGATGGCATTAGAGCAGATTATGCTAAGTGAAGCTAGCCAATCCTTTAAAAACAAATGCCAAATGACTTCTTTGATATAAGGGAAATAACTAAGGACAGAGTAGGGACGAAGAACAGGAGAAGAAGATCAACATTAATAGAGATGAGAGGGGGGAGGGAAAGGGAGAGAGAAGGGAAATTGCATGGAAAGGGATGGTGATTCTCAGGGTTATACAAAATTACATACAAGAGGAAGTGAGGGGTAAGGAAAGAATAATACAAGTGGAAGAAGTGTTTTACAGTAAAGGGGGTTGAGAGAGAATAGGGAAGGGGAGGGGAGGGGAGGGGGGATAGTAGAGAATAGGATAGAGAGCAGAATTCATCAGACACTACAATGGCAATATGTAAATCAATGGAAATGTAATTGATGTAACTGATGTGATTCAGCAATCTGTATACGGGGTAAAAATGGGAGTTCATAACCCTTTTGAATCAAACTGTGAAATATATCAAAATAGATGTAATGTTTTGAACTACCAACAATAAAACTGACTTAGACATAGAAAATCACAAAAGTCTTAATAAGAGATTGAATCAGTAAAAAAACACAATAGTAACATCCATATCAGAGCTGAGCATGGTTGGTGTACACCTGTATCCCAGTGACTTGGGAGCCTGAGGCAGGAAGATCGTGAGTTCAAAGCCAGCCTCAGCAAAAGCAATGTGCTGAGCAACTCAGTGAGACCCTTTCTCAAAATAACATACAAAATAGTGCTGGGGATGTGGCTTGGGAGTCAAGGGCCCTGGAGTTCAATCCCTGGTACCCAACAACGACAAAATTCCATATTAGAAATGTGAAGTGAAACTATCAAACTATATCTAACTCTAAAAACAGATAGATAGCTTTGTGTGAATTAAATCCTAAGGTCTCTACAAAAGAATGATTTAAATAAAAAAAGTTCAGCATTTGTGGAGGATATAGCACCAATTAATACAATTTTTGTAGCTGAACAATAAATATTAAAAGCAAAATTACTTTAAAAAATTCCATTTATGGTAGTATCAAATATTAAATACATAGCAAAAAAATAACAAACAAATATGTCTTGTAAGCAGAAAATACTATAGAAAATGTTTAAAAGAATAAATAGGCATTGACTATTTATTGATAAGATTAATGTTGCTGAAATGGTAAAATGCAAATAGATTTACATATCAATGTAAACCTTACCAAAATTCCCACATGCCATTTTTGAAAAAGATATAATAATAAGCCTAAAGTTAATATGGAAGTTCAGTCAACCTCAAATACCAAATACAGTTTGTTTGTTTGTTTGTTTGTTTGTTTGTTTTCAATAAAAATATAAAGAACAAAATTGGGAGACTCATACATCCCAATTTTAAAGCTCATTATAAAGTTTCAGTACTCAAAGAAACTGGATCCCAATTCCTCACCCTGTTCAAAATCAATTCAAAAGTGGTAAAATACCTGACTGTGAAACTACAAAATAAACAAGGGAAAGCAATTCAAGACTCTTGTAAGGACAACAAATGTTTTGGACAGAATTTTGAAATCACAAAAAAGTAAAAATTAAAAATTCCATTAAACTAAAAAGTTGACGAACAGCAAAGGAAAAATGGGGGGAGGGAATCCTTATAAAATGGGAGAAAATCTTTGCCCAGTATGTGTTTGATACAATCTTCATATTTAGAATATGTAAAGAACAAAAAAAATCATAACACCAAACAAACAATCAAAAACTAAATAATGCCATTCAAATGGGCAAACGAAGTAGACAGTTTTTCAAAAGAAACAAAAAGTTCCAGCAAACATGAAGAAAAATATTCAATATAAGTAGCCTTCAGGAAATTGAAAATAAAAAATACAATGAGGAAGACTGGGGAAATAATTCAGTAGGTAGAGTGCTTGCCTTGCATGTGCAAGGCCCTGGGTTCAGTCCCCAGCACCACAAGAAAAAAATACCTGAGGTATTATCACATCCCAGTAAGAATGAATAAATTAGAAAAGTGACAAACACGATGTGGATGTAGAAAAAAATCAACACTTAGGCACGGGTGTGTGCAAGTAAATTGGGTAGCTGACATGAAAAACTGTGCATATTACTCAAAAAACTAACAATAGCTTGGATCATGGCACATGACTAATCCCATATATTTAAGAAGATAAAGAAGGAAGATTACAAGTTTAAGGCCAGCTTGTGCAAGTTCAAGTTCAAACAGTGCAAAACCCTGTCTCCAATAAAAAAGAAATATGCTGGAGGCCAGGCCTGCATGGAACTTCCTGGGGCTGCGTGGCACCTGTCTTAGTGCACCCACTTCTCTGAGTTTGCAAAGGACAAATGAGGCTCACCCTGGGAGGTTCCTCCTACAGCCCTCCCCCCACCTCAGCTGTTGCCAAAGCTACAAAGGGCACCCCAGATTTTGAATTTTGGCTTTGGCCTGGGGGGCTGGCACAGACACACCTTGCCCATTTCAATTTCTGGAGGTCATGAATGACAGATGTTGCACAGTGATTATAAACACGGGCTGCAAGAGACGCTTTTGTCCAGCTGGGGAATGACGTGGGTTCTGGGCCCAAGCAGTCTGGGCTCAGCCAGGACCTTAGGTGGGTTCGGGGTACAAAATGAACATCTGCGTGGTGACATTCTCCTCTTAGGGTGGGTTATGGGGAACCCCCTGTCACAATAACTCTGTGGTTACATCGCAGGGCTTCTTAGAGGAAGATGGACCCCAACAAAATTACATTTGAGGGAAGAGATGACCGATGTCACACACAAAGGCAAAGTTTTTGGCTTTTTCTTATTTATTTGGGGGGGGTATGCAACCCAGGGGGCTTGTATGCTTTAAATATCCCATCAGCATCCACGAAGAGTGAGTTTCCTACCATATTTCTCAGGTGCAAAATTCAAAGAGAAGATGAAACACTTCACCTAAGAGCTTTTGCAGTCAGACGTGCAAAAATAGATTGAGAATCTCACTGTAGATACGAATCCCAAAGGTAGTGACCCAGCCCCTAGAGCTCAAGGAATTCCCTACGGACTGTCAGATGACAGGTGCTACTCTCTTCCCTTCTCCCTTGGAGGAGGCTGCATCTGGTGGGAGCTAAGCTATCAAAGCTCAGACCTTGTTCTTCATGCGCCTAAAGCTGACCACTCAGTGACCTCCCACAAGAAAAGTTTTGCTCCCCTGAGGACAACTGGAAAAGTACAGAGACACTGGAGGTCTACCAATGTGGTGCTATTGGTGAGCAGCAGGTGGAGACCAGAAATGTTGGTCAACATCCTACAATGCAGGATGGGCCCATCACACAGAGTGATCTGGGCCAGTGTACCAGTAGGACCAAGGCTAAAGAACCTTGTCAGTCCTTCCATCCATCCATCCACTCACCCACCCACCCATTCATCCACCATTCAACCATCCATCCATACATACATACATCCATTCATCCATTCATCCATTTGCCCATCCACACACCCATTTGCCTGCCCATCCACTCACCCACCAATCCATCCACCCACCAAGCCACCCATCCATCCATCCATCCACTCATCCACCGATCTATCCATCCATCCACCCACCCACCTATCCACCCATCCACCCATCTATCCATCTATCCATCCACCCACCCACCCACCATCCACCCATCCACCCATCTATCCATCTATCCATCCACCCACCCACCCACCATCCACCCATCCACCCATCTATCCATCTATCCATCCACCCATCTATCCATCCATCCATCCATCCAGGCACTCATCTATTCATCTACCTATCTATCCATCCACCCACCCACCCACCATCCACCCATCTATCCATCCATTTATCCACCCACCCATCATTCTATCCATCCACCGGATGGGCAGATAGACAAATGGATGATGCCTGGATGAAAACATGGACAGATGGTTGGGTGGAGGAATGGCTCGTTCATAAATGGATACCTAAGATTCAGGCTGATGGATTTGGGGTAAAATTCTAGTGATTTGCTAACCCTGAGAATAAAGGACTCAGAACTGAGTACAATTTTACAAGCCTGTGTGTAACCCTCTACCCAGTTTAGCCAAAATAAGAAAATACCCCACACTCTCTAAGATCCTCTGGCCTCCAAAGACCCCCATTCAGACCTTCTCCTGGCCACCATTTTGGCTCTGGCTCCCCCACAGCCCACTAAGACATGCGTTTTGCCCTAGTCTCCAGTCCTACTGGGGATCAGGGTTTCTGTGAACACAGGATATGCGAGTATCTTTTGGACTCACTGCTTTCAAATCCTTTGGGTCTGAACCCAGCGGTGGCATTGCTGGGTCATATTGTGATTCAATCTTAAGCTTTTGACGGGCCACTATATTTTTCTGCCAGGGGCCACCTGGAGCCCCATGAGCTGGAGAGGCTGGAGGAGCCTCCCTGGAGCCCATGGATGGAGCTCAGCCTGGGACTCTGGTCTCAGCCTCTGCCCTCCAGGGCTGGGGGAGGGGTGGTGGTGCCTGGATTACATTTAAGTCTCTGTGTTTTTGGTTATTTATTACAGCAGCCCCAGAAAAACCCTCCTCAAGTCGTTTGAGAGGGCTAAGACCCTATTTTTACTGTTGGAAAATAATCATTTTTGGTGCTGAGTTCTGCAGCACTAAGAAATTTCATTTGCACTGGTCGATTTTAAGTGAATTATTCCACGAAACTGCACACAAGGCAGCACCAACACCAAAACCGCACTCTACCTCAGTGTAAGGTTCCCATAGCAACCAACATCCCCGATGCCCAGAGCATCTGCAGGATGTTTGGCTTGGAGGCGTGATTTCTGCTCACAGGTCTGCAGAAGCCAACATACAAGGAGGAGAAGCAGGGTGGAGTCCCTGCAGAAGAAATAAATGTACAGGATTTGGCATGCAAAGTTTACACTATGCATATGTAGATGTCAGGGGTCTGGTGAGGGATTGAACCAAACTCCTATGATGCCAACTGAGCCTCAAGAAAATTATCCAGTTGTGGGAAGCCTCTGGTTTTACAGGGAATCCAGCAGCCCAAGAAAACCAGGGTGGAGTCCCTACTGCTAATGGCCAATCAAGACCAAAGCTGAGAGAGGCCCATTTTCCCCCCCGAACCCAAACTGGAGATTTTCAGCAAGCAATCAGACACTGAGCCCTCCTAATAAGAAAGTTCCCACCACTTTAACCCCATACAAACAGCAGAGGTCCCCTCTTTATCCTCTGGGGACACATTCCAAAAATCTCAGAGGATGTTGAAAGTTCAGCTAGTACCTAACCCTATATACACTATGCTTTTCCAGTATATATAGATGCCTGTCATAACGTATAATTTATAATCTAGGCAGTGCACTAGCAGGACCAGACTCACAGGGACACTAGGATTTTAAACCACAGACGGGGGATTCAAAGCAACCCCAGAGACGCAGTGCAGCCTGCAGAGAAAAGAGTCCCTGAGCCTCTGAACAGGGGGCCAGGCGTCCCACCGCCCCAGCGACTATTAGGAGCTTCCCTGAAGGGTCCTGGGCTCCACCAGCCCCAGGACCCAGAGGGACTCAGCTATCCAGGACGCGCTGGGGGTGGGGCAACCCGGGAGAGCAGGTGGGCGGAGTCACTGTGACGTCACAATGTGGGGGGAGGGTAGCCGGAGGAAACGGGTGGGGGCTGCCATAGATCTTGTGCACCTTGGGGCTGGGGGACTGGATGCCGGTCCCACTGCTGGAGGATCTGGCCGCGCAAGGGCGCAGTGGGCAGACTGGAAGACCCAGAGCGGGACTGGCATATCCTAGCGCTGGGGGGGTGAGGGGGGCAGCTGTGGCGGGGGGAGGGAATGAGGGAAAGTCAAGGGTCCGCACCCTGCGGTTTTTAGCGGGTGGTGGGGGAGGGCCATAAGGCCGTGCACAACTGCGCTGGGGCGGGATGGGGGACTTGGGGGCCAGGAGCAGGGCGGGGCGTGTCCTAGAGTGGGGGTGTGGGCGTGCTGGGTGAGGGCCAGGGATGGGCCTGAGTGTTGGGCACCCTGGAGCTGGGGTTCCCAGGGGGACGCGCCCAGGAGCTGGATTGGGCCTTCCTAGGGGGACACAGGGTGGAGGGCGGTGCAAGGGCATGTTCTAAAGTGCCCATGGACTGCAGGGGGCGGAGCAAGGGGCGTGTCTTAGAGGGGGATGTGCTGGGGGTGGAGCAAGGGGCTTGCCTCAGTGTGAGCGGGCAACACATAGCTGAGGCTGGGAGGGGACGTGCCCAGGAGCTCACCAGGGCCTGTCTAGGGAGAGACTAGGCCTTAAGGTGGGGTGGCGCAAGGAGTGTGCCCTAGGATGGGGGACTGGACATGCTGGGGGCGGGCCTTAGTGTTGGGCACCGCGGAGCTGCCTCAGGGTGGACACTTGGTCCCAGGAGCGAAGTGGGGAGTGACTTAGGAGGGGAAGGGGCGGCGCAGGGGTCCAGTGGCGGCCTTAGTGTTGGAGGCACCGTCAGTGCTGGGGGGAGGGGAGAGAGGCCCTGGAGCGGGACAGCAGTGGCTTAGACTGTTCCTGGGGACTCCGCAGCAGCATCAGGGAGGGGACGCGGCGTGTGCGGGGGGGGGGGGGGACTCAAGCCGAGCCCCTAGTCGGGACCAGGTGGTATTCGGGGAGTGATAGGGCGAGACGGCCATCTGGGGAGGGGACCGGACAGGAGTCTCAGCCAGGGTCAAGTCCGTGTTGGGGGAGGGACAGGATTTTGTCTTAGAGTGACAGGCCATGGCGGGGGTGGGGACCAGGACGGGACATGGAAGACTACGAATTTATTGGGGAGACACGGGCATCCGGCTGCGTGTCTTAAAAAATGTGTATATGGAGGGTGTCACAGCCGTGGCAGGATGGGGCAGGGGACATGCCTTATAGAGATTGTGGGACTTGGCCCTGGGGAGGGGTCCCGGCTCCGAATGGGAGGGGGCAGATCGGGTCTTAATGGGGGGACACTGCAGCGCATCTGTACCGACCTGGTGTGGGGGACACAGGCCATGAAGGGGCAGGGAGCGGGTCTTGGAGGGGTTCCGAGGCCCGAGGGTCTCAGCGTGGGGAGATGTGTCATCCCCTATGACCCGGGAGCAGCCCCGCCTTAGTCGCAGGCGCAGTTTCCGCAGCTCAACCCGGGCCCCGCCTCCTGCTCGGCCTGCACCCCCCCTCCTGCCCCGCCCCCCACCTCCTTCTGGGCCCCACCCCAGAGCAGCTCTCTGGGCCTCGCAGAGAATGCGCCTGGGGCTGGGTTTTGGTGACTCGCCATTTCGGAGCACCTCGGCTTCCTTCCCAGGGTCTCGCGCTCTTCCCCTCCCCAGGCCTGAGTGGCTCAGTCCCGGGGTCCCGAGTACAAGGCGGTGGCCTAGGCACATCCCCGGGCCTGAGAGCGCACCTCTGCGTGGATCCCATGGCTGTGCGCTGGCACCGAGGAAGGACCTTGACCCCAGATCTGGGTGCGATCCTGCCTGGGCTGGTGTCTCCGCCCACCGGGCTGCTGGGCGCGCTCCTGGACCCCGGTGGCTCACTTCCTCCAATTAACCTCCCAACTCTGGGCCTGGGGAGTGGCGCCTGGAAACAGGTTCTCCAGGGTCCCCACCTCCTGGTGAAGCTGGGGCTTCTGGAGCTGCTTATTCTGGATGGGGCACAAGCAGGATGACTCCCAAGGCAGCCAGGGCAGCTTAGGGAACACCCCCCCCTTTTTTTTTTATTCCTTCCAAGGGTCTTGGGACAGCTCCACCCCCCTCATAGAATTGGTGGGAATTCAGCTCCACCAGGTTCCCCATTTGGAATCTCTAGGGTGCTGGACTCTTGCTCCTTTGTGCACGCAGGGCCTGGGGAGAAGCCAGAATTAAACCAGTCAGTCTAGACAGGGAAAAGGGGCAAGGCTAATTTTGACAAGTCTGGCAAGTTGGAGACTGTTCCCTGAGGGATTGGAATGTCAATTCCTTCAGTGCCCTTCCTCCACCCTTATCCAGAACCAGCCCTTGAGCCAATCTGCTAAGATAGCTTGTCCCAGGAATTGCCCCTCCCTACTGGAAGCTACAAGGTTTTTGATTAATGTGTTCTTGGCTGCTCCATCCTGTCCTTCCCCCTTCAGCTCATCTCCTTCCCTCCTTTTGACCAGCTCAGGAGCATCCCTGGCCCTACCAAGCTCTTAATGCTTAAGTGAAGTTAGTGCAGCTGCCAGTCTTCAAGATTGGGGTGAAGGGCTTCCTGGCTTAGGCAGCTCTCAATCACCTGTTCAGTACAGGGCAGACATGTTGGGTTCTGCTGAAGCTACTTCCCAGTTCTTTTTTTTTAATATTATTATTAAATTTATCTTTTTTTTTTCCTGGGGTTTTTCACAATCAGGAGTTGGTGAAGGGGTTCCTATCATCCGTTGTCTGACAGGGTCACAGTGTGGGGGATGCTGTGGCAGGGCCACACCATCTGGAAACCGAAAACTTGGGGAATGTTAAGTGTTTGGTATATGATCCTCCTGATATGGAGAACAGGGCATCTGTCAATCAATAATAAAAGTACATGTTCCCTGAGAATGCAGGAAAATTCCCAGAATGAGACCAAGGATACAATTGAGACAGGCCCTAAGGTGTGTTTCAATCACTCTCAGGATACAAACAATAGTGTTATTCCTTAAGAAACTCACAGGGGAACGATGACCAATCAAAGTTCCCGAGAAAAGCCTAATCCACAAGAAATGTATATCCCAGGGTTAACAATGTACACTAATGTCCCCCTCCCTTCCAAAGCCACAACCTCTACAATAGACTAGTTGCAAAAAAAAAAAAAAAAAAAAAAAAAAAAAAAAAAAAAAAAAAAAAAAAAAACAACAACAACAAGGACCACCCTACATAACTGGCTTAATTAAAGGAAGATTATAGTATTCCCCTAGAGGACAAGAGGCTAATAAAAATACATTCCCCGCATTAACACCCCTCCTCTGCCTCACACAGGAAGTCATGATGAAAGTGGAAAACACATAGTTAATATTAATGGCAAATGGGTTGAGGTGCAGAACCTGCCCTTTAGTTAAAAGATTATAAAGACATGAGATTTGGTGGGCTTTGACCAAGGATCAAGGAAACTTTAAGAAAACAGTTAAATAGGTCATATATAAAAAAAGGAAATTACTTTGGAAATTAAAAATAGAATAATGTAAAATTAATATAGATACATTTTATTTATTTATTTATTTATTTTTTATTGGTCGTTCATAACATTACATAGTTCTTAATACATCATATTACACAGTTTGATTCACGTGGATTATGAACTCCCCCTTTTACCCCATATACAAATTGCTGTATCATATCAGTTTCCCTTCCATTGCTTGACATATTGCCTTTCTAGTGTCTGATGTATTCTGCTGTCTGTCCTATTCTTATATACATTTTAGAGTCACTTCGGAATAATAGGCTTTCACTATTTTAAGTCTGTTTCACTATTAGAAGTGTGTTTTACTGGGACTTTAGATTAAAAGTAAGAAAGATTACTAATGATTATAGGTGTGCTTTAAAGTTAAAGGTTAATGAAGTAATTATACGTATGATTTAAAGTTAAAAGTTAATAATAGACCAGGAGACATGTAGTCGAATTGTGTAGTATAGTGTTATGGGCCAGGTTATATGGGCAATGACCAAACAGACTCCATTTTACCCTGAGACTTCATATCATGTAAGAAATGCTTCTCCCATGCTCAGGCTTGGGTCTATTCTTTGCAGAGACAGTTATAGGTCCTGTAGGGAGCTGTCCCTGGCTGGCCAGCTAAATTCTGTCCATCTGGACACAACTTATGGGACTTGGCGTGTTTTCTGAGTGTCCTGCCCCACCATAGTGTGCACCTAGTGATTAAGGTGAAAATGTAAAAGCTTAATCCTGATTGGCAAAGGTTAGAGGAAAATATTCTAAACCATGTCCTCAATATATCTTAGGTAATCAATATGTCAGAAAAGATTGTGATTCTTGAAAAGTATGGACATCAAATAAGTTTTGGGCTTTGAGACTATTTATTAACTACCTGGGAAGATATCTACAAAAATGATATAAAAATAAAGGCCTTTCTAAGGGCAGCAGATTCCTTTTGAAGGCTGCTCAGAACTTGCAACCTGCACTCCTTTAGCACCACATAAAAATAAATAAAAATTAAATAAAGGTATTGTGTCCAACTACACCTAAAAAATTAAAAAAATAAAAAATAGGAACAGAGTAATACTGAGATAATCTCAGTGAGTATGTTTGTTTCTCTGTGCACCATATCGCCCCTTGACCTGTCTTGAAAAACATTTCAATATCTTCCTGAACCTCACTCCTCAACCTGGGCCCAGGGCTGTTTTGCGTCAAGGATGAGGCCTCCTTGGTCCAGGTCCCAGAGACACCCTCATGAATACAAGCAAATCATTGGCCTCAGCCCACAGGAGAAGGGAGACTGTCCCAAGTCTCCACGGAGTTTCCTACAATGTGAGGATGAAGAGGAGCAAGGAAGAGTTACATGTGCTTGAAAAAGAGTCAAGAAGTTTAAAAAAACCCAGAAAGTGACTTGTTCGTTGGACACGGGTTAGCAAGGCAGTGAGATTTGAGGGTGGGGGTAATTAAACATATTTAAGCCATTGAAATGTTTATATCATTCTTCATGTGGGAGAAGAAACGTTTTCTTCAGAAATAGATCTGAAGTGGAATTTGAGGACAAGTGGTTAAATTTTTAGTCACCGCACTCAGCAGAAATCCTGGGAAACACAGAAAATAGGAAGAGTTTGCAGCCTATTCACAAATACACCCTGTGGCTGGGCAGAGAGAGGCAGTGCTTTGATGGACAGCTGAACTCCCAGAGTCCAAGTTCACATTCAGGATATGACTCCTATTTCCTACTTGGATTTTGAATTCTTTTCTTTCTGTTATTATGGTTTTATACATTTAATTTGCTAGGAGTGATGATTGATTCAAGACTCACATTCTAATCTTAACTGCTTTCTGCTTGCTCAGTGACCATCTACGCATCTTCATGATTTCATTTAAATATTTGGGAATTATTTCCCAAGTACTAGATACTGTTTTTATACAAAAATGTACAATGAATTTTGAAAATATTTTTTATGGATTCTAATTAGTTTCACAGGACAGCAGAATGAATTTGGTCACATTCTACATAGGTGGATTATACCTACTCATTCTTCTGGTTGCACAGGACATAGAGTTATCCTGGTCATGAAGTCATATATGTACAGAGGGCAATGACGTCTGATTTATTTTACTTTCAATCTACCTCCATAGCCCCTCCACTTTTTTCACTTCCCTCTCTCTAACCCAAATTTCCTCTATTCTTCCCAAGAACCTCACCCTTATTGTGAATTAGATCTGCATATCTGAGAAGACATTTGGCTTCTGATTTCTTGGGACTGGCTTATTTCGCTTAGCATGATATTCTCCATTTCCATCTATTTGCTGGTAAATGCCATCATGTCGTTCTTCTTTTAGGCTGCGTAGTATTCCATTCTGTATATATACCAAAATTTCTTTATCTATTCATCTGTTGAAGGCACAGAGATCAGAGATCCTCCGACCTTTGTTACAAAATGCCATTGAGTCTGAAACACCAGCGTCTACCTCAGAGCAAAGCCTGTCCAAGGAAGGGGGCATGACCCTTGTCCTTGAAAAGACCCACAGAGCACTCCTAGGCATAAGCCCACCCTGCTGAGTTGTTTGTCTGTAAATAACAGGAGATATCCGCTGTGCCAGGTGTCCCTGACTCAGTCTAGGTGGGGACCCATAGCAATCCCCTAGCAGCCACCAATCAGCATGAGACAGGGAAAATACCTGTGATGCAAGATGACCCTCCCAGTAGTTTATGGTGGTTGATAACATGTTGGGAAACCATGTAGTTCAGCACCTACAACCATCGTGGCTTAAACCAATCAGTTCAAATGAATCCCCCTCTGTACTAATCAATCACCGCTACTCAACTTGTTCCCACCAGTGAATGTGCTAATCATGTTTTAGAGTTGTTTTATGATTTTCCCGTGGTGCGTGATGATTTGCCAAGAGATGCTATGACGTAAGTGAAGTCCCTGCCTTCCCCAGAGAGTGTATAAAACTGCTGCAAACCCTGGGCTAGGGGCCTCTCAGCATCACCAGTTGCTGGATGCACATGGAGAACCAAGCTAGCTTCCAATAAACAACTCTTTGCTGCTTACAAGGATCTTGGTCTCTGGTGGTCTTTTGAGGGTCCTGGATTTGAGCCTAACAAGTCTAGGAAAGATTATTGTAATAAAACTTCAATTGGGCTTGAATTTTGTTAAATCTTTGTGAATTCTATAATTGTTTTGTAAAAGTCACATAAGTTTTTATAAATATATTTTTTAAATTTCCAAAAAAGTAAAAGAAAACAGTACACTGCAAATTGACATAAGGTTTCAGTGTATTCTCCAAACTTGGAGAGAAATTGACAAGTTCCATAAAACCCACATCAATTTGTAAAGAAAACCAAAACTATGACCCACTCTTTCAAATACATGACAAAACTCTGTGGTTCAGCACACTGACATCAGTTCTTACTGAAAAACTACAGTGAACAAACCACAAAGTTCTAGCCTAAGATTGGATTCTTATAAACCTCTGGGAGTATTTGAAGATGGAATGATCCACACAACTGTGAACAATTCATTATAGTAAATGGACTAAGAAATTCAATGAGGATAGAAGTGTTTCTAAAATGATTCTAGAAAATTCAAAAGTTGTCCTGCAGAATGATGAAGCTGCAGCCCCAGCACCAGTCACACACTAAACATAGAGTCATCCATGGTTATCAAATATATGAAAAAAAGTTCAATATCTCTAGCAATTAGAGAAATGCAAGTTAAAACTATTCCCTCTCACTCCAGTCAGGAGGGCAATTCTCAGGAATACAAGTATCATTAAATCTTGGCGAGTAGGTAGGGAAAAGGTTCACTCACCCATTGTTGGTGGGACTGCAGATTGGTGCAACCACTCTGGAAAGCAATGTGAAGATTCCTTAGAAAACTTGAAATGGAACCACCATTTGAGCCAGCTATGCCACTTCTCGATTTATATCCAAAGGACTTAAAAATCAGCACACTACAGTGACTCAGCCACAAGAATGTTTCTAGCAACTCAATTCACAATAGCTCAACTATGCAATCATCCTAGTTGCCCTTCAACAGATGAATGGATAAAGAAAATGTGATACACACACACACACACACACACACACACACACACACACACGGAGGTTGAGGAGGGAAAAAATAAGTCTATTGGATTAGATAAGGGGAAATTATGGGAAGTGAGGGGGACGGTATAGGAAAGAGTAAACTGAATGGGACATATTTTTTTATGTTCATATATAACTACAGACCAGGGTAACTCCACATCATAGGGTGAAAAACAAGAGGGAATTTTAGTGATCTTGAGAGAGGAAAGATGTCTTAGAATTAGACTGAAGGTACAATCATGAACCACTTTTAAACATTTTTTATTTTATTTTCTTCGTATGGAGGATTAAACCTATGGGCACTTAACCACTGATCCACATGCCCAGCTCTTCTTTATATTTTATTTAGAGACAGGGTCTCACACTGAGTTGCTTCAGGCCTCACTAAGTTGCCAAGGCTGGTTTGAAACTCGCCATCCTCCTGCGCCAGCCTCCTGAGCTGCTGGGTGACAGGCATGAACCACTACACCAGCAAGAACAGAAAATTTGATAAAAAGCACCTCATCAAATTGATAAGAATTTTCTCTTCAAACACCATAAAGAATGTGAAAACAGTCTCTAGATTGAAGCATTCCAAAATCTATGCATACATCAGTATAACATGATTTTACTAAAGAATGTTTTCCAAAGGTTATTGATATGCTCTGTGCAAATACCCCCATCTCTGAAATATGGGGGATCTTAGAGTAGGTCTCCACTTGCTGCTCAGGTGACACAATCTGAGGCTAACAGGGACCCTAAGAACTCTGCAGCCATGTGTTCCTGCAAGAGCCCAGCAGGGGACGCCCTTCCCACACACTTCACCCTTCTCCTGCAGGATTTTTTAATTGGAGGAGGAATTATGGGGTCTGACTCTCATTTATGCTTTCCCTGCAAGTGAGGATACAGAACAACTCCAAAGCTGAAACCAAGCCTCTTGTGGACAAGACATCAGGAAACTAGACTCAGCCCCCTGAAACCTGACCCCTGGCCTCATTTGAATGGCTTCTCCTCAATAAAAGGGTTCAGCCTGTGTGTGTGTGTGTGTGTGTGTGTGTGTGTGTGTGTGTGTGTGTGTATTTTCTGAACCTCCTACTGGATCAGATGGCTGTAACTCGGGGATGCATTTGCTTATCGCAGAAACAAAGCCATCCATGTTCCTGGGATGACACTCAAAATCCTTCTTCTTGTTCCTGACTTTATAATTACAAGAAAGAAATAGATGAATACACAAGGATCATTAGCTACATCACGTGACGTCACATGCAAGCATGCACTCCTAGTTAAAAACAAATTGAAATGGATCCAAAATATCTTAAGAACCACATGGTTACATGAAGTTAATCAATTCTACTATATCAATTATGGGTTATGCCCTTATCTACAGAAATATCCAAGGACTTTAACTATATTTTCATTGATATCTCTTTTCTTTTTTTTAATTATATTTTTTAAGTTGTTGATGGGCCTTTACTTTTTTTATTTATTTGTATGCGGTGCCAAGAATCAAACCCAGTGCCTCATGCATGCCAGGCAAGCGTGCTACCACTGAGCCCCAACCCCAGCCCTCATTGATATTTCTTTTTATCAAGGTACAAAGATAATTATTTTTCAGAAATTATTTTCAGAAATTATTTCAAAGTGTAACCAGGAAAAATTCTAAAAGGAATTTCAACAGAGGAGAAGCACACACTGGAGGTCCTAAGAAGAATAAAATCAACTTTGGGTAAACCAAGCTTTTTATATTCTAGATTTTTATGATAAAAATATTTTCCTAAATAGAAATAGTTTTATATTATTAATTAGACAGCTAATATAGAAATGTAAAAAAAAGATTTATATGTACTGGACTGACTAAAAGTTTTAACTGATTAATTCAAGGATATTTCAGGCTATTTCCCTGATTTTACTCTCTATGCTGATACTGAGCTAATATTTTTGTTCATATTTTGATATGATAAAGACCTATTAAAATATTAAGTTTAATTCCTATAAGCAAGGTATTATTGCCTAATGATTCTTATTGTTTAAGGCAAGGATTAATTTGGGTGAATAAATTCACATCCTTGATTAAACACTAAATACATTAAACTGCTGACTTAGATTCTAATTTTTTTTAGGGCTGGGGATGTGGCTCAAGTGGTAGCGCGCTTGCCTGGCATGCGTGCGGCCCGGGTTCGATCCTAAGCACCACATACAGACAAAGATGCTGTGTCCTCCAAATACTGAAAAATAAATATTAAAGTTCTCTCTCTCCCTCTTTCTAAAAAAAAATTCTAATTTTTACAATTCTCCTTGGAGACTAAATTTGATTGATTCAAAGACTGTCCATTCTTGCATATTTTGTTTGTTGAATCATTTTGAGATCTGGGAATTTTATTAGGACTGAGGTTCTCCAAATTAAAGTTGTACGTTAGTTTTGAGCAATAAAAGTTGCAAACCTTGTTGAAAATTCATGGACATTATAGAAGTTCTCTGACTGGACCTATTATGCATAAAAATATAGTAGGATTTATATAATGTTTAATGACATTTTTTAAAAGAGAATCGAGAGACACTTATTTAAAGGATAATATTCTGAGACATGAAGATATTTTGAGACCTTATCTCAGAAAGAGATTGAGTATTCCTTTTAAATTGTTAGGATGGATCAACTAGTATATATATTGGGAAATTACAATAATCAATACAAGTTAAATCTGATCATTTAAATATTGGTACTACTATACATAACTTAAACTGATGATACCATGGCTTATGCCAAGTCTTTACTCAATTTTATTAAATAAAGAAAAGGGGGAACACAGGACCCCAGAGGCACACACTAGACCTTACAAAATATTTACTGTTTTTCTTAATTGTAATATTGAGAATCTCAGGGGATATAGCTCAGTTGTTAGGGTTCTTTGCTCACATGCACAAGGCCCTGGGTTCAATCCCCAGCACCATCAAAAAAAAAAAAAATCGAGACTGCTGCTGAATTTACTCAATCATGTTCACTGCTTCTGAACATGATTCAGTAAATTAAATCAGATTTGAAAAGATAGAATTTAAACCCGTCATCATGAAAATGACCGAAAAACCTGACACCGGAAGGAAAATCTTCCAACTGCAGAGTTTCCAAACACGCAGCTTCATGAACTTGTCAGGTAAGTAAAAATCATGAAGAGACTTCTATGGACCCATTCCTCAGATCTATTTTTTTAAATTTGCTTTTTACTTGTAGATGGAAACAATCCCTTTATTCTGTTTATTTTCTCATGTGGTGCTGAGGATCAAACCCAGGGCCTCACACGTGCTAGGCGAGCGCTCCACCACCGAGCCACCACCCCAGCCCTCAGACCCATTTTTAATGTACATTGTAGTGTGGACTGGAAAGTCCACCCATGAAACTAGATTAATCCTACTGACTGTAGTGGTCTGTTGATCCTATGGCAAACAGGTTGTCTGGGATTATATTTGAGAAATAGTCACCATATGAGAAACCTAAACCAGACAATCATGCTGGCCCTTAGAAATTAAGACACCTTATCTGTACCATTGTTCAAAGAGAAAGATTGTTGAAATAGAATTTTTCTCTACAGGCCAGTTATTTACATAAGGTATCCACCAATGTAGGGTTGCCCTGATCATTCTACAATGGAAATTGGCACCTTTCCTAAGTATTATTCCTGAGTATTCCTGAGTATTATGCAAATGTCTAGTCAGTACCACACAGGAGTTCTAGACATAGTGGATGCATTTAGGCTGGTCTCCTAGAATGGACAAGAACAATTACAGGAGGATGCCTGTCACCTGGAGGTTTTATTGGTAATACCCTAACCCTCAGTGACATGGCACCCAAAAGGATGTTAGAATGTTTGTCTTCTGCCTTCAGAATATCTACCTCACTGACAGACCTAAGAGACTCCTTAAATTTGAGAATTAAGAGAAAGGATGATGACTATCCTGTAGCCTGCATGAGTACAACTCATCGTAGTTATTTACAGCTGATATTTCAGAGCTACACTCTGCTGAAGTTAAGGTTCAGGTCTGAAACAGGAGCATGCCAGTTAACTAGACCTAGGCCAGCTCCTGGTCTCAGGATCTTTGACGTGACTACTTTAAATATTATTCCTTGCTTCTATGATACAGTCTTTATGGCTCTGTTTCAAACTTACAATATAGGGATTCTCTTAACGTTGGACTTAAATTCCTTCCAAGAGCTTTGATCGTCAGATAAATGCTAATGGAAAAACTGGAACTGAGTTAAAATGCTCTAAAATGCCACTGTGATAAATATTGTGACTGAGCCCTCTGCTCTGTGGTTTGTGGAGAGGCTGAAGTGCCATGCCAAATAAAAATGTCTGTGTTACCATTGCCAAGTGCAAGGCTTCCCAATAAAATTGAGAAAAGATGAAGAATCTTCTGATGAGTGTTTGGCAGAATAATAATAATAATAATAACAACAACAACAACAACCAGGATCTTCCAAGTTGGTGATGTCCCAGAGATAGTATGTTTTCTACCAATGCCTTTTGTGTTTCAATAGTAGATCATGATGACCTCAGATCAAGAATCCAGTGACTGAAAGATACAATTTCCCAATCACCTTCAAATATTAAGGAAGAGGAAATATGTAAGGAGCCACTCTGAATGACCCCCCGGCTTTCCAGTCCAAGAGGCTCTGACCGATCACTACATCAACCCCTGAAACTCTCTCTCTCTCTCTCTTTTTCTCATTCTCTCTTTCTGTGAACCCTTAAGGTCAGAGGAGACATCATAGAACCCAAAGAAAAAGGTATCAGGCAGCCAGGAGGGAGATCTGGGGCAAAGATGGGACTAGTTTGATCATTACATTTCCTGATCTGGGTCTCAGGTGCGTAGAATTGGACATTGTTTTTATTTTTATTTTTCTGATGACCTCTACATTTGGATAGGATCGCTTAGTCAATTCCCATAAAATGTCACTGTTGATGTCGTTAGATTTATATCTGCCCTTTTACATCATATTTTCTTATGTCTTTTTTGAGGGGGGTGGGGACTGGGGATTGAACGCAGGGGCACACAACCACTGAGCCCCATCCCCAGCCCTATTTTATTTTGTATTTTATTTAGAGAAAGGGTCACGCCAAATTGTTTAGGACCTCACCATGGCTGAAGCTGGCTTTGAACTCACGGTCCTCCTGCCTCAGCCTCACAAGCTGCTGTGACTTGAAGTGTGTGCCACCATGTCCAGCCCTCTGAACTACATGCCCTGAACTACATCTCTATTGCAAGTTTTATTTTGAGACAGAGTGAAGCTAAATTGCAGAGGCTGCTCTAGCAGGTTACTGATCTATTTTTGTTTGTTTTGTTTTTCTGTTTGTTAATGAAGGTTTCTGATTTTTTTTTTTTTTTTTTTTTTTTAGAGAATGAAGTCATTATAGAGCTGGGACCTCCTGAGAAACTGAGGCAGTGAAAAGACCCCCTCTAACCCTTGATTTTTGCAATCACATCAGAAAGTTTTCAGACATGTCGCCCTGCAACAGGCATGAACTTCTTGGAGGGGAAGGGGAGATTCTCAAGGGCTAGAGTGGGTCCTCTCAGAAAGCAGAGGGACCCTGTGCCTCTTCTGCACTCTAGTTTTATTGGAGTCCCTGGGAAATTTCCAGAGTCCTGCCCAGGTGCACTTTTTGACTTTTGACAGCAGGGTGACATCATACTTTCAAGTCTCGATGATCATGGCAACTCTATGTCACCTTGGCCCATGCTGAGCCATTCTAATTGGACCCTTATCCAAAGAATTATCCTTTCTTCCAAAATCTGGTCTGTAGAAAGAGTCACAAAATCTTCCCCTGCATAGTCACTTAGGTTTCTCTTAGGGGGTTTCCTGCCTGCATTTCTCATGCAGATTACAGGTAGTTTGCTGAGGAATGTGACATCTAGTGTCCTCTTAGGCCAGGCAGAGTTGCAGGTAAATTGCTTTTTGGAAAAGAATGCATGTGCAGGTCAGCACGGTGGGCCCATTTTACAGGATTATTCTCTTAACCGTCTGTTCCCACCATTCTTGCGTGTGTCCCCTAGAAGACTAAGAGACACAGGTACAGAAAAAGCACAGCTTTTACTGACAGTGTTACAGGATGGAACATCTGGGCGAGCAGGCAAGTTGCAGTCAGCATTCTATCCTCTGGTTCACAAGGGTCCCGCTTTCCACCCCAGTTCCTCTTTGGCAAAGTACTATGGGGTGCACCAACTTCCAGATCTTTACCTGCGTTTCCCTGTGTCCCACTGGGCTGTTTAAAGAAGTAGGCTGCAGGGCAGAGTAGCACATTCCTAAAATCCCAGTGGTTTGGGAGATTAATGCAGGAAAACTGCAAGTTGGAAGCCAGCCTCTGCAGCTTAGTGAGGCCCTAAGCCACTTAGCCAGACCCTGTGTCAAAGTAAAAAAGAGCTGGAAGTTTGGCTCAGTGGTTAGGCAGCGCTCAGTTAAATCTCTGGTATCAAAATCCCCACATATTTGTATATAAAGCAATACCCCCTTAGTTGTCCCCAACTCCCTTTGTCCTTTTGTGCCAGGAATGGCTTCTTGGGTTGAGTGCATCTTGGACCTAGACACTTTTGACTTTACCTAAATCAACACTGTTTCTTTCTCTCTTGGTCAGGGTAACCCCTCCCCTACCTCCTGTGTGTCCAGGGTGGTTAAGGTGCATGGACTCCGGATCTGCCACATCCACAGTCTGAGGCTGTACACGTGACTCTCCATTTTGCTCTCCTTGCCCTCAGGTTGCCTTTCTTACTTCTCATTTCTACATTTAAGGCAAAACACTATATTCTCATACCCAGCCATGTTTGGTATTTTATTTGGAGTCAGACTCTCATTGAGTTGCTTAGCACCTCATTTTTGCTGATGGCTAGATTCAAACTAGCAATCCTCCTGTCTCGGCCTCCTGAGCCTCTGGGATTACAGGCATGAACAACCATGCTTGGTCTCCCCCTCTGATTTGTCAACTTCTTCATTTCATTGATAGTAGGTTGGAGTCACCATCTGGAGTTATTCTCTCAGGCCCATTACAGTTATGTCACACCCACCTTCTCTGAACCACAAAAAAGGGATGCTCAGTGGCAAAGTGCCCCTGTTCTCAATTCAATCTCTACCATGGGGGACAATAAAGGCACCTGGAATTCAGTTCTCAGCTCTGGGAAGCCATGTGTCCACTTTTCCACACCTTGTGGGAATAGAACTTTTTACACAATACCCCCCCCCCCTTGGCCTTGGGCAATATTGTTAGGTAGAATGAACTTGGGCCAGTGAGCAGGATGTGAAAGACTTCACAAAGCCCAACTTAAGAGCAGAGAATAAAGTTGTACTTAAGTTCCAAGAGGGGGATAGACATGACAGGCAGTATTGGCCCCAAGTGGCAATTTTTTATGGTTTATATGCAGGGTTAATGGGCCCAGCAGAGCAGGGATTTCGTTTCTTTCTGGTTGGACTATCAGTTGAAACCCAGGATGCTGAGAGTGCTGGGTCAGCTCCTGGGGATATGTTGCTTCCTAGGGCTTGTGGCTTTTCTTGAAAACCTTGACATGGAAAGAATACACTGGAGGGGGACTTCCTCCTGACAAAGTGAGGTCATTCTTTGCAATAGAGTGACATGCGTCCAGGGGGCAAGTGAGTGTGAGCTCACAGACAAGTTATAAGACCACAGATGCCTGAAGCTTAAATCCTACAGATAATACTAAATCCTAGATTCAATTTCCCCTATCCATGCATGCCTATGATTACCCTTTCTACGAAATCTCAAAGTCCTTGTCAGCATCTGAAGACAGGGTAAGGACAGGGTTTCCTTGTCTTCCTGGTGTAGCTGCACTGGTCAAAGTTTCTTTCCTGCTTTGCATCATAACCTTTTCTGTTTGGTTTTGGGTGAACACCTGAACAGACCTGTGGGGTAACCAGAGTCACATCTCTGCAGAAGACTTCCTAACAGTCGAAGTAGAACATTGACACTAAGCACAAAGCACCCATTTTATTTCCACCCCACATTGCTGCCCTAGAGGGTTGCCTTCGTTCCTCCCACACCATTTCTGCTGGGGAGGGAGCCTTGGGCATCAGAGCCAACCCCAGTTGCTTCCTTTCATAGATCAGGAGCCTCCTCAAAGCAACAGAGGGCAGGAGGTGAGGAGAGTTACTAAATAGTTTTCAAATTGTTTTCATTTTTAGATATTATATATGGGTCATATATATGATATCTTCAAAAAGTGTTTCAAAAATTTGGAGACCGTGTCTTTCTAAGTCACTTGAGGTCGCATCAGCTGGGGAAAAATATATATATATATATATATATATATATATATATATATATATAATATATATAATATATTATAGATAATATTATGATTAGATGTACTTGGTGTGAGAAATATATATATTATATATATAAATATATATTTTATATATATAAAATATATTTTTTATATAAAATATATTATATAAAATATCCATTTTATATATAGAATATATTATATAAAATACATATTTTATATATAATATATATAATATAGAGAATATATTATATGAAATACTATATTTTATATATAAAAATATATAATATATTCTATATATTTTATAAAAAATATATGATATATATTTTATATATACCAAAAATATATAAAATATATATTATGTATATAATATATAATAAAATATCGTTCTTTCTTTTTTAAGATACTGGGGAATGAACCCAATGGGGCTTGACCCCGACCTATGAGCTCCATCCCCACCTTTTCATTTTATTTGAAGACATAAAATGCACCTTCCTTCTCCCAGTGGAGCTCCACCCAGTGGAGGTCCTTTAAATTGCAGGCGCCTCCTGCCCTCTAAAAGGCCACCTTCCCTCCACCTCACAGCTTGGCCAGACATTCTTCTTCCCTCTCGTTTCAAATAGACACCATCTGCTAATTGTCATTATCGCTTAGTGAAATATCCGAAAGAATCAATCAATCTTCCTTCCCCCCTCCCTTTCCCCCTCCCTTCCCCCTCCCTTCCCTCCTCCCTTTCTCCCTTCCCCCCTCCCTTCCATTCTCCCTTTCCCCCTCCCTTCCCCCCTCCCTTCCCCCCTCCCTTCCCCCTCCCTTCCCCCCTCCCTTCCTCCCTTCCCCTTGTGTTGGAATCTGGGCTGGCCTCCAATTTGTGATCCTCCTGTTTCAGCCTCCCGCTTAACTGGGGTTACAGGCCTGTGCCAATGTCCCTGGCAAGAAGAACACTTTTGAAAGCCTTTGTTTTCTATTTGTGAATATTATCCTTGAGGGGAAAGAATATTCACTTAACACTTCCTTGTGTTTTGTCAGAATAACTGCTTTAAAGGGAATAAGGGTGTTGTTTATAGATCTCAGGGATATGGAATTCTGGGCTACATCAATAGAGTATAAGTGCTCCTTTTTCTGATAGTCCATGATGTAGAGTCACACCAGTCCTGTAGTTAGGTAAGCACACAGGGTAATAATGATGTAGGGACAAAGGAGGCAAGGCACTGAAGATATCTGGAAACAGTTTTATCTGGCTGCAGCCAGTGTCAGAGGGCAATGCTTTTTTTGTAATCAATCCATCCATCCCCTGAACCCCGAGTTCAGGTGGTTTCAGAATTTTATACCCAGCATGTAAGAGGAGGGGCTCAGAAGTTCACATTGTAATACTGGGACCCCTAAATAACTCTCAGACCACACAGTCTCATTCCAGTTAAGCCTTTATTGCTGGCCAGGGGCAGACACTGTGCTCTCGAAAGAATGAGATGGTCAGAGTGGTGCCCCTGCCTTCAGTTGGCTCCATATTTAACCACAAAAACCAGAAAAGGGAAGTTTGGGGGTTCAGGCAATGTAAGCAAGCCTGAAAGTTGTGGTCAGTGAGTCTCCAGTTGGCCCCATAGGTCATTCTGTGTTCTTGGAGAATTTTCATGAACAAAAGAATCCAAACGGCCCCAGTCATGAGCTTTTTGAGTGTCATGGCTGAGTTCACAAAGTGAAGTCACCATAGTCAAGTTGTCACATCACACACATAAAAGCAGGTTTTACTTTCTCTATTCTGACCAAGTTAACCCTTCAAGGACAGCACCTGAGGAGGGGAGAGCTTCTTCTCCCCTTTCTTTCCTCCCCCACCAGCTGTTACCATGGAGCCCAGTTGGTGACTTGTCTGTGAAGCCCAGCTCAAGGCCAGATGCCTTGTTTGCACATTTCTGCAAACTATTATTCTGGATACAAGTGTGTAAAAAACTAGTAAAGGGGAGTCCAGCACCTGGAGTGCTGATTTCTTTTTTTTTTAATTTTTGTTTTAGAGAGAGGGAGAGAATTTTTTTAATATTTATTTTTTAGTATTCGGCAGACACAACATCTTTGTTTGTATGTGGTGCTGAGGATCGAACCCGGGCCACACGCATGCCAGGTGAGCGCACTACCGCTTGAGCCACATCTCCAGCCCATGGTGACAGTTTTAGGTCATTAAATTCTTTCTTTCTGTTTTTTTTTCTCATTTTTTTAATTGGTTGTTCAAAACATTACAAAGCTCTTGACATCGTATATTATACATTAGGTTCAAGTGGGTTATTAACTCCCATTTTTATCCCAATTACAGATTGCAGAATCACATTGGTTACACATCCACGTTTTTACATGATGCCATATTAATGACTGCTGTATTCTGCTACCTTTCCTATCCTCTACTATCCCCCCTCCCATCCCCTCCTGTCTTCTTTCTCTACCCCATCTACTACAATTCATTTCTCTCCTTGTTTTTTTTTCCCATTCCCCTTACAACCTCTTATATGTAATTTTGTATAACAATGAGAGTCTCCTTCCATTTCCATGCAATTTCCCTTTTCTCTCCATTTCCCTCCCACCTCATGTCTCTGTTTAATGTTAGTCTTTCCTCCTGCTCTTCCTCCCTGCTCTGTTCTTAGTTGCTCTCTTTATATCTCTTTATATCAAAGAAGACATTTGGCATTTGTTTTTTAGGGATTGGCTAGCTTCACTTAGCATAATCTGCTCTAAAGCCATCCATTTCCCTACAAATTCCATGATTTTGTCATTTTTTAGTGCTGCATAATACTCCATTGTGTATAAATGCCACATTTTTTTTTTTATCGATTCATCTATTGAAGGGCATCTGGGTTGGTTCCACACTCTAGCTATGGTGAATTGTGCTGCTATGAACATCGATGTGGCAGTATCTGTGTAGTACGCACTTTTAAGGTCTTCAGGGAATAGTCCGAGAAGGCCTATAGCTAGGTCAAATGGTGGATCCATTCCCAGCTTTCCCAGGAATCTCCATACAGTTTTCCAAATTGGCAGCACCAACTTGCAGTCCCACCAGCAATGTATAAGAGTACCCTTTTCCCCACATCCTCGCCAGCACTTGTTGTTGTTTGACTTCATAATGGCTGCCAATCTTACGGTAGTGAGATGGTATCTTAGGGTGGTTTTGATTTGCTTTTCTCTGACTGCTAGAGATGGTGAACATTTTTTCATATACTGGTTGATTGATTGTATGTCCTCCTCTGAGAAGTGTCTGTTCAAGTCTTTGGCCCATTTGTTGATTGGGTTATTTGTTTTTTTTTTTTAAGAGAGAGAGAGAGAGAGAGAGAGAGAGAGAGAGAAAGAGAGAGAGAGAGAAGAGTTTTTAAAGAGAGAGAGAGAAGAGTTTTTAAAGAGAGAGAGAGAATTTTTTTTTTAATATTTTATTTTTTTTAGTTTTCGGCAGACACAACATCTTTGTTTGTATATGGTGCTGAGGATCGAACCTGGGCTACCGCTTGAGCCACATCCCCAGCCCAAGAGAGAAGAGTTTTAATATTTATTTATTTTAGTTCTCGGTGGACACAACATTTTTGTTTTGTATGTGGTGCTGAGGATCAAACCCGGACCGCATGCACGCCAGGCGAGCGCGGTACCACTTGAGCCACATCCCCAGCCCTTATTTGTTTTCTTATTGTTAATTTTTTTGAGTTTCCCAGCACCATTTATTGAAGATGCTATCCTTCCTCCATTGCATGCTTTTAGCCCCTTTATCAAATATAGGATAGTTGTAATTTTGTGGATTGGTCTCTGTGTCCTCTATTCTGTACCATTGGTCCACCCGCCTGTTCTGGTAACAGTACCATGCTGTTTTTGTTACTATTGCTCTGTAGTACAGTTTGAACTCTGGTATTGCTATACCGCCTGACTCACACTTCCTGCTTAGAATTGCTTTTGCTATTCTGGGTTTTTTGTTTTTCCATATGAATTTCATAATTGCTTTATCTATTTCTAAAAGAAATGCCCTTGGGATTTTGATTGGCATTGCATTGAACCTATAGAGAACTTTGGGTAATATTTCCATTTTGATGATGTTAGTTCTTCATATCCATGAACAGGTTATATTTTTCCATCTTCTAAGGTCTTCTTCTATTTCTCTCTTTAGGGTTCTGTAGTTTTCATTGTATAAATCTTTCACCTCTTTTGTTAGGTTGATTCCCAAGTATTTTATTTTTTTGAGGATATTGTGAATGGGGTGGTTGTCCTCATTTCCATTTCAGAAGATTTGGCGCTAATATACAGGAATGCCTTTGATTTATGCGTGTTTATTTTATATTTGCTGAATTCATTTATTAACTCTAGTAGTTTCTTAGTAGACCCTGTTGGGTCTGTTAGATATATTATCATATCATCCACAAATAGTGATAATTTGAGTTCTTCTTTTCCTATTTTTATGCCTTTAATTTCTTTCGTCTGTCTAATTGCTCTGGCCAGTGTTTTGAGAACTATATTGAATAGAAGTAGTGAGAGAGGGTATCCCTGTCTTGTTCCAGATTTTAGAGGGAATGCCTTCAGTTTTTCTCCATTCAGAATATTGCTAGCCTGAGGTTTAGCATATATAGCTTTTACGATGTTGAGGTAAGATCCTGTTATCCCTAGTTTTTCTAGTGTTTTGAACATAAAGGGATGTTGTACTTTGTCAAATGCTTTTTCTGCATCTATCGAGATGATCATGTGGTTTTTTAAGTCTATTGATGTGGTGAATAACATTTATTGATTTCCGTATATTGACCCAGCCTTGCATCCCAGGGATGAATCCTACTTGATCATGGTGCACTATTTTTTTGATATGCTTTTGTATTCGATTCACCAGGATTTTGAGGATTTTTGCATCTATGTTCATTAGAGATATTGGTCTGTAGTTTTCTTTCTTTGAAGTATCTTTGTCTGGTTTCGGTATCAGGGTGATGTTGGTCTCATACAATGAATTTGGAAGACTTCCTTTTCTGTTTCTTGAAATATCTTGAAAAGTATTGGTATTAATTGTTCCTTGAAGGTTTTGTAAAACTCCGCTGTATATCCATCTGTTCCAAGGCTTTTCTTGGTTGGTAGTCTTTTGATGGCTTCTTCTATTTCCTCCTTTGTCATTGGTCTGTTTCAATTGTGTGTATCTTCCTGACTCAATCTGGGCAAATCATATGACTTAAGAAATTTATCGATATCTTCACTATCTTCTATTTTATTGGAATATAGGGTTTCAAAATAATTTCTAATTATCTTCTGTATTTCTGCAGTATCTGTTGTGATATTGCCTTTTTCATCCCATATGTTGGTAATTTGAGTTCTCTCTCTTCTTCTCTTCGTTAGCATGGCTAATGGTCTGTCAATCTTATTTATTTTTTCAAAGAACCAACTTTTAGTTTTATCAATTTTTTCAATGATTTTTTTTTGTTTCAATTTTGTTGATTTCCATTCTGATTTTAATTATTTCTCGCCTTCTGCTATATTTGCTGTTGTTTTGCTCTTCCTTTTCTAGGGTTTTGAGATGAAGTGTGAGTTCATTTTTTTGTTGGTTTTTTCTTTTTTTGAGGAATGACCTCCAGACAATGAATTTCCCTCTTAAAACTGCTTTCATTGTGTCCCATAGATTCTGATATGTTGTGTCTGTATTTTCATTTATTTCTAAGAATTTTTTGATTTCCTCCTTTATGTCTTCTGTAACCCATTGATCATTCAGTAACATATTGTTCATTTTCCAGGAGATGCAGGATTTTTCCTTCTTTCTTTTATCATTGATTTCCAGTTTCATTCCATTATGATCAGATAAGGTGCATTATACTATCTCCACCCCTTTATATTTACTAAAAGTTGCCCTATGGCATAATATATGGTCTATCTTTGAGAAGGATCCATGTGCTGCTGAGAAGAACGTGTATCCACTTGATGATGGTTGATATATTCTATATATTTCAGTTAAATCTAGGTTATTAATTGTGTTATTGAGTTCTACAGTTTCTTTATTCAGCTTTTGTCTGGTGGATCTGTCCAACGGAGAGAGCGGTGTGTTGAAGTCACTGATAATTATTGTGTTGTGGTCTATTTGACTCTTGAACTTGAGGAGAGTTTGTTTTGTGAATGTTGCAGCACCATTGTTTGGTGCATACATACTGATAATTGTTATGTCTTGTTGGTGGATGGTTCCTTTTAACAGTATATAGTGGCCATCTTTATCCCTGTTGATTAACTTAGGTTTGAAGTTGATTTTATTTGATATGAGTATGGCCACTCCTGCTTGCTTCCGAGGACCATGTAAGTGGTATAATTTTTCCCAGCCTTTCCCTTTCAACCTGTGTATGTCTTTTCCTATCATATGAGTCTCCTGAAGGCAGCATATTGTAGGATTCGTTTTTTTAATCCAGGTTACTAGCCTTTGTCTCTTGATTGGTGAATTTAAGCCATTAACGTTTAAGGTTACTATTGATATATTGTTTGTACTTCCAGACATGCTTATTTATGTAATTATTTTAATATGGCTCGTTTTTCCTTTTTGGTTATATTTTTTGTTCTTCTTTTTACTAGGTTACCTCCCAATGTTAGTTTGGGGTGCTGTTTTTCAATTCCTCTTCTTGTAGTGTTTTGCTCAGAATGCCTTGCAGTGCTGGTTTTCTGGCTACGAATTCTTTTAACTTTTGTTTATGGTGAAATATTTTAATTTCATTGTCAAATCTGAAGCTTAATTTTGCTGGATACAGTATTTTTAGTTGGAATCCATTATTTTTCAGTGTTTCAAATACGTTGTTTCAGGATCTTGTTGCTTTCAACTTCTGTGATGAGAAATCAGCCTTTAACCTAATTGGTTTACCCCTGAATGTAATCTTCCTTCTTTCTCTCGTAGCTTTTAATATTCTCTCCTTGTTCTGTATGTTGGATATCTTCATAATTATGTGTCTTGGAGTTGGTCTATTAGGGTTTTGTATGTTTGGGGTCCTGTAGGCTTCCAGGATTTGGCAATCCATTCCATCTTTCATATCTGGGAAGTTTTCTAGGATTCTTTCATTCAATAGGTTGTTCATTCCTTTGGTTTGAATCTGTATACCTTCTTCTATACCGATGACTCTCAAGTTTGTTTCTTTTTTATAACATCCCATATTTCTTGGATAGATTGCTGGTGATTTTTTAGGATCCTTTCTGTGTTGACTATATTCTTCTGAAGTTGATACACTTTGTCTTCATTATCTGATGTTCTGACTTCTATTTGATCTAGTCTATGTGTAATATTCTCGTTTTGAGTTTTTAATTTGGTTTATGGTTTTCTGCATTTCTAGGATTACTGTTTAATTTTTTTTTTTTAGTCTCTATCTCCTGGTATAGGTCATTCTTTGCCATTTGAATTTGCCTATTTACTTCATTTTCAAATTATACTTTCATTGTTTGTACTTGCTGTCAAAAGTCCTCTAAGATTCCGTTCCATCTGAGTTAGGTATGCCTTGAGTTCTTTCTCTGTCCATTTTTCTGAAGCCTCTAGGTTCTCCTGTGAATTTAAGCTTTCCTACATTGTTTGTAGTCCTTTTTCCCTTGTTTTTTCATGGTGCTCACGTTGCTTTCCAACTCTGTTTGACTGCTTTGTTTCTGTTTTATTCTTTAAATTTGTTTTGGTTTTCATAGTTCCAATATATCTCCTTTGTGTTGGGAGACAATGTTTAGAGATGTTGGGTTTAATTGTGCTTTACGGTAAATTCATTAGCTTCTTTAGAGGTCTACAGAATTTCATGTCATGTATAGAATTGAGGTTTGAACTTAGTATTTTATGATGAGGTCGGGCACTTTGATGGTATTGAGGTTAGTATATGTTAGCTTCTTTGGGTGGTTGCTCAAATGCAGGCGGATATTAACAAGAGAATAGACAGGAGTACTTGGGGGTAGTTAAGGGCTTAGTCAGACTATGGACTGTTTCGTAATATTCATCTATTTTCATCTAGTAAGTTGTACATAATCTCGGTGGTCATGCTTAAGAGGAACGATGGGGAAAAAGTAAGGAAGCAAATCAAGAAAGAGAGAGGGAGAGAGGAAAGAAAGAGAAAAGAATAGAAAAGAAAAGGAAATGATAATAAAAAAATAATAAAATGCAGTAAAATAGAAATTACATTTTAAAAAATAATAGTGTAATTGTAAAAAAGAAAAAAAATAAAATTAAAAATATTTTAAAAAAATTAAAAGAAAAAGGGATACTGTTAGGCTTCTATTTTCTTCACTTCTAATAGGTGGTGCTGTGCTTTCCGAGCCAAGATTTTGTCCTCCGGCTATAGGAAACAGTCCGTGTGAGGCCACTCCCTCCTCCCCCCACTGGTGTCTCTCAAAACCTGTTAGCTTAGGTTAATTCCTGGTTTCTACTCCCCTGGCTTCTCCTGTCAGCCAGGTCTATCCCCGTGTGGTACCTCTAGGCAGTTTAAACTACACTCTGTGCCTGCAGTTTCCTGGACGTGGAGTGCGGCTGTTTTTAATCGGCACCTTATTGTTTTGATTTCCTCCGATAGCCCCTCCTCCTAGAGCTGGAGAAACAGGTTTTGTTTTCGCTGCTGGTGGGAGGGAGGAGTTGGGGGTCAGGTGCCTTTGCTTTTCCCCCACACCGCTACTCAGATTCACTCTGTTAATCACGCCCCCGGAAAGCTGGGGAGAGATTTTATGTGATTTCCCTGCTATATGTAAAATGGTTTTAATGTCACAGACCTGTTCTATCACTGAATGAGATGCAATCAGTCGAAAATTGACCATGGTGACGTCAGCTCTCCAAGATGGTGGCCGCTGGCTTCCTTGGTGTTCTGACCGGCATGGAGGATAAGACTGGACGGCTTCCTTCCCCTGTCTCAAACCCAGAATTCAGCACTGAGCACAGTGAGGGCACAGCCGGAAGGCGCCCGCAAAATCAGCAGCACCGTATCTCTGCGTTGCTAGCTCACCATTTCCCGGCGAGCTCTGCAGTCTCTAGCAGCGGGGCAAGTCGCTGAATAAGCAGCTTGAATCTCTGTGCGGACAAATCGCTCTCTATTGAGCCCCAGTAACCGATCCTTGGGCGATAGAAATCCTTCCTCTAGGTTTTGGTGCACCCCAATTTTGCTGGAAATTCCTAACAAGATAGCATTTGGCCGTTCTAACTCGTCATTCACCCACACAGTGATGCAGTACACGGGGGTGATGCACTCCATCCGCCACCATCTTCCAAGTCCTCATTGAGTTATTTCTAAGACACATGCCATCATTCCACTTACCCCATTCTGCTTTGACAGTAACCACAAGAAACTATCAAATTGTTGTGTTTATTAATAGATAAATTAAATTAATCAAATAGACAACTCATGTTTGTTTTGGTCATTTAATAGTAAGCTAGTTGACTAAATTTGTTCTGGAGTAAAGAAACTGCAAACTTCAGTTGTTCTTAGTGTAATCACACAGAATGAGCTCAATCTCCAGTTAACACATTGAGACCACCTGTGTGAAATGTTGTCTAAATGTTGTTTATGAAGGAATCTCCTTAGTGACCCCATGCCCAGAGGGTGGGAGTGGGGGCTGGTTCTAGGCATTTCTTTAAGTATGGAACAATAGACTTTCAGAGGAAACAAGACATCAGTAAATACCATGTTGCCTATATTAACCTGTAGGTACATGGAGCCACTGTAGTTGGCAGAATCTCTCTCAAATGCTTAGTTTCAGGATTCCTGCATTTTTCTACTCATCACCTTTCTTTTCTAAAAATAAGTACTATCAGAAGTGCTTATATTAGCTCTGTACCACACAGGACGTTTCTAGGACATGTAATAGAGGTGCAACCATTAAAGAAGTTAGTAGCAATCTGGGAGCCTGTCTTACTTCCTGTGAACTCCCCAGAGGAAGGGTATAAATCACTATGATGTTTGCCTTCTGAGTAGCCAATTTCTAGTGTTGGAATGGGTGTAAGAAATTGAGTGCAGTAAAGATTTGATGGACCAAATCATGGAATTAATCAGGAGGCCAGGGAATCATGTGAACATCATGCATGTTGAATGCAGATTTCTCATGCTGTCAATCTTTCCTGGCCTCCTCTATACATTTGTGGGATATTTCAGATCTCAGTGACCTTTGAGGATGTGGCTGTGAACTTCACCAAGGAGGAGTGGGCTTTTCTGGATGCTTCCCAGAAGAACCTTTACAGAGATGTGATGCTGGAAGTCCTCAGAAACCTGGCTTCTATAGGTAATATTGATGGTTTTAAAATTAATCAAATTGGAGAACTCATGTTTATTTTGGTCATTAATGTAGAAGGTAAAAAGGAAATCAGTTGATGAATTATGAAACATAAATGGCACCTACAATTTGGCAAAGCATTTCTAGCTCCTAAATATTCATAAAGATTGTTATGTTGTCTCATTTTAGCAAATGAGTGGGAAGACAAGACCACTGAAGATCAGATTGAAAACTCTGGAAGCAACCTAAGGTAACTGTACTCACAAGAGGAATTTGTGAGGGAATCTGAGAACTGTCATATATTTTTTAAAGCAAACCAACCGAAGAAGTATGCATAATTTGAAATGTATTTATTCTTATAATATTTTTTACCAGAAATATATACTTATCTGTAACAGGTATTCAGTCTTTTCAAAGTATTTGACATGCAAAAAGTACTATGAAATTGCATATGTGAATATGACTATGTGAATAATAGCCATAGAGAAGCTGTGTTGCAAAGTATTGTTTCCTTCCAATCTCTTTAGTTTCCGGCAACAAGTCAGAAAATCTAGCCTTTACGTGATGTTGGTAGAAATGTAAAGACCTATAAATAAATAGAAAACTGTGAATGAGTTAGGTATCAATTATGTGCTGGTCACTTGTTCTTCAAAGATGTCCTATGGTAAACTTCAAACTTTCCCCACAGAGTAGTGTGGGGAAACCTTCAAATCAATTCCAATTCTTAATCAAACAAAGAAAAATTTTAATAGAGTAAATCAATGTGACTTCATTATGTGTGCAAAAGATTTCATATGTCCTTCATTCCTTCATAGGCACATCACATCTCACTCTGGACACAAATACTATAAGCATGAAGAATGTGAAAAGAAGCCATGTGAATTTAAAAAATATAGGAAATCTCTGGTTTCTCTCAAAAGTGTTCACACACAAATGTTGTTACAAAGTGGAGATAGACCACATGAAAATACAGTATGTGGGAAAGTCATCAGTTGTTCCAATGACATTCAAAGATATGAAGAAACTCATACTGGGTGGCAACCCTATGAATGTCAACAATGTGGTGAAGCCTCTTCTTCTCTTCCAGGTGTTCAAAGACACATGATAACACACAGTGGAGGTAAACCTTTTCAATGTGAGGTATGTGAGAAAGCTTTTCATTTCTCCTCTTTATTTAGAAGACACGAAAGAACTCATTCTGGAGAGAAATTCTATGAATGTAAACAAGATGGTCGAACCTTTATTTCACAGACAAGTCTTCAAAAGCACAGGATCACACACACAGGGAATGCACATTTCAAATGTAAGATATGTGGGAAAGACTTTGCTTATCCCAGATTACTTAGAATACATCAGAAAACACATACTGGCGAGAAGCCCTATGAATGTAAGCAGTGTGGCAACACCTTTGCTAGATCTTGTGACCTTCACATACATGAAAGAACTCACACTGGAGAGAAGCCCTATGAATGTAAGCAGTGTGGCAAAGCCTTTGCTAGATCCAGTGAACTTCAAATACATGGAAGAGTGCATACTGGAGAGAAGCCCTATGAATGTAAGCAGTGTGGCAAAGCCTTTGCTAGATCTAGTGAACTTCAAATACATGGAAGAGTGCATACTGGAGAGAAGCCCTATGAATGTAAGCAGTGTGGCAAAGCCTTTGCTACATCCCGTCAGCTTCATGCACATGGAAGAACACATATTGGAGAGAAGCCCTATGAATGCAAACAATGTGGAAAAGCCTTTGCTACATCCTCTGAGCTTAAGAGACATGGAATAACACACACTGGAGAGAAGCCCTAGCAAAGGCTTTTCCACATCTGGTGACCTTCACACACATGGAAGAACTGATACGGGAGAAAAGCCCTATGTATGTAAGCAGTGTGGAAAAGCCTTTGCTAGATCTTGTGACCTTCGCACACATGGAAGAACTCATACTGGAGAGAAGCCCTATGTATGTAAGCAGTGTGGAAAAGCCTTTGCTACATCCCGTCCACTTCATACACATGGAAGAATACATACTGGAGAGAAGCCTTATGAATGCAAACAATGTGGAAAAGCCTTTGCTGCATCCCGTCCACTTCATACACATGGAAGAATACATACTGGAGAGAAGCCTTATGAATGCAAACAATGTGGAAAAGCCTTTGCTGCATCCCATCTGCTTCATGCACATGGAAAAACACATACTGGAGAGAAGCCTTATGAATGTAAGCAGTGTGGAAAAGCCTTTGCTAGATCAAGTCACCTTCAGATTCATGGAAGAACACATACTAGAAAGAAACCCTTTGGATGTCAACAATGTGGAAAAACATTTGCTTCATCCTGTCATCTTTGCAGACATGGAAGAATACATACCGGAGAAAAGCCCTGTGAATGTGAACAATGTGGAAAAGCCTTTACTGCTGCCTATTACCTTCAGATACATAAACGAACTCATACTTGAGAGAGGCCCTATGAATGTAAGTGGTGTGAGAAAGCCTTCACTCGGTCCTCTCACCTTCACTCACATAAACAAACTCATACTGGAGAGAAGCCCTATGATTGTAAGCAGTGTGGCAAAGCCTTTGCTACATCTAGTAAACTTCAAATACATGGAATAGTGCATACTGGAGAGAAGCCCTATGAATGTAAGCAGTGTGGCAAAGCCTTTGCTAGATCCAGTGAACTTCAAATACATGGAAGAGTGCATACTGGAGAGAAGCCCTATAAATGTAAGCAGTGTGGCAAAGCCTTTGCTACATCTGGTGACCTTCACAAACATGAAAGAACTCATAGTGGAGAGAAGCCCTATGTATGTAAGGAGTGTGGCAAAGCCTTTGCTAGATCTTGTGACCTTTGCAGACATGAAAGAACTCATACTGGAGAGAAGACCTATGTATGCAAACAATGTGGCAAAGCCTTCACTCAGTCCTCTTACCTTCACTCACATGAACAAACTCATACTGGAGAGAAGCCCTAAGAATGTAGGCAGTGTGGCAAAGCCTTTGCTAGATCCAGTGACCTTCACAGACATGGAAGAATGTATACTGGAGAGAAGCTCAATGAATGTCAACAACGTGGAGAAGCCTTTGCCACATCTTGTCGGCTTCACACATGTGAAAGAACACATACTGCATAGAAATTGTATGCATGAAAACAATTGGTAAACTCTTCTGTTATTACTGTTTCACTCATATACATGTAGGAAGTTTACTGGAGAAATATCCTTTGAATGTGAAATACGGTAAATCAATAATTCATGTCATCCTCCAAGACAAGAGAGGCTCACACTGCTGAAAATGTGTGTGTGTGTGTGTGTGTGTGTCTGTGTGTCTCTGTGTGTGTATGTGTGAGATAGAGAGAGATCGATCAATCAATCGATCCACTGGGGATTTAGTCTGGTGGTGCTCTACCACTGAGCTACATTCCAGTTCCTTTTTACTTTTTATTTTGAGACAGGGACTTGCTGAGTTTCTTAGGGACTTCCTAAGGTGCTGAGGCTAGCCTCCAACATTGATTCTTCAGAATCAGCCTCTCGAGTATCAGGAATTAAAGGCATACACCACCACCACATCCAACTGAATAACTCCTTAAATGTGAAAAATATCACAAATCATTCCATTGTCCCTGTTGCCTTCAAAGCCATTTCACTCACATTGAAAAACAAACCCTCTGAATTTGGGGGATTTGCTACATTCTGTCAGCTTCATTTCCTTTCTTATATATGAAAACACTCATGCAGAGAAGCCCTGTGAATGTGAGAAATGTGGGAAATCTTCTAGTTTTCTCATTTTTTTTCCCTAAGGACTGGGAATATTGTTTTGGAGTAAAAAGAATAAATCCTATGCAAGTAAGAAATATAAAGGGTTCAGCCATTCTAGTTTTGTTCAGTTGAGTGAAAGGACTCATACTGTAGAAAATGCTGAGGATAAGCCATGTGTGGCGGTATTCAGCTTTCAGAGTTTCCTCCAAAGGCATAAAAGAATTCACATCTTTGAAAATCCTTTTTCTATCTTTAAAAATTGCAGTAACACTTTCAACTTTCCAGGTCCCTTTGAACAGCATTTAAGAAATCACACTGGAGAAAAGCCCTGTATGTAGAAATGTGGTGAGAACTTTGCTTGTTTCAGATCCATTTGAACTTGTTCAGACTTGAGGAAAATTTAATTTTATTTCATTTTATTTATTTATTTTGAGATAACCACTGTAGCTGTGTGAAAATGGTGCGTGCCTTCATTTCTTTTTTCTTTCTTTTTTTTTTATGTATTCAGAGGTAACAAAACTGCACCCTGGGTTGGAGAGGAGCATTGCATCAGCATGAAGATTTGAAAGCAACATGTTTTTCTGGGTTAAATCTCTCTTATTGTTAGATTCCATTTTCCAGTATTTTAAGTCTTTTGAGTCTAATGTTTCATTACATATTGTGTATGTCAGTTTAGGCCTCTCCACTCCAGCCTTTGGTACAGATTGGTGAAATGGCTCTTCTGAACTTTTTTCCTCTCTTTCTTTGTTCAGATTTCACTCAGGAGTGCTCTACCACTGAGTTTCTCCATAGACCTTTTAATTGTTTTTTGAGATGGGGTGAGGCTGGCAGCAGGGACCATAGGGATGTGTCTGTGTACCCTGCAGCTGGCCTCTTCCTTTTCCTTGATTGTTTATTGATCTGTTGATGACTCTGGGACCATCACAGTTGTCACTTGTGCTTGTTCTAAGGCTCATGTATTATGCTGTATGTAGGCACATTAAAGAGCATTATAAGATAATATCATTTGTGTATATTGTTTGGAGATGCACTTTCTCAAACTATATTTTGCCCTATACTTGAGTTGCTTTCTCTTTTCTTTTCCCAGTTCTGGGGACCGAATCCTGCCTTGTGCATCCTAGGCAGGCATTCTAGCATGGATTGCTCCGTAGCTCAGGCAGTGAGTTTGCTGCACCTGTGAGTGTGAACCCCACTGATAACCACATCAGCAGATGCAGCTCTGCGGGTGTTTCCTCCACAATTGCAGCTGATCTCTTCCCTCTTAAAGACCTTTTATACCAGTTATTTTTTTAAAAAAAACTACATCCAACTTAGGTTTCCTCCCCATGAATATACTTAGGTGGAATATACCAGAAAACCCCAGGCTTGATTTCTCTCTGTGTTTAGAGTACCTTAGTAGCCCTGGGAAAATTGTGTGATGTTTTTTTTAATACACACTGCATGACCAAAGGCTTGGTAAGGAGCATCCCAGTCTGATGTCCTAATACAGCGGCTCTCCCTTCACCACCAAATAATCTTAAAAAAGCTTCTCAAGAGACCTTCATCATAATTTTCTTTCAACAGAATGTCAGGAAAAGATTTTGCAAAGATCTCACTGTAGGTTGTAACACAGACTTCTGCTTTTGTGGCAAAGCTTGGAAGACCTCTGACCAATCTTACAATTGGTACACAAACCACTTTCTGTGAACTAATCCAAACAACAACAACAACAACAACAACAAAAACACCTTTATGTATACCCCTACATAAAATATAAACCTCCATCCCTGTCCCACTGGATGTAAATAAAGATCAATGAAATTCCAAGTAGTGATCCAAAAAATTTTATGTGATACCCCTCAGAACCCTGCAGCTAATCAATGTGCTCCTGGAACATTCCTTGGGTGTCTAGCCTCATGTGCCCTACATCACTAATAAAGCTAAAGCCTCCAACCAGATGATATTGTGCAGTACTTGCTGTGGAGAGGGCTGTTTCTGCTCAGGCGGAAGGATTCAGTTACTTGTCCTAAGGATTCAAAGCCTCCTGAGCAAAACCTCACCCACAACCTATTCAGGTGTCATGGATCTTGTGTGATCATTGGTAAGAGTTCCTTACATACTTGTGTCCAAATATTGAAGTTTGCCAACATGCCAAAGATGGGTTGATTGTCACTGCTATCTCTGTTCCAGCCTTTTGCTGTGTCTCGGTGTTCATTTGGAGAGGAATGCCAAAAGAGTGTGCTGTGGCCCTTCTGTTTTTGATAAATACAGCATAAGCCATCCAGTAAAACTTCATCTTTAAAAGATAGTTTTGAACGCTTCCCAGGATTTCTAAAAATTTTCTTTGCAGCTAATGAGTCAGTGTGGCAATTTCCTAGTTTTACTTTTTTTATTTAGTAGAAATATTGCATAGAGGTGGGTGAGCACTTGATGTAGTCTGGACTTCTTTGTAATAAATCCATTTGCCAAAGGCAGTAGTTACAGGCTTTCTCCTGGGCAGTGTGAGGGACTGGAGTAAATGCAGCTGTCCTGGGGTGTGGGCATTGTTTGTAGGAGTTCAGTCTTGGTGAGTACATCAGTGTAGGAATCAGACTCCTAAGAGGGCTACAGAATCTCCTGACAGCACCTGCCTGTACCTTTTGGACAGTAGTGTTGTCATGTGAGCTGGCAGGTGGATGGCTACCTTCTGATGGATTTGGGTTTGTAGCTGAGCAAATAGTGAGAATGTACAATGATTAAATGAGAATTAAAATATTCTTTGTCATACCAAAGACATAATTTGGGGGCCAAACATAATAACAAGTAACCCCTTGGACCTTGAACCACATATTTTCCTTCATGTATGCATTTTCTCACAAACTTTTGTAGTGTGATGCTTATGTGGAACAAACTGAGATAAACATGGAGAGGTTTATTTAATGGTACAGTTTACTAGAAGTTTTAAAGACTTGCAGCAGGCTTAGATTCCAGTATTGTTCAAATTTTATGAAAGACTCTGAAATTCTCAAAATTCTTGAGAATCCCCAGGTGCTGTGGCATACACCTGAAATACCAGTGGCTCAAGATTCTGAGGCAGGAGGATTGTGACTTTTTTTCACTTTTTTTAAAGAGAAAGAATGTTTTAATATTTATTTTTTAGTTTTCAGTGGACACACCATCTTTATTTTATTTTTATGTGGTGCTGAGGATTGAACCCAGCACCCCATGCATGCCAGGTGAGCACGCTACTATTTGAGCCACATCCCCAGCCCATCTTTTCATTTTTTTAAAAAATTATATATATATTAATTTTTTCCTAAGAATCAAACCCAGTGCCTCCCACATGGTAGGCACATTGTCAACCACTGAGCCACAACCTTAGCCCAAGTGTTGTGATTTGAAAGGTGGCCTCCCTGAATAACAAGGAGTAAAGAACTCAGTGAGACCCTGTCTCTAAGAAGTAACTCAAATAATAAATAAAAAAGAAGACTGGGAGGTGGCTGAGTGGTTGAGTGCCACCGAGTTCAGTTTCCAGTATCCCCAAGAAAAATGCATTAGAAACCAAGTTTTAATAAACCGTATGATGGGTAGATGGGCTTGTCCATTATATTGTTTTCTTCTTTGGATTCTCAGGCATGGTTTATTAATTCAGGAACTCTGTAAAATTCACCAATTCAATAAAAATCAAGTGTATGGTTTTAAAAAGTAATAATATAGCAAGGTCAATGAGGAGCAGCTTCCTGCTCTGGGAACCCTCTGTAATTGGTAGTCAACACAAGTGGCCATAATGTCCTTATCATAAAGAGTTTGTGAAAGCTTCTATTTTGCAGGGGTCTCTGAAGGTGCTAAACGTGCCTGTCTTTTCAGAGCCTTTTGGTGGAGGAATTCCATATGGAGGTCTCTGATTTATAGATGATGTCATTGGGGAGCTCAAATGAAACTGATAAGTGAAGAACATGTTACCACCTGGTCCATTGCAGTCTAAAAGGTGTCAGATTTTCCTGTCTTTAAGGAATGTCAAGCAACCTTGGCGGAGGATTCAGCAATTTACGATGTGCTCCTGCAAAAAACGTGATGCTGTGAGTCTCTGCTCAGGTCATTTGTGAAAAGCTGATGAGTAGTCTTAAAATTTATTTGGTCCTGTTAGTGATAAGGGCAATTTGCATTAGAATGCTATTGAAATAGAGAAAACAAAATATTAGCCAATTCTGAGGCCAAAATATATACCAGTTTTTGATGAGATAGGAGTAGTAACTTTCATTATATTTGGAATTGGGTATGGATGCTTACAGACAGGACCAGATCATCAAAGTAGCAGTGATCTACCCAAGGCAAATGTTGAGATAGAGAATATCTGTATTTCTGTAGTTGGTATTTTATTTTTTCCTCTGTGATTATCAGTGACTATGTTTAAACATTTCAGGATGCTCAGATAGAAATCTGATTTTTTTCATATTTAATGAATTAGAAAATGTTAGACTATTAAATATTCTGAGAAGTACATCAGATTTTATAGGAATTTTTAGTTTCCATATACCTTATTTTAACATATCAAAAAACATATGAAGTGATTTAATTAGAGATTGATGGGTTTTATTTATTTATTTTTGCTACTGGGGATTGCTGTGACAAGTGTGGCCAAACTAGCGGGTTCTGGCAGGGTTTGATGGGACATTGGAAGAAATAAAGAGTCACACACACAGAAGATACAACATCTGGGATCAGGTGGAGCACTGATCTATGATGGAGCAGCAGGTCTAAAGAATTATACCAGGAGGGCTGGGATGTGGCTCAAGTGGTAGCGTGCTCACTTGGCGTGTGTGCGGCACTAGGTTTGATCTTCAGCACTACATATAAATAAAATACAAGATGTGTCCACCAAAAATTAAAAATATAAATGAACAAATATTAAAAAATTATCTCTCTAAAAAAAAGAAAAAAAGAATTACACCAGCAATCTTTATTGTGTATCTTTCATTGATCATATTAAAGACTATGTAAGCATTATTCTTTGTATTTATGAAAGTTACACAGTTAGCAACAGTATGCAGGTATTTCCTGAGTTACATTCTATAGTTGGAATGTGCAATGTTAAGAGCACCCTGCAGCTCTCAAGAAAGTTCATCCTTTAAAGTTATTTTAAAGCTTCCTTTAAAACAGTGGTACTGGTGAACCATGTGGTTGACTTAGCAAGGAACTTTGTGCCTGAGAATAAGGTCAAAGCTGAAAGGTCTCCCACAACAGAGTCTCCCTAATGGAGAGCATTGCCATAGCAACCAGGCATCCTATACTTTTGCATAGAAACTTTTCCAGTCACCAAGCATGCCACTGCCATTACCTCATTAGAGACCTCCATCTCAGACACTTGTTTCCCAATCACTGTCACTGGTCTCCACAGGGGATTGAACTCAAGGCTGTTTTACCACTGACCTACACACTCACCAAGGCTCCCCCTCTTTTCTCTTTCTTGAGACAGTGGTGGACTCGGTTGGCCAGGCTGACCTCACACTCATCTAAAAATGGAGCAATGCAGTCTCTGAACCTTTACCCCAATGGCAGTCACATTTGCTGGGAACTCAGCTGAAGTGGTTCAATTAAAGTAATAACTTTGGAATTCTATGGGATGGGACTACTGTTTGCAACCCATTCTACCAGGCCTGGTAGAAATTTGCAAGTCCATTTTTATGTCTCCAGATCATAAGAAAAAATATTTTTTTCAAATTTTCACAGATGTACCAATATCAACAGACCCTAAGTACTTGGTAATGAGGGCAGGAGTTATGGAAAACTTGTTGGAAATGTGTGGATCCATCCTGCCTTCTGATTTGTCTTCCTATTTTCTCTCTCACTCCCTTTAGTACAAGGGGTTCTTAACCACTTAGCCACATCCCCAGACCCTCTTTCATCCCCATGACAGTAGAATGCATATATATATATATATATATATATATATATATATATATACACACTTTGGTATATCATACTTGGATGGGTCATCATTTCTCATTTTTCTGAGTGTACGTGTTGCAGAATCATATTAGTCATATAGTCAAATATATATACATCAGTAATGATGTCTGTTTCAATCTACTACTATCTTTCTTATTGCCACATCCCTCTTCCCTCCCTCCCATCACTTCCCTCAACCTAATGTAAGATAAAGCGATTCTGCCCCAATGCGCCCTCCCTCCTGAATTAGCATCAGCTTAATAGAGAAAACATTTGTCTTTGATTTTGTGAAACTGGCTTATTTCACTAGCATGATATTCTCCAACTCCAACCATTTACTAGAAAATGCCATAATTTTAGCCTACTTTCAACCTGACTAATATTCCATTGATTATATATACCACATTTTCTTTAAACATTCATCTTTCGAGAACCACCTAGGTTGGTCCATAATCTAGCTATTGCAAGTTGAGCTGCTATAAACATTCATGTGGCTGCTGAGGAGGTCATACATGTGAAAATATTTTTTAAAACAACAAGTTGCTGAGCAGGAGAAAATATTTTACATTACATATTTAATTATTTCATAGTATTCAGACTATAAAAGGAACTCTAGTGACTCCATAATAAAATGATCAACAAATTAAAAAATGAATTCCGAGTTGTGAACCCCTCAGATATTTCTGCTACTCTTTATGGTGTTTTCTGAGAATGATCTTCAAAATGCTGATTGTTACTTTTTGCTCCCAGTCATCTGGAAGTTTCTAGAGAAAGTTTCTAGTCATCTGCACTAGGCCTGAGTTCCAGTGGTTTTGCTAACTTCTGTTGGTGGAAGAATTGCTTCTCTCGCAACTCAATTATAGCTACCAAAGGGGAAAATTAAACAAACTACCGATAGATTCAAGAATATTTGAGCACTTTCTGAGCCCTGACCTACCGTTGTTCATCCCAGTAATAATTCCAGGCCTTCCAGTTGTTTTCAGAAGTAGTTTCTCCATGTACTGAGCATCTAAAATTAGTGACTTCTGTTCCAGGGAGTATATCCTAAACATTAAATTTCTATAAGCAACAGAGACTGAGCATGTGCAAATATTCAGACATTACAAATAGTTGGATTTGCATTGTTTGTAACTACTTCCCAAAACTAAAATTTGCAGCAGTAGTGTTAAAAATGTGTTAGAAACCACATATTCCTCTTTCACCACAGAAAATACAGTACACTCTTCTTCTAGCTACTTGACAGCCTGGAATATAACACACTTGCCTCAGAAATTTAATTCATCAGTCAAATGAAAACTTTTCTTCACCCAAAGCAGTCTTGTCAGAATGCCTATGATAAAAATCTGAAAGGAAGGGGCTGGGGTTCTGGCTCAGTTATAGAGTGCTTCCCTAGCACATGGGAGGCACTGTGTTCAAGCATCAGAACCATATAAAAACAAATAAAATAAAAGTTATTTGTCTATATGACTAGTAAATAAATAAGTAAAATATTTAGAAGTAAAAAACAAAAATCTGAAAGTTAGTAGGTAATCCAGAGCATATGAGCATGGATATAAAGATTCACTTGTAGAAATGCTGGTGAGAATATAAATTGAGTAAAGCTATTTTTGAAAATGGTATTAAGGTTCTTCAATAAGTTAAAATAAAATTGTCATATGATTCAGTAGTAGTAATTCTGGGTATGTATCTAAAAAATTGGCGTCATTAGATCATAGAAAAGACTATATTTTCATTGTAGTATTTTTCACAGAACCTGGTAAAAGAACTGAAGTACCTTTAAGGTAAATGGTAGGTTGGGCATGGTGCCACATACCTGTATTCCCAGCAGCTTGGGAGGGTGATACAGGAGAATCATGAATTTAGAGCCAGTCTCAGCAACTTATCAGCCAGGCACTAAGCAAATCAATGAGATCTTGTCTGTAAATAAAATATAAAAAAGGAGCTGGTGATGTAGCTCACTGGTCGACTAGCTCTGATTTCAACACACAAAACAATAAATAAATAAATAGGCTCAACACATTGACCCTATGCTTTATCTTCCAAGAAGCAATTTACTTGCACCCTTTCTGGATTAACTGGACAGGATGTGTTACATTCTTTAACAAACTATTACCTGCAGGAGAAATGCAGTTTCAAAATAATGTTTGTAAGAGGAATGCAAGTTACACTAAAGGGGAGACTTTTGTGATCTTGTTAAAGACCAGATTCTGGAACTCAGGGAAATAAAGATAATTCCTACTAACCATAAAATCTGCAAGAGATTATGATTAAGAATTCAATTATAAATCATGAACCTAAGGCTAATTAACCTAAAGTTTTCATGGCAGTAGATACTTGAGAGTTTGATATTATCCTGCTGTCAGTCCAAAGTCAAGAAGTGTACCTGGGCAGGATTCTTTAGAATCTTTTTTTTAGATTTCTAATAAAAATGGAGAGAAAGAGAGCCATGCTCTTCTCTTTACAGAGTGGACACATTCTCTCTCTTTAAAGTGTCACCTTTATCTTCCTTCACATCACTTCTAATAAACTCATTGTGTCTGCTTTTTTCTCATGTGAAATGCTCACAAAGAGAAATCAAAATCTATAAACTGTCATCCAGTTCTTGGAGGAAAAATTAGAAATACTGCATCCTTTGAAATATAGCATAAAATAGTTGATAAGGCAAAGAGGGAATGCTGGCATTAAAATTGTGAACAGAGCTGAGTGCAGTGGTGCACTCCTGTAATTCCAGGGTCCTGGAAGGCTGAAGCAGAAGGATCATGAGTTCCATGCCAGCTTCAGCAAGGGAGAAGTGCTAAGGAAATCAGTGAAACCTCTTTCTTTAAATGAAATACAAAATACTGCTGGGGATTTGGCTCAGGGGTCGAGTGAGCCAATAAGTTCTAGAATGACTTGTTATCTTGTGACAATTAATTGACCCACTATAGGCTGGAACTCAAGATTCAATCACAAGTTCCACAGAAGTCATATGGAAAAGAGCTGGTGTATTATAGATAGTGTAGTTAAGTTGTTCCTGCACCCTCTGTCTGATAGGGTGACAGCATGGGGTATGCTGTGGCAGAGCTACACCATCTGGAAACTGAAACTATGGGGAAGGTTAAATCTATTGTTTATGATACTCATGATATGGATAATAGGGTATATATCAATCAATAATAAAAGTACATGTTGACAGCAATGGCAGGAAATTTCCCAAAATGAGTCTAAAGATACACTTAAGACATGCCTGGAGATGTGTTTTGATATCTCTCAGAATACAAACAATAGTGTTATTCCTCAAAAATTTTTGAGGAAAATATTACAAATCTCAAGGTTCTTGAGAAAAACATAACAATTTGCACTAAGCCCCACATTCTAAATCTACAATCTGTGCAAAATACATTTCCAACCACTAACAGGCCCTCCTTTGCCTTACACAGGAATTCATGATGAAAATGGGAAACACATTGTTAATATTAATGGTAAATGGGTTGTGTTGAAGATCCTGCTCTTTTGTTAAAGATTACAAAGACATAAGAACAGTTGTATCTTGAAAAAGTATCAAAGAAACTCTTAAAGAAAGCAGTTAAATAGGTCATATGAAAAAGAAAATTACCTTTGAAATTAAAAATAGAATAACATAAAATTAATATACATACATTTTAGAAGCACTTCAGAAAAATGCTTTTAAGTAATAGGTTATAACTTCTTTAAGTGTTTTATTGGGACTTTAGAAGTAAGAAATCTTACCAATAATCATAGGTATGCTTTAAAGTTAAAGGTTAATGATATAATTATATGTATGCTTTAAAGTTAAAAGTTAATAATAGGTCAAGATACATGTAGTCAAGTTGTGTAGTCTAGCACCTATTGATTGAGGTGAAAATGTAAATCTTAATCGTGATTGGCAAAGGTTATAGGAAAATATTTTAAACAATGTACTCAATATCTTAGGTAATAAATATATGTCTGAAAATATTGTAACTCTTAAAAATTATGTAAATCAAAGAGATTTTGAGCTTCGAAGCTATCCATTAACTATATGAAAGAAACACTTGTAAAAAATGTATAAAAATAAAGGCCCCTCTAGGGGCAGCAGGTACTTCTGAAGGCTGCTCATAACTTGCAACTATAGTCCTGTCTCCTCTTTCACCTAAGCCACTCATCCTTCAGGATCCCTGTATCTCTGGTAGCTAGGGCTTGACATAAACAATAGAGATTCAATTTTTCTTTTAAATTTAATGTTAAGTTTGTTGATGGGCTGTATTGAAATATATATAAAATCTATGATTTGTGCTCCTATTCTCATAGTACCCTCTACCAATGGGGGGGGGATAGACATCATAATCCTACCGCTATGCTCAAGGCAAAATTGCACATAAGTCTGCTTTTAATTGCTTATACTCCAGAGTCTAGAGGTCTGGCACCCTCCATCTATTTTTCATTTTTATCATTAATACTAGAAACTTTAAATTTTATTTGTACTTTTCAAGTACAGCATAAGGTGTGTAGAAATGGTGGGTATATTTTGGACTGGTCTCCTAAAATTGACAAAAGGCAGTTATGCAAGGGTAATGCCATGAATCCTGGAAGATTTTTCAGTAGCATCATGACCTTCAGGGAAGGGGGCATTCAGAAAGATGTTTGGCACTTAATTGCTGCCTCAGAATTCTTACATTTTACTGACAAAGCTTTACCAGACTTTGTAGGCAAGAACTGTAACAGGAAGATTCTTGCTACAGCTTATTGGCCTATGTTCGATCTTCTTATGTTTTAATTACAGGAAATGTACAAGTTAAAAGGGAAGATGATAGATATCTTGTTATATGACATAAATGTAATTTAATTAATTGTTTCATCAGAAATAATAGAGTAAAAGGAACATTGACACTTCATCAGCCCTCCTTTGTCTTATTACCAGGAAATATTTCAGAGCCATGGTAGGGTGATGCTGCTTTTCAAGTCTTACAACAAATACACGCCCAGCTAGCGAGACCTAAGCATGCTCTTGGACTCATAATAGTGAGAGTTGTTCCCTTGGTTTCTTTTATTGCTTCCATGGTGACAGCTTTGGTGGCCATATCTCAAATATTCAACATGCAAATTTTCTTAATTATTTGTCTCAGAATACTTCCAAGGCTCTTCACAATCAAATAAATGTTGATGAAAGGAATGAGACCAAGCTAAATGCCTTAGAGACTGCTGTCATGAATATAGATAATAAACTTTCCACTTTGAAATTCAAGGAAAGACTTAAATGTCATGCTAGCTATAAGTATGTGTGTGTTACTGCTGCCAAATGCAATGCTTCTTAGTGGTATTGGAAGAAGCTTCAAAACCATTTGTTGGATATTTGGCAGAAGAATGCTTGGATCTTTTGGAGCTGCATCATCAGATTCAAGATACAAAAATGTAAGATTGATTTTTCAGATCCTACTTTTTAAGCTGATCAAATACTTAAAGAATTAAACAGCTTTAACCCTGGAAACATTCTTAAATACTCTGCATGGTATATCCTTGTATTGTTCTCATTGCTATTTATTCTCTCTTGTGTTGTAATTGTAGGATGTTGTGCCCCTAGAAGAAGAATTCAGGGACTCAAAATAATGACCCATCACCTGCTTTTTCAAAGAAAGAAGAACGGATATGTGGGAAGCTCTTCTGAGTGACCCACGCCTTCCAGTCCTGAAGCAGGAGGCTCTGACCAGTCACTACATTTGTGGTGACTTGGGCATTGTCCCAGCTCAGATAGAGAGGGGGGTATTCAGATGTACTCATTATTCATGAGGATTGACTTACCCTCATGGTCCTTGTAACCCTGCTTCTCTGCCTATTTTTGTATAGAACTTTCTAAGAACAAGAGTCCTCCAATGAAAGCTCTCTTCTGAATGTGGTCACTTTCTCACCAGCCTCTCGTGACTTACTCTTGCCCTCCCTTTTGGGGGGCCTGAGGCCAAGAGCAGAGAAGAAGTCCTGAAGCTCGTGTAAAAGTAAAGTGTGTCTATGTTTTATTTGGAGTCCCTGGAAATTCACATGAGTGCCCTTAAGTTCAGCTGACTTTGCAGGTCGGGGGTGGCAGTTTGTAACTGTGTGGGCAGCAATTTGCCTGACCTGCATGGGCAGCAATTTGTAACTGGTGTTCAGAGGGATTACACACACACACACACATACACAGACAGACAGACAGACACACACACACACACACACACACACACACAATACTTATATTTTTCAAGAGTAAAAGCTAAAGCAAAAATGCCCCTGAGATGAGTAGATATCCACAAGAAGAAAAAATGTATTTGGATATGTACCTCACATCATGTACAAAAGTAAAATTAAAAAAAAATCAAAGTTTTTTGTGTAATAGCTAGAAGCATAAAAGTCATAAAAACAGTTGAGGAAATTTTCATTATTTTGGATGTGGTTATTGGTATATAATATTTGTATTTATTTTAATCACACCACTTCGATAGAATAATCCCCATTTAAAAGTGGTATGATTTCATGTCAAAATAAACCTTAATGTTATGTGTAACTGAAATTCACTAATAAAAAAAATAAAATTTAAAAATGAACAAATGCACTGGAGATGTAGCTCAGGGGTAAAGCTCCCCAGAGTTCACTTTTCTGTACCAACAAATAATTATTAACAGAACAAAGACATTTCTGAATGTAATAGGCTTAATCTTGACTCTGTTGGTACTTCTGTGGGTTCAGTGAAAATGAGAACCATTTTCATGATAATTCATAACTTGCTAAAATATGCCCACAAAATTATTATATTTCTCTTTTTTGTGACTCAACAATGCATTCATGACTACATGAAGAAGCGACAAGTATACAGATGTTATTTTTGGTCAGAAGTTAATTAGTTAATAATATTTCTTTTAAAGCCCTTCAGCTAATATGATTCCACACAATGCTATGGATCATTTGGCTCCAGAGGAATAATCTTTACTCTTGAGAAATTTCAATTTTATTTAAGTCTATAGATTAAGAAAAATGGATGTCCAGGTTTGACTTATACAAGGTAAATGTAGCTGGAGTTTTTCAGATAGAAGTCCCCACTGGGGACAGTGAAATTTCAAATAGTATATATGGAAGTCTACATGAAGTCTATAGTTTAAAAAACATATTGGCTAAATTATAAATATATTTTTCTTTACCCTTCACAAAATTTATGATGCCACATCATAAACCTCATATCTAAAATCCTGTAGATACTTTCTAAATATGTGGCATTATAACCAGTGTCTTTTGGCACATGCCTATAATCCTAGCAGTTTGGGAGACTGAGGCAGGAGGATCACATGTTCAAAGCCAGACTTAGCAATTGGTCTCTAAGTAAAATTTTTAAAAGGGCTGGGAATGTTGCTCAGTAGTTAAGTTCCCCTGTGTTCAATCCCTGGTACCAAAAAGAAACAAAGAAAATTTGTCTTTTCTAAGAATCTGTTGTTCAATGCAGGGTTATGAGATTTTTACATGTTTTCTGCCAAGAATCTTGTAGTCCCAATTTTCATATTTACACTTTTCTTCCATTTAAAATTAATTGTGTAAAGTGTGAGATAGTGTTTGAGATCATGTTCCCAGTTTTATATGGGTAGTTGTTCCAGATGATTTGAAAGCATTTTTCCTATAATGTCTTGGAATTCTCCTTGTAAAATAATCGACCATAAATATAAGGATCTATTTCTAAATTTTATTCCATTTACTTATTTCTTTTTGCAGTAATGAATTTGAATCTAGAAACACTCTACCACTGAGATTTATCCCCAGTTCATTTTTTCTTTGGTTTTGAGACAATATCTTGCTGTATTCCCAAGGGTGACCTCAAATTGTCAATTCTCCTTCCTCAGTCCCCTGAGTTGCTGGTACTACAGGCATCCACAACCATGCCTGGAATATTATTCCATTTAATCATTTTGTAAGTGTGACTCAGTACTGATTACAGTAACATTTTAAAAATAGCTTTGATGAAAATGTACTATATATACACAATAAAGGGTATATACACATCCACTGATGAAATCCCTTTCTCATTTCCCACCTTCACTCTTTAACCTTTAAAAATCACCAACCTAAATTCAGGTTTAGCCTCCCCCACATGAGGGAAAGCATGCAGTGTTTGTATTTATGTATCTGGTTTTGTTTCATTTTACCACTCTACCCTCCAATTTCACCCAATTGGTTGCAGGTGGCAGGATTTGATTTTTATGGATGTATGCATACATATATGCCATATTTTCTTTATCCATCTGCCCCAGAATTCCTAGGTGATTCTATATTTTTTCAATTGGGATGTGCCTCAATAAACATGGGCATCCAGGTATCAGATGAACGTTTCATTCTTGTTCATTACATACTCCCAAGTGGGATACCTGAATCACAAGGTAATTCTATTTTAGTATTATTTAGTTGAGATACAAAAGACTTAACCAAAGCCTCATGTGCTTGGCAAACATTTGACAATTAGACGGCATCACAGTGCCTTATTTATTTATTATTATTATTATTATTATTATTATTATTTATTTTGAGGGAGCATTACATTAAGTTTCCTATCCTCGTAGCAAATTCAGGATCCTTCTCCTATGGCCTCCCAAGTTGCCTACTTTACAGGGACATTCATCTGATTTTCTCAGGACCCCCAATATCGACCGGCTGGTGGAGGAGGGCATGAGACTCACCCAGCACCTGGCGCCCCCCCCCCCGCTCTGCACCCCGAGAAGAGCCACTCCAATCAGGTGGGTGTCGCCGGGACCCTGGACAGCAGCTCCCGGCTGCAGCCTGGACCCCATTGCCATTCTAGCTGCGCAGGAATGGACAACGATGAGTACCTGGTCCTCTACTGGAACGCATGCTCACGAGGGCTTCCTGCCAATGAAACCACTTTTGCAAAAATCCCAAAGGAGCAAGGCTATGCCATCAGCCTCATAAGTATTCGAACACCTGATTCCCCTCCCATCCAATTGTCAAGGGACCAATTTCGTCTGGAGGAAAAAAAAACTTTCATCCTTTTCTGCTTCCTGAGTTGGTATCTGGCTCCACTCCGGCCCTCTCAGATGGTTTTCAGTTCAGAAGTTCTCCTCATTGCAGACGTTTGGGGTTAGTTGATATATATTTTACCTTCTTTCCTTCTATGATCCTGTCTATCTTCTTCAGCTCCAAGGAATCAGAAAGCTCTTCAGAGGCTGGCTCCACCACCTGTAATTCCAGTAGCTTGGGAGGCTGAGGCAGGAGGACTGCAAGTTAGAGGCTCACCTCAGCAGTTTAGAGAGGCCCCAAGTAACTCAGCAAGACGCTGTCTCTAAATAAAACACAAAAAGGGTCGGGGATGGGGCTCGGGGGTCGAGTGGCCCTGAGTTCAATCCCTGGTACCCAAAACCAAAAGCAAGTCTTGGTTGAGGTCACTCATGGCCTCTGCTGATTCAGGATCTGCTCTTTGGAGGTTTTCTTTCCCCTGACCACATCCAAATGGCCCTGGGGTTCTTTGTCCCAGGCAACAGCGTGCACCCTTTGTGTGGCTGACAACCCACCCCCACTTGCAGGAAAGTGGCACCAGGGTGTGAGCTGCGAGTCCCGCGGTGACCACTGCCACCACCAGCTGAACCACAGCTTCCACTATTTCTATGGACTGCCCTTCACCCTGATCAACAACTGTGACCCTAACAGGCCCCAAGAGCTGGGGGTCACAGTGGCTGTCCGGTTCAGCCGCTACACCTGAATCCTGGCTCTGGGCATCCTGATGCTCACGGCTGCCAAACTCAGTGGCCTCCTCTTGGATCCCTAGACCGCAGTCGGGCGCATGGCCAGCCTCGTCTTCACCACGTGGTTCTCCAGCTGTGGGTTCCTGCGACTCTGGAAAACTGTGTGCTCATTCGGAACCACCAGGTCACCGAGCAGCCCATGGATGTGGGGAGCACCACCAGATGGATGCTGAAGGAAGCCACGGCCTACATTCAAAGGTGGGGACCCTCACGATCCGGGTGAGGGGGGCAGTTTCTGAGCCGTGAGCTACCCTGGGGTCCCATAGCAGCAGGTGAATTGAAAAGGTCCAAACTCACACTTCATTCACAAATGAAAGGAAGCTATCCTTCTTCATGGCTACATAGTATTCCACATTTTATATGCTGAAGGATTTCTTTATGGAGTCACTTTGCCCACGTCTGTCATCCTAGCAGCTGGGGAGGCTGAGGCAGGAGGATGGCAAGTGGGAGGCCAGCCTCAGCAACTGAGAGAGGCTGTAAGAGACTCAGTGAGACTCTGTCTGTAAATAAAATATCAAAAGGACTGGGGAAGGGACTCAGTGGTGATGCACCATTGGGTTCCATCTCTGGTGCTAAAAAAAAAAAAAAAGAAGAAGAAAAAGGAAAGGTTCAACTTCTTTGTACGAATTGGTTTCCACACTCGGATCTCTGTGTTGAGTTACCGGGTTGCACTGGAAAGTATCCAAGTAGTGGTCGTGCATCAGGGACTCCTTCAAAGGCCCAGGGAATGCCTGAAACCCCAGAGAGAGTACCCAACCATTCATATATAAGTAATAAATAAATATTCATACATATACTACAATATATAGTTATTTCCCTATGTGTACATACCTATGAAGATATTTAATTTATAAATTAGGGAAAGTCAGAAATTAGCAGCACCTAATAATAAAATAATAATGATGGCAATGTTCTGTAACACAGGGTGGGTGGGTGGGGTGTCCCGTCCCTCCCTCTCAAAATATCTTCCTGTAGTATACTGACCGTGGATATTGTTTTACTCAGACAAAATTGCCACTGTGACCAAAGATCCCAAGAAGAACATTTGGAGGAGGAAGAGTTTATTTGGGGCTCATGGTTTCCAAGGTTCAGCCCATGGTTGGCCTACTGACTCCATGGCTCTGGCCCAAGGGGAGCAGAACAAAATGGCGGAAGGGCCTGGAGGAGGAGAGCAGCTCAGGACAGGGCACCAGGAAGCAGAGAGAGCTCTGCTCACCAGGGACAGGATAGAGACCCCAAAGGCACAGCCCAGGGATCCCCTCCTCCAGCCACACCCCACGTGCTACAGTCACCACCCAGTGAGTTCATCCAAGTGGATTAATCCACTTCTAGGTCACACCTCTCATAATCTAATCATTTTACCTGTGAACTTCCTTGCATGGTCTCACTCATGAGTTCTTGAGGCGACCCCTCACAGTGAAATCCCAGCAGGTGAACCCAGGTCACAGACGCAGCACATTCAAGGTCCACTGTGGACACCATCATCTCCCATCCATAATTCCAGTGGTTTTCTTATTTCACAAACAAGGACAGGCTCTTTCTCCTCTTTGTGTCCCAGCTGCACGTCCACACTCCACTGGTGACCTTGAAAGTCTTCCTCAGGAGAAGACGCCATGGTTTATACAGAGACAACGTAGAGGGGATGAAGTGGTTTGTAGGTAAGTCAAGATCAAGAACGGGGGAGAGTACACCCCACTCGTGTCACTTGTTTGTTCATTTCTTCCCAGTGATAGTCTAATTTTGCACAAAACCAATCATTTCATTAGCACTCAGTTTTGTGAGAAGCTGTTATTCAGCGTCACCCTTAGTGGTTACAGGAAGCAGAGAGACAACGTTAGCTTTCAGCATCGTGGAGGAAAAGGGTTCTGCTTTCAGGGCTTGGGGACACGCTAGAGAGAAGCAAGAACTTGCAGACTCTTCCATCTGTGAGGGTTTCCTGGAGACGTGGAAGCCCTCACAGGTAAGGTGACATGTCCTTGCACGAATATCCTGACATCTGAACTACATGAGAGGCAGATGTCCCCAAGGAGGACAGCAGCTCACATCCCTCCTGAATTGGCCTCTGTGCCTTCAGGGGTAGGAAGGACTGCTAGTCTCCACGGTGCAGGGAGATACTGCTGGGTTTGCAGGTGTCCCCTGCTCTGCTGATCATGGCCATCATAAATTTTACTGCTATTGGTTGTGGTTCCTTCCATGTTGGCTGGAATCTGTCATGGCTTTTCCCTGCCCCGGCCACCCTCTCACCCTTTTATTAGGGCACTTGACCCCACCGGCACTGCACATCAAAACCATGCCTGCTGACGACGTCCTGGATATTTCTTTTCAAGTCTCTCCTGGTTTTCGAGGTGACACGGTGCTAAGCAGACCTGGGCACGACAGTCTCAGCACCGTGATCACACATGTCCCTGTGGTCTCTGGGCAGGGTGCTCTTTCTGTGACAGTCCAGTACAAGGTGGCTTGTGTATAGAATGGTAAGCGCATGCCCCCAGCTGAGACCCGTGTGGGCGCTCTCTCTGACACCTTCCACCTTCTCCACAGTTAAAGCACTCCAAGCCCTTGATTAGAACCGTCTGACGAACTCCACGATCACCTATTAGGACTCCGATCATGGAGGGTTACTGGAGGCCACAGATGAACACCAGCAGCTGGGGAGGTGCAACGGGATCTACAGAGGTGAGGGGCTAGCCACGGGGAGGGACGGAGACAGGGAGCCAAAGGAGTCCGCATCGGAGGTCCTAGAGCATGGAGACTACAGAAGAGGAGGGGGGGATGATGAAGAGGAGGAAAGAGACAGAGGTGGAGGAGGAGATGGAGGAGGAAAAAGGAGGAAAAGAAAATGGAGGAGGAGAGGAGACAAAAGAGGAGGAAAGGAGATGAAAAAGAAAGACAAGGAGGAGGAGTAGGAGTAGGTGGAGAGATGATGATGTTGATGATGAGAAGGAAGAGGAGAGATGAGGAGGAGGAGAGGGAGGAGAAGGAGGAGGAGATGGAGGAGGAGAAGGAGGGAAAAAAGGATGGGGAAGAGGAAAAGGAGGAGAAAAGGAGGAGGAGAAAGAGGAAGAGAATGTGGAGGAGGAGGTGGTAGGGGAGAGGAGAAGGAGGGGGAGAAGGAGGAGGAAGAGGAGGAGGAATAAAAGGAGGAAGAGATGAAGGAGGAGGAGATGTAGGAGAGATGAGGAGGAGGAAGAAGAGGAGAGATGAGGAGGAGGAGGAGGAGAGGGAGGAGAAGAAGAAAACGGAGATGGAAGAGCAGGAAAAGGAGGATGAGGAGGAGGAGGAGGAGAAGAAGGGAGGAGAAGGAGGAATAGGAGGAGGAAAAGATGGAGAAGTAGGGGAAGAGAAGGAGGAGGAATAGGAGGAAAAAATGGAGGAGGAAAAGGAAGAGGAGGAGGAGATGGAGAAGAGACGATGATGATGCAGAGGAGGAGGAAAGATGAGGAGGAGAAGAGGGAGGAGAAGGAGAAAGAAGACGAAGTGTATGAGGAGTCAGAGAAGAAGGAGGAGGTGATGGAAATGGATGGAGGAGAGAAAGGTGAAAGGAGGAGTAAGAGAGATGAGGAAGAGGGAAAGGAGAAGGAGGAGGAGAGGAGGAGAAGATAGAGGAGGAGGAGAGGGGGAGGAGGAGGTGGTGGAGATGGTTGAAGGGAGGGGTGGTGTGGGTGGTTGTGGTGGTGATGTTGTGGGTGGTTGTTTGGTTGTTGGGTGGGGTGGTGTTGTGTGTGGTTGTGGT